>NW_008246059.1:4104564-4154547 GCF_000691975.1 Corvus brachyrhynchos
CCGCCTGCCACTGGACTTGTACCTTTTACAAAATGGATTAGCTTTCACAGCAAGAGCTTGAGATCATCCTCTTTTCATCAATGGTCAAGACACTCTCTTGGGCAGTGAAAAGTATGAGCTTTGAATTCTCCATCCCTCAGGCTGAGCAGTAAATAGGATCTTTGTCTCCCATAACATGATGTAAAACTGTAATTTCCAAACCAATAATTTCTACTCAATTAGGCAAAATAATACCAAAAGGTAGGTTTGGTTTTTGAATAACCTGAACCTTGTGTATGTCTGGGGTAAAACAATGAGCCATTTCAAGTTGACTGTACTTTTGACAGATGCACCATCCTGCCCCATACAGTATCATTTTTTTGAGGGGTAGGAGGGAGTGGTTTGAGGTTTTATTTTGACAACTTCTGGTATCAATATCTTCCTGTACTGATGCTAGACAAAAAAAAAAAGACATATCACTTTCTTTTTAAGGGGCTGGGAGAAGTCCAGATCCATGAGTAATACAGTCAGTGAATCATGAGCTGAACCATTTCTATGGTTCCTTACTAAATACCTGTATCTCATGTGAATTCATAAGTGAGTAAAAGGCCATTGATTTTATTCTACTCCATTATAGTAAGATGAGGAGTTAAAGACATTTTGCATACCGGGACATTAGTCTTTGTACAATGGCTGATGCAATAAACCAGCATAGAAGCTGTATTTCTAACAAAGTTTCCTCTGTCATGGTACTGAGAGAGGAGAGACCTGTAGGCTACGAAGAGCTCAGCCTCTGGTCACCTGGATCACTCTCTTCTGCCCATCATGGGCTGTATCTGTCTCTCCATTGTTCTTCATAAACAATTCTTGCATCTTCAGAGATTTAGTTAAATGTTCTAAGCAGGTGCTTTCAGACTTTTTTTTTGTTAAAAAAATAATTACAGCATCTGATTTAAAATGTTCATCTCTTTCTAAAAAATACACTCTTATAAGGAAAGATTTTCTGTTTTTCCATATTCATGGAAATCAGATGCAGAGCTCCTGTCATACTGATGAAACTTCAGCTTCAATATTTTTCCTAGCTCAGCTCTGAAAATGTATCTCTATGTCTCTCTCTGCTACTGATCCTTCCTCCTCCCACAAATAGATCCAATTAGGAAAGCTATCATATAGATGTAGTATGGGCAGACACAGATTTGCAATGACAACAGAAGTGTAAAAGAGATGTCACTATTTTCAGCCCTTTTAAGAGGGAAAATTTTAAATTGGTGGATGCTATTTGTAGGACTAAAAGTGTAGCCCTCTGACAATAATTGGGATCCTTGGGATTCTACAAGAAGATAGGTGGATTATCTGCTACTTTAGTCACTGCAGCTATGCTGCTGAGCACCTCACTGAAAACCAGAAAAAGAGCATTATCATTAGTTCACAGCTCTCAGCAATCACCTTTTATCCGGCTTTTGTTTAATGCTCTCCTTATTTATTTGTCTGTGTGCTGTGTGTGCAGCGCTCAAATGACTGTAACAGATACTTGAAAAAAATGTGGAGCTACAGTAGAAGTTTGACCTTGCTATGCCCCATGATGGAAAATTCTAGTCACATATACAGAATATTTCTGTAATTAGAAAATACAGGATATGGTTTACCAGACAAAAATTACCTATAGTACATTTTAGTATCTTTGCTAGAATCCAGTGCTGGCTTTAGTCCTCTCCCTGTCCCTCTTTTAATCTCTTCCTCTTCTCTTTCATCCTACCCCTTATTCAAAATCCATCACCATATGTTTATACCAGAAGATAAGGGACTAGCTTATTCCAATTTCCATTCTGTGTGTATCATTTGCTAATAAAACTCTGTAACTTTTTGCAGACCCTGTGACTTATGACATTCCTTTTCAACTGTGGGCATCTACGAATCCTCAGTGCTCCCTTCCCCTTCGAGGTGGGACACCACAAGAGCTCTGAAAGATTTTTATCTGGTGTTATTACTGGAACCAACATTAAAATGACATGTACAGAAAGAGATTTATGACTGCTTATATATATGCTGCTGTAGAGATTATGGAATTTATTCTGTAAACTGAACTGCTTAATAAAATAGCTACATCTTCACTGCTAAAGAGAGTTTCCTTTGAGAGAGTCAGTTGGAAATACTTTTCAAAGTATACAATTATATTGAAGAAAACATGGGGGTGACTTTTCACCTTAGTCTTGCTTTTTAAGATTGGCATATGTCTCCTGCCTGTTTTACCTTTACTACAAAAAAATCCCCACAACCCCTCAAAACTCATGATACTCTTTATGTTAAAAAATTTGGGAAAATTCAGTTAAATGCCTATAAAAGTAACTTAGAGAAAAATCTCTTACAAATTAGTCAGTCAATATTCAACTGCTGATAAAAACTGAACCAACAATTAATGGTTTCATGTCACTTAAAACCAAGGTGTTTCTCAAGCTTTCTATTTATGAACTAGGTCTAAGATCAAATAGCTTATTTTTCAGGGTTTCACCTTTTTACAGAAAAATCCCCTATAAACATCCTGTGCTGGTTTGGGCTGGAGTAGAGTTAAATTTTTCATAGTAGCTACTATGGGACTGTGGTTTGGATTTGTGCTGGAAACCAATGAGTTTTCTCACTTTTGTGCTTTCAGTTCTAGTCTCTCATCCTGCTGGAGGGAGAGAGTGAGTGAGCAGCTGTGTGGTGCTTAGGTGACAGCTGGGGTTAAACTGTGACACATCCTTAAATAGAACCTGCTTAAGAAATAAAGTCTAGTAAAGCTGATAGAGCATGACTTCTGTCTATAATACACCTTGTTTTGATTTTCTTGCATGTTTTTTGGGTTTGCAGTGCACATTGTCCATGATGGTTCATAGAAAAACTACTTAGAAATGGAAAGAGGGCTGAATGAAGTAATTTTGTTTTATCACTTCCCTGTATGAAGAAAACTATGGCATACCTCTCTGGTTTGGATAACAGCTCAATAACAGCAAAAAGGCTGAAAATGTGTTATTTTCTGTGTGATTGGGGCTTGAGGATAAAGGATAACTATTGTGTTGGTAGAATTCAGAGTGGCCTGAGATGTAGAAATGCTCTCGTTCACATGATGTGGTATTGATATATTCGTGCTTTAAAATAGTTTTACACTGCTATTACCTTTGAAATTCCATTTTCTGTATTCCCCAATAATGTTTCCCTTTTTTCAGCTTTGACATTGTGACCTTACTGGCTAACTCTTTGCTTGCTAATTTGAAGTAATATATTCTGGAAAAAAGGGATTGATTTCTGGAAGAGGGGTGATGAGGGATAGAAAGGTGGAGATTCAAGGTTCTTGTGTTTAAATGTTAATATTCTTTTTACTTGTATGCACCTATATTTGTTTATAGCTAGTTTAGTTACTGAAATAACATATAAAATATTTAATCTAAATAAATTAATATGTTATTGAAGTAAAATAGCTCATGTCTATGTATCTTAGGTTGAGATATTATTTTATTTGAATTGCCCTTCCTTTGACCCAGTTGATACTTCTTAGACACAATAAAGCCAGTTCATTCTACCTATTTAATCTCCTTTTTTTCTCCAGTTCCTTTCATGGATTTTTTTTTTAGTCTCAATTTTCTGGCAGGTTTTTTCTTCTTTAGACATTCAGCCCAGATCAGAGATTAGGTTTCTATTATTATTATTTTACCATTCACATTATTGCTAAAATTATGCACATTTTGCCACTCTGTGGTTAGTGCTAATGAGGAGGAGGGTGAATCAGATGATGATGTTATTCCTCTTCTTCAACAGCATGTGGTTCTCATTTATGCAGCCAACTCCTCCACTGCCCCATATCCTCAGTAGACCATCCAGACATGAGAAGTCTGGTCTTGAAGTTTTCCTGCATTATTCATAACATCAAGTGGTTGGTTGTTCGGATTTTAATTTACTATAATCAGTTTTCTGGGTCCTACATATCAAAAAGATTTTTAATTATTAAATACAAAGTCATATGTGAGCTCATCTCTCAGAGGAATGTCAAACCTCACTAACTTGGTTAAATTCCCTTAGAAGCTATTAGACCTATGAACAGGATTAAGCAGTTCTTCAATTATAAGCATGTATTACAAACAGTTTTTATTGTTTTCTCTTGAGCAGTAACCCCTTCTCTAGCTGTGCTTTTCGAAACAAGCAAGAGGCTCTCTGCCTTGCCTTTTTCCATTAGGTTTATAAAATGCCAGAGTGCTGCCACTATCAGTCCAAAGCTGTGTGAGGATCCCCATATTTCCTTTGCAGCTCTAACCTCACAGTGTGCTACTTGTAGAGCATTAATTATGACTGTCTTGAACACAAGACAGACACCATTTTTTTTCCTTGTGAAAGGAGGTAGCTGGAATATGAATGCAATGCTTAGCCTGAGGGTGAGTTTGCTTTTTTTGCTGTAGCACTGGTCTGGATTTCTGAACTTAGGTTCCAATAACTGAGAGAGAACCATTCTTGCTGACCATTCATGACTTATTGCAGTGAAGCTAGTGGAAACACCAGCATTCTAATCAAAAAAATAATCTTTTGACAGCTTGTTGTTCTTCCTTGCTGACTTGCACTTATTCCCATTGATGCCTTCTCATTTCCTCCTTGTCACTTGCTTTTTACTTTACAGACTACATCTGACATCCACTGCTCCTTCAGTTCCTTTCCAGCTTCTCTTGGGCAACCCCAGCTTCGGCTCTGACAGCTGCATGCAAGACTCTGCTCAGCTCTGCTAAAGCATAATGCCCACAGGAGAGGGAGATGTGAAGCTTTCAAGAAAGGCATGATCCCATTTGACCCTTGAGTTCTTCTGGCAGAGAAATGTTTTCCAAATTTGATTTAAAATTGGAAAGCATCCTCAAATACAGCACAGCTATCATATATGTTATCACAAAAATCTTATGTGACCTTTGACAGCCCTGAGTATCACCAGTCATCCGCTGTAAAGTAACACCACCAAAAGCTGCAGTCAGTTTTTCTGCAGCTGGAGAAATCCAGCTGTTGTAGTTTAAGACAAACAGCTCTCAGCTAAAAGCTAACATCTCTCTGGCAGGAGCTGCTGAAGTAATATGTACTCATTTTTCAACTGCTGCAATTTAGAGCCGGCAGTGTTTGTGTGGCTGTGCTGGCCTCTTATCAGTGCTCTGCATGCTGGAGGCAACTGAGGCACTGGTGTGATCCCTTCTGCAACTTCTGCAAGGGACTGCTGGTAATTTGAAAAGAAGGAGCCATGTGTTTTAAACAGCTGCTGCAGCTGGAGCCTCCAGAACTTCAAGTGTGCATTTTATAATTGGGATTTATGAAAGTGGGAGTCAGAGGTCAGTATTCATTCAAACCACTAATGTCCTTCTTATCTTGTGATTTTAGGATTATTACAGATTAGTGCATGTGACATACTGAATAAAGTGTAAATTTTCAATTCAAATGTCACCTTTCCATTATATATTATTGGACACCTTGGCTATTTTAATATTTTTTGTTTAAGCTTCTGGATTTATCACCATAGTCTTTAAATGAGTTGTCCTTTCAGGCACATAAAAATGCATATGCATGTATATGCAGATAAAAATGTATGGATACATAGAGCTTTATCTGTACATTAAGGCAGATGAAAATACTTGGTTAAAACATAAGTAACATTGTAACTTGATTGCAGAAGTAGAGCAACAGGCTTGTTGGAATACTTGTAATTCCTTTTGCTCAGTGCAGATTATGTAAAATTGCGTTTCAGGGACTGATGGCAGAGTGATTAGCAGCAAAGTACAGTGTAGTGGGAGGTCATAGAGGTTGAATTCCCTCCCAGAAATTACTCAGTCTTGAAGGAAGTCTAAATGAGTTGAGTTTTAATGCTTCAAAATCTCTTGGCTGGCCACCTGGCTGGGAAAGGGTAAGAACTGGTACTTGTCTGAGTTTGGCTTAAAAATGGGATTGAGAGCCCAGTGTGATGCCCTTAAAAGAAGGGAAAAATAAATGTTGAATCAGGGGCACAGCAGAATTAAAATTATTTGCCTAAAATTCCACTTCCTTTAAAATAACTTTTGGTTATGGAAAGAGTAAGATAGTAATGGGTATTGATTAAAACAACAACAAGAAGCCACCAAACACCCCCATATCTTTAAAGCAAAGGAATCAAAAGGAAAGAAATGCTCTCAGCAGACAGCAGGGTCATGCAGTCTGCAGCATGTAGCAGTGGTTGGTTGTAGCACCTACTTTGGCTTGGCTCCCAGTGCAATCCCTCATGGTTTGGTTATATCAGAAGCATAGCACCAGAGCAAATCCCTTGAAGTGCTTCTAGTGAGGTCATTCAAAGAGCAGTGAGCTTAGATACAGAAACGTGCTAAGAGGAAAATAACCTCAAGAGTCATACAACAGGGTTTTTGAACTATACCTATGAGATTTAGGGGGACAAATCTCATGGATCTTTAATCTCTCATTTGCAGTCGTCTTAGCAGCCTCAGTAAACACATCTCTTTCCTTTGCTAGCAAAGAGTTCCTAAGATAGAGAAAAATAAAAATGGTCCTGAAAGCACACTTTCAGAGAGACATGCTATGCACTACCTCCCTGAACCTACTCAGCTAGTTTATTTGAAACAAAAGAAAAATACAAAATTAAAACTAATGTAGTAATATTCCACAAGGGGTGGATCAGAGAGGATGGGATGACTGTGTGTGTAGTTGAACTCAAGTAATGCCATGCTGCCTTCAGAAGGAGGAGTCTTGCTTGTGTTTCTTCTCTCCCAGTTCTGGGGTCCTACACTCACACTAGATCTGACCTCAGAGGTTCCTTTTGGGACCTGGTCTGACTTATTAAGATGGTAAAAACCACTTCTGGGTTATGCCAAATTAGCTTGGAGGAAGGAGGGCAGAGAGATTTATGGGTTGGATCAGATGACCTCCAAAGGTCCCTTCCAACTTTTCTGATTCTGGCAGAAGAGAATTTGATGCAGGAGGGGTGTTTGTTTGTAAGGATGTGAGGCAAAAATTATGGAGGGGAGGGGGTAGAGAAGGACTTTTCCATTCAGCAGCAATAAACTGATATTTGGGCTTCTCCTGTTTCTTGAAATGGTACTTAATGAAAATGTGTGTCTTCATACCTATTTGTTTTTCCATTTCCTTGTCCTGGTTTATATAACTGTCAGCTGAGACTGGAGGCTCTTCATAGCACAGATCTTGTTACTCTGTCTAAACTATCATGGTAGCATGATTTGCTGCGTTTTGGTGGGGTATTTTCGGTTTGTTGTTTGTTTGGTTGGTTTTTTTTGTAGGGTGTTATTCAAACTTGCCTTTTTTTTGCCTGCAGCCCCCCTTTGAAAGAGTTGATATTTTGATACGATATTATTTTAATCCTTATTTATAACTATTAAATATTTCCTCATAGTTTCTGCATCTCAGCATACAAAGAGAATAATTTGGTCTCTGAGCCTTTTCCAGTTTGTAGTGGCTGGCACAGAGCTGACCTCTATACATTGGCCATGTTCTCTTGGGTACTTGAATTGAATAAGATTGAATTTCAAAGGGAATATGTTCACTTCCTTTTCCTCTCCCACCTTCAAAATTGTGCTGCTAGTGTTTTACCATAAATGCCTTCACACTGGCAAGGTGACCTGCCTCACTTTCATCTAGTCATTTGAACCAAATGTCCTTTGCTAGATTTGACAATTGTACAGTACCTGAGGAGAAGGCACGCTGCATAATACATAGCACACCCTGATGATCTGTTATCCCTCGCATGCCCTAGAAACTTTGCTGATTTTTGAGACTCACTTTGAGATCTTTATTGTAGTGAGCAGTGAGGTTCTTTGTTTTCTGCTTTTTCCTGCTCCATAGTGAGATATTTTAGGTATGGAATTAATAACTACACTAAAAGCCTACCTGTCCAATATCTGCCCAGCACTACTTTAAGGAATCAAAACCATTATAGTACAAATCAAGGCACATTTCTCTTGCCAATCCTCCCCAATCCTCCTCCAAGCCCCTCCTTTTTAAGAGGTTAGAGAGGAGATAGTTCAGAAAGAAGTAATGGCTTCATTCTCTCCTTATATCCTTAAGGAATAAGGACTGGGATATGAAGGGGAACATCAACTGAGATTGGCATCTGTACTAGTTTGAAAGCAAACCAGTGGGAGAACCCAAGCCAGAATTACAATTTAATAGGAAAATTAAGATAAAGGCAATAATACAGAAACACTGGTTTAAACTGACAGAGTCAGGATACAACCTGACACCCTGTCAGTCAGGGTGGTGGTAGCAATCTGATTAAATGGTGGCTGCAGTCCTGTTGGAGTGATGAATGTGATTCTGTCGAAGTGGTGATCCTGTAGTAAAGTCTGATCCTTTTCTGGAGGTCCAGTGGTGATTATGGAGCTCTTCTCCTCCAGGAATCCAGTGAGTAGTGCTGCTCATGGTGTTCCAAACCTCAGATTATATCCAGGAAGGAATGCTTTGTTCCTCCCCCTGGGTGGAGCATTTCACAATGGGATGATGTAATTTTATGAGCCATGCAGTGAGGCTGGATGGCCCATTAACAGAGATAGTTCCCCGAGGGAATTATCAGGGATGAATCATAGAAGAGATAAAGAACCCTGCCCCACCTGTTTTTAACAGCTTATGAAGATGGCAATAGAATACATACTTTTGGTTACATCTTACACTGTAACCTAAGACAGCATCCTATCTGTGAACACAGGGCTATGCCTTACGCTTTGGGTATATCCTTCTACAAACGTACATTTCTGTATTCATAGAGGTAAGAGTGAAGCAACATTAGTCCACCAGCTCTTCCCTGGAGACGATATTAGTGGTGACGTGCTGCTGTATCCCATACCCTTGCCTTTCTTTATAGCCCTCCTTTGGTGCTAGTATGCTAAAATCAGAGAAAAGTTGATTTTAACTGCTGCTTGCTGCAGAAACAAAGAATGAAAGAAAAGTCCCCTGGAGTATGAATGAGTACAAGTTAGGTAACTGGTGACCTGAGACAGCATGCACAGCATGAAATGCTCTCTTCAAGTATACATACAACTGTTCTTAACTTACCTTTCATAGCAGTAATATCTGTAAACACTTGTGAAAACATTAAGAGCTGACTAGAAAAAAAGCAAAGGAAATTCTCTTCTCTCCTCCCTTCCCAGTCAACTACAGGACTGTGTGACTAGTGCTGAAGCCCATACGATAATAACAGAATGGGACAAAATACAGTAACTGCTGAAAACATACTTTTTTAATGGAACAAAAAGCATCTATTTGTAGTTACTTGCATACCATCACTTAACACTGTTGTGCATTACATTAATGTGACTTTTTACACAATTATTCCACGCAAAGCCATGATCACATCACAAACTCAGGAGGTGAACTGTGTATCAAGGCCGCAAAGAGTGATATGGAGCAGAGGGACTCTCAGATGTTCCCTGAGCCATAAGTCTTGCCTGAGTATGTTTGTACCGAAGAGCTCAATAGAGATAGGTGATGGGTGTAAGATGCAGACAGTCAGGGTTACATGAGAGGAAAGTAAAATGTCTGTTGGAGAAGAGAAAGGCAGAGAAAGAGCTCTCCATAGGGGTGCTCCCAAAACATCCTTGTTAAATATCTATACTGCCTAAAGGTGAATCTATAAAACACTGGAGAAGCGACTGCTGTATGCCTAGCTTTGCAGCCAACACCTCTTTCTGGTTAAAGCAGCTGATGATTGCAGTGGGAGCAGTGTGGGCTTCTAAATATAAGCCTGTGGAAATGTTTGGATATATGAGGGGAGAATCAGGAGGAAGCCCATGAGATTGAATCCTCGCTGAAGTTTTTGTCCTAACAAACCAGTTCAAAATGAGCCTGGTTACACCCCCAGGCAGCAGTCAGGCCTTTCAGTAGCTGCAATGTCTGACTGCATAAGCATGCGTGGCTAGAGAAACTGTTCACAGGAGTACAGTCCATACTTAAGGGGGAAATTTTGATTCAAACATACAAATAAAGTTTAAACAAGAAAAGATTAATAAAGGAGGATTATTAAAGGGAAAAAAAGTCATCTACAAAATGGAACAAAAGGCCGCCAACATGTACAAGAGCTGCAATAGCTCTTACATGTGCTCATTTGTTGCTATAAGAATGGCTATATATCAGAACATGCTAGTAGCAGACAGGTAATTGTCTCCTGCCATAAGCTGATGCATATTCAATAAGTAAAACGTGGAGATTTTGTAGTTATTTGTTTTTAAATTAGTTTGTTCTGTTCAGTCAGTCAATGAATAATGTGTGCTGTTTGAGGGAAGATGTACTGAATACGATGGAATAAAGGTAAACCACGAAGTATTTTTATAAAAGCAACAGCTCAGATTCCTAGTGTAAATTCCACTTCTCTCCCTAGGGCTGGGAATTTTGTTGGGTAGGCGTGCCCCACCCCCTCTTCTACCTACCCAGAGGAACCCCAAGGTCAGAGCCCCAAGGGGAATGGACTACGTGGCTCTAACTAGTTCCAGCAGATTCCATACTTCCAAAATATTAGGCAGATTCAGTTATGTTATGGTATCTTAAAAATTTGTTTGTGAATATTTAGATGAGGAGTAACTTATGCCACTAACAAGTGGATTTCTGTAATGAAAAATAACAACTGAAAGGATTTTTTAATCTGGTATAAGTGATAATTTGATTTTACACCTAATTTTTAGGTATAATAATTTGATCTAAGAAAAGCTCTCTGGTAATAGGATAAAGGTGTTTTCAGCAGCTCAGAACGCTTCCTTGAAATCCTTGTAAAAACAGCTTCAGGAGGTATGCAGCCTTCTTAGAAATTACAACAGAGCCCTGATGAATTAACATTGTCTTTTGCTGTGACAGAAAGACTTGTAAATGGTATTCAGAAGAATGATAAAGGTAATAGAAGTAGGTCAGCTTGGCAAATAAATAGCCTGACTTACCCACAGGCCTTGATTTGCTAGCACTTTGAGATTCTGGGCCAGCTATGTACCAAATCTGCTCATCCCATATAATATTTAATCCATACCATTTTCTGGGGTTTGTCAAAGATTTATTTGATATACTGTGTGTATAAAAACTAATATTCCAGTGCTGAATTTTTTTAGTGGCTAGTTTAACTTGATTCACTGTGACATTCCCATGTGTAATGACATCTTAGCTACCAGTTTCACATCATTAATTATGATATTGCTCTGTACTGTGACAAGAGGCCTAAATTAAAACTTGTTTTAAAATATATAAACTGACATTTTTGCAGGGTCATTTACTTCATGAAGTAATAGATATTGCAGGCATGAAGGAAATATCTGTCTAAATTCTGTGTTCTCCTAACAATCTTTATGGAGCGATAGCTGTTGGATAAACAGAAACAAAATTGATGTGAAGACCTTTTTTCTTTTTCCTGTTCACCCCAGGCCAACGTTTCAAAAGCATCAAGAGTTGTGAAAAGATTTCATATCTTTTCATTGAAGAATTCTACTGAATGTGACCTTATGTTATCCATTAGGAATTTAATCTAAATTGTTTAGGATTAACTAAAAAAATAATCATGATCATTTTATCCAGCGAATAATGGATTTCCTTAATCTGATTTGAAAACTGGATGCAACAGCAGTACTTGCTGTGTTTTGGCATAAAGCAAAAATGGGCTGTAAGAAAAAATGCTCTGATTGTATGATTTTACCTTTTCTGTATTGGTTTCACAGTTTACCATATTATTTTGGGCACACAGTTGTTTGAGAGAAATGACAATTTCTTGCTTCCTTTGCATTTCAGCACTGAAGGTATCTAACAGCTCTTCATTCCTTTTCTGCAGTGAGACATTCATTTGGTTTGTTAGCAGATGGTCTTTTTTTTTCTACAGTGCTAATCAAACTTTGATACATTTGGATTTGCACAAGGGAAAAGCTGACAAGGCTGACTGAGCGCATCTGCTTGGCTGTTTGTTACAGTTCCTGAGATATGACTCAATATTCACTTAAGACTGAAATGCTGGAATTGGAGAGTCAATGTGGTGGGAAAAGCTTCAATTTCTGTAATCAGTTAGGGCAGAGCTGCTGCTCGTGCTTCTCCAAATAACAGGTTGACGGCACCAACTCCTTTTAATTGATGAATTGCAACATTACTGCTCAGCAGCATCTGAGCAACATTCTGTTTGTGAAAAACCTGAGTAACCAGGGAATTCCACTTGGCTGTTCTGAAGTGGGTTATTTTATAAACAAGGCACTCTCAAGTCCTGTTCTTCATGCTTTGATATGCATGGAGGTTCTGCATATATAGAGAGCTTTCAGAACTGAGGCTCAAGTCAAACTCCTGATACTGGAATTGATACAGCAAGAACAGGCAGAAAGGGTCTTTCCATGTGAATAAATACTGTTTTGGTTTTTTGTTGTTGTTGTTTCTTGGTTTTGTTTGTTTTTGTTTTGTTTTTTAAACCTCTTGGTGCCTGTGTCAGTAACATATGATACCTGAGCTGCGAGCAGCAGCTCATTTTTTGCTGGTTAGAGTCCTATCTGCATCCTAATATTGTGCTTTTTTGTTACTTGTACTGTGAAAAACCAAACTTTTATCTTTTCATATTTTTTCCTTTCTACCCTGTGTATCAACATGTGAGAGACAATGAATTCCAAGTATTTATACTGAGTGTACAGAAAATTTTTATGCAGCTCTAGCTTTTCACTTGTGGAAATAGAATTTCAGACTCATCAATGGTAAAATGACATGAATGATCTCTTTGGTGGCCATGTTCTTTCATAGCACTACTTGAGAGAAAGGAACATCCTACCACAGAGGAAGGTCAAAACTGAGACAGGGAGGTTCAGTTCAGTGTAGCATTGAAAAACAGTTTGAGAACACAGTGATGAAAACTGTTCCCTTAGTCCCTGCAGGGCATCCATTATTTGGGGCTTCCTTAGCATATCTTTTGTGACTGTTCCAGAAAAGAGGCTTGTAGGAGGACATATGTTAATAAATACCACTGTCATAGGTTAGCATAGCTCCGGAAGTGATTTTCTTGTAAAGAGGTGCTTACGGCTTCCTCTATGACCTAAAAGAACCTATCAATTGGTTAGTTTGAATACTGACAATTTTTTAAGCCACTTAAAATTTTCACCACCTCTGTGGTCCACATTTAAGAATGGACAAACCTCAGGAAAGCTCTCTCTTGCTTCTGGCCTTGGCACAGGTAACTGGGCAGGGCCTGTGAGGCCCAGCCGAGTCTGGGCTGGGCCCTGCTCGGGCCAGGCCGGGACACAGCTATCCTGGAGCCGTGCGGCCCTGTGCCACCTGCGGCCCCCCCCCCAGCCCTGTTACGTGCAGATGGCACGGCCTGGCTCTACCCAACCCCCCCTTCCCTCCAGCGCAGCCCAAGATTCGCCCCACTCTCCAGCAAAGATCATGTGACCAACAGCGATAAGCAAATTCCAGCTGCAGGGCTGGGTGAGATTAACCCTTTTAGTGCTGTAAGTTTCCTCCAGAACAGATGAAGCCTGCAGATATTAAGTAAAGAAAGAAGAGCTGAAAACCTGAGGGGGGAGAAAGAGATGCTTAGAAGCTGAAATTCTGTTGTGAAGCTATGGTGGTGATAGACTATGATATATCAGAGTACCCGTTGTAATTTCATGAAAGCATGGGGGGGTGGAGCCTTCAAACTGTACTTATGAGTAAAAGCACCTGTGCTGAAACAAGCAAATGCTGAAGCAGCTGTAATTTGAGGAGAAGTTTGGACAGGGAGAGATGGAAGTGATGAGGACTCTTGCTCCAATTGGAAGGAGAAGACCTCTGTTCCTAGAGATGCTCCCAGAGATAGTCCTAGAGATGATGAGGACTCTTTTGCTCCTAGGGAAGGGGGAGGGCCTCTATTTCTAGAGATGAAGATGTTCCCAGAGATGGGTGAAGAGAACTTTTGTTTTTGAACAGCTCAACCTTAAAATGGTACCCCAGTAGCTCAAGATTGGACCCTCGAAAGCAGTTGTGGAGAAAGCCGTAAGTTGGGGAAGGGACTCTCACATATGAGTAGAGAACCAACCCGGGCGGCTGTCTCGTTTTGATACTGAAGCCATGAGAGAACTTCTTGTGAAGATGTCTCCATAGCGTGAGCAAGAGAGACTCCTCTCCCTAAGTGAACTGAACAAAGTTATTACAGAAGTGGTAACCTGACTGAAAATCTCAAGGGTTGTCTTTTTACATTGTCAGTGGGAGAAGGGGGAAAGGTGGGGGGAGGAGAAGTGTTCTGGAGGTGTGGTCTGATTCTTTTCTTCTTTTAGGTGTGTTAATAAACTTCTTCATATTCTCTTAAGTTTTGTGCCTGCTTTGCTTTCTCCTAATTCTTATCTCACAGAAGGTAAATAAGTAAGTGATGAGTATTTTGGACCAAACCACTACACTTTAATTGGTGTTTCCGCCTGGTTACAAACTGAACCTGCTACAACCACCTCTTCTTTTGTTAACTGAAGACTCACATGATTTCCAAGAGTGTTTCTGGCTCATTTTAATCTCTAGATTCTGCCCTAAAAGTGAGTAGCTCTGCTTACAAAGTTGTTTATGACCAGGAAATGTTTTAATACTCTAATGATTAGAGAGAACATACAAAGAATCTGAAAAGAAGATGTAAAAAATGAAAAGAGTGAAGGAGATTATAAGAAAAGACAGCATCTGAGTGTGCAATGGATATAAAGGGTCTCCTATTTCCAGTGAAAGGAACTCCAAGTAATTAATTTGCTTCGTAATGGGCCCATAAATATTTCAGTGTGTTCAAACTGATATCTCTAAATCAGCAATTTAAAAATTAGTTTATATGGGCAACACCAGATAATTAGGTTTTTATTTTTCAGTCAGGAAACTTAACTGGATAATGCTGGAGTGTACTGTTTGCTGGATTCAAGAAAGTGGAGTTTGGCTTGTTTACTTGCTCCCCTTTATTCCTTCTTTATTTAGGTTTCCTGTGAATGGATAACTCCAAACAACTATGTGAAAAAGAGGATGTATTTTGCAAGACAGAAAAAATTCAATGAGTATCAGAATATTGCAAATCATTCTTGACATGACAGTATGAAGAAGGAAGGTAACAGCACTGGTTTGGTGCTTCTCTGTAGACCATTCTTATGCAAGCCTTGAAACTGCAGTTTTACCTGAAGTTTCTAGAATATAAGAGAAGGCAAAGACTGATTTTTTGAGACAATTCTTGGTTTTCTTGTTTAACTGTATATTTAGAGAGAGATGAGAGGAATCTTTAGTTACTTTGAGTTGTGGTTAGGTTAGAAAAATAAAAAGACAGCATTGGTACAACTCGCCCACTGCCGTTGGCTTGGGCATCTAGCTGCATTATGGATTATTTTCTCAAGTGAGCTGTGCCACAATGTTTTCCTTTATCCTAGAAAATACTACATATACAATATACTAACAATAGAGTTAGTTTTTTTGTTTGTTTGAGATGGTTCATTTTGTCTTTTTAATTTCAGTGCAACATTCACAACTCCAATCATTACTTAAATAATTTTGGTCCACTTTTATTCATCCCAATTTTGATTTCTGTGCAGTCATATTACAGATAAGTATTACTGGAATATTCTATATATATTGATTCCAAGATGGCCACATTTGTACTGAAAAGTGAAAATAAAAATTGGTAAATTTTTAATAAGGCATTTTCTTTCCCTTTTAATACTAAGCCCTCCTAACGACCTAAAATTAATTTATGGTACTGTTTTTTTGTTGTTGTTTTGGGTTTTTTTGGGTTTTTGTTTTTGGGGTTTTTTTGGATATAGAATGATTCTGCAACAGCTTAAAACAGAGAAGATGTTCTTCACTAAGTGTATACACATTTCAATGTATTATATAATGTACCATAATATATATTTATTTGACTGATACAGTTTATCTTATACTCCAATATTTAATTTTTACTTGAAGTGGTATAGAGAAAATCAATTAAATAGAGAAACTATTACTCTTTCAGACAATGTGTTTTCTCTGTTGCACAGGGATAACATTACTTAAAATGGGATTTTTTGGAAGACTGTAGTTTAATCCTTCACCACTCATCAAAGATTCAGGAATTCCATATCTGCAAGGGATAATAATCCTTTCGGTACATTGTAATTGTGATGTTTCTCTTTTTCGACTTACAGAACATCATTTTGTTTTTCATATAATGTTATGATAAAATAAAATTTTCCTTATAGCCATTGTACACGCTGCTGCATCTAAAGCTGGATTTGGATTATGGGATAGCTCAATAGTATCGGTGGAATAATGAATTGAAATAATTTTGCTTTTTTTGAAAGTATGGAATATAAAAATGAAGTTAAGAGACAGAGGTGAAGCAATTTTGTTATCTAGAACCTATGGCAAGCCAGCATTCCCTTGATGCCTGAGTTCAAGCATTTCATCATTTGGCTGTTATACATCAATGGTGACACATCATTTTCCATGATAAGCTGGTTTTTTAATATAAGCCATAATATCCGAGTTGGGTTGTCAGATATAAGGTAATTTTATGATCCACCAATATCTCTCCTTTTCTATAAATGTCTAGATTGTTCCATATTTCCACAGTAGACAAAATTGGAAAGTTCTCAGATCAAAAAACAATTAGAGTTTGAGCAAAGTTTACTTTTGTATTTGGAGAAGAGCTGACAATGACAAGTTTTGTCACATCACTGTAGAATTGTGCTTTACAGTGAGATTCCCTTAGATGATCATGGAATCATAGAATGGTTTGTGTTAGAAGGGATCTTAAAGATGAAGTAAAGCTGATGTTACTTCTCAGGGTATTAATTATGGATAATGACATTATGCATAACTGGTTATCTCTGCAACTGCAGTTTGTTCTAGAGATCTTCTTTAGCTCAGACTAAGTTCATTCGTGTTGTCAAAACAGTTATTGCTCGACCTCAGAGGTGATTGCCCATCAGAGCCTCGGAAATGGTTTAGATTTCTTTTATTCTCTTGCCCACAAAATTGTAGGAAGAAAAATGAGAGTCAAAACCTGCAGGTGGATTTCTTAGGAGTATTATTGAAATATGCAGTAAGTGTGACCAAATACTGAATAAAAGATGTCTGACATCTAAGGGCTGTGATTTTTGAACAGTGAAGGAGAAATGAGATGGAAGAAGGAAGTGCGTCCAGCCTCCTCTTTTACAGCAGCTTTACATGGGTGCGTTGTACTGTACAGACTTATGAAGTAAGTACTGGGTGTGACTGCAAAGCAAATCCTTTTATAAGACATAATTGATTTTATTATGGATTGATAGAATTTTTCTTGGTTAACTTCATATTTGGACCATAGTTTTCCACATCTGTAAAGACTTATGGAAACATTAGGGCTGACTAGAAGAAAAAGCATAGGAAATTCCCCATTCTCCTTCCTCTCAGTCATCTACAGGACTGCATGGTTGACATCCTTATGCTCTGCTGCAGAGGTGAAAACACAAAATTACCCGTGATCTTTCCTGCCATATTCCTGTAGCACATATCTATTTGTCATCAATTATAAATTTTATGTTTATTTTTGGGTGATGGAAAGTGTTACGGAGATGAAACAGGTTCTCCATAGCCTCTAAGTCCTAAAAATCAATGTCATGCCTGTGATTTGGAGTGCTGAGCTTAATGCCTCAGGTCCTTCCTTCATGTTCCCTTGCTTTGGATTAATGGACGTCATACCAAATAGAAGGGGTAAACATAGATACACATGGGTATACATAGCTCAGATACAAATCTGCTACAGAAGCTGTTGGTTTATAATGTTCCTGTATAAAGAGAAGAAAAACTTGGGATGTACATTTCTGAGTGCTTTAAATAATGTTGCTGGGACTTTTGAAATGTTACATTAAAGCTGTGATGTGGTACTTGGTCATATTTTAGTAGCTGAAGATCTCCTCAGCTCACAATTAGTATGTAAGCTGGAAAGGAATGGACTCAGAATCATCTGCACTGTCACAGATTTTTCTCACAATTCCAGCTGATGCCAATATCTGAAAAAAAGCTACCTACTTGCTTCTCACCCACTGGGACAATTTGGGAAGATAACATAGCTCATGCATGTGCGTTATTCAGACACAAACAGCTGTTTGACATATCTATAAACTCAATATATCTGTATATGGGAACTCATATTCATAGAAGTGGCAAAGACGGCAGTTAAAATTCAGTCCAGATTCATACTTATTGTAAGAACATATCACATCCAAGCAGTTCAGTGCTAAAATTCTTCTGCACAGTCTAATAGAATATTAGGATTTTGAAAACTTTAGAGGATGTTCTGAGATAGGATAAAAAAAAGCGAGCCTTACTTACTCATAGCTTTCACTAGGACTAAAGACACTGCCCTAATAGTCTGAAGACCCATGTTCCTTGTGGAAAGGGAGAGTATATGCTTTCTTTATGAAGAAATTATGAGACCATATTTGTTAGAATCCAACTATACAACAATAGTTTTCTGAATGCAAGGTGCAGCAGTCTTAAAAGGCATGGAGATAACACACATCCTCAGGTTAGCTAAAGAAACATAATGACTGTATAAAAAGAACTAGCCTTGAAAAATTGCCTTTGTAAGTCTCTTTAAAGAAATTATATTGCCTCCATTTAACAGATGAGGGGAACTGACATGAAGGAAATGTTAAAGCAAGTACCTATCTTTAAGCAGCTTTCTGAGCTTATCTTTCAAGAGCTTAGAGTGTAATTGACTGAAAATCTATAGCACTGTTGCCTGTTGAAGCACATTTCCTGATCATGTTCCCACACCATAATCACAGGACATTCCTACCTTAGTAGAAAGTCAGTTGTCTCCATATCTGCAATTACTTAACAGCCTGACTAATCCTGAGGCATTTGGAGCCAAAAGTGAAGTGGTTATGGAGATCAACAAAGAAAACCATTGTGCAGTGTAATTCAGCAGCATGAGCCACTGTATCTGTAACACCTCTGGTATTTGAATAGAACCTTAGATCAGTATTTTGGAGATTATTGTGTAAGAAACATCCAGGAAGATAAAGACGTCCATTCAGTTTTTTGTGTCAAATATTTTTTAAAGTCAACATGAAGAACAAAATTTTTGAAACCTATCAGCTTATCAATCAAACCATGACTTTGAGGATCAGGAAAACATTACCTTATCTGGACTCTGGCAGCAGCATATCTATGTTATTATATCTGATATTATTCTGATATTAAGTTAGAAGCTATGTGGGAGGATCAGGGACAGGAACTACTCAATGAGCTTGTTTTTCACAGTAACACCTCTTATAAATTTGGAAAAAGGGAAATGATGTGAATTATCTGTAGTATAGTGTAAGTGGATTTATAAAAATAATTTTAAAACTTTGAGGAGCATACTACAACTAAAACCACAACTAATATCTTTATCATAATGCATATGCAATCAGCAGCTGAAATGGGACTTCAGGAGTACTGTTTGGAAAGTTTTAAAGCATTGGTGTAATGTAAAAATACGTGTATCTTTCCATACTAATCTTTTGTTCCAATATGCTGCTTTGAAGTGCTGGGGACTGTGGGAAAAGGCAGCAATTGCGTATGACTCGCAAGAGAGTCTGCTATTGCCCAGAGGCATAGTGTGGAGAAAGACTAGATCTGAAAAACAACAACTAGGAACTCAATAGCAATAAGGATCTGTGGTGATCTGTTAACCCACTGCTTTTGTGATGCTATGTTCCTCCTCCTGCTCTCCCCTGTCCTTAGCCCTGGCCACTCCCTTGGGCTCTCCCTATTGGTTCCTGTACCCCAACTCTGCCCACGTACCCCCCCTGAGCCCCTGAGAAAACCCCCCTGTGCTGGGATCATGGGGTCTCTCTGCCTCTGAGGGTGGCCAGCATAAGATGTGGTTAAAGTCATCTCAAACCCTCATGGGAGGCCCTTCTCTGCCTGCTTTGCCATCACTGGTTGTAGCGCTGCTAGCTGCCGGAGCAAGAACCGCGGGGCCGTCTGAAATGGACTACGGGAGTGCAACCATGGTCGCACTGCCCTAAGCAGCCCCGCTGAGCTCACAGGAAAGCTGCAGCCTGCTAAGCTAAATCTTGCGACTACAACAAGGATCAACTCCCTAAAGCACTTTTTCTTACTTCTCCTCGTATAAGTGACTGGGGCAGTGGGATGGCTTCCCTCTGGTACGTAGAGGTTGTTAAGATCCTATGTCCTAGAAACTTCACAGGTCTTAAGGCAGTGAAGCTGGAATTCAAACGAAGGCTCTCATCTATGCACACAAAACCACAATGGGGACATGGAGCACCTGAAGCCCAGATTGGATGTCCCCCACTTTTAATTTCTTACCCTAATTTTATTCAGTACATACTTTGGGATACAAAGCAATTAATCACATTTTAGTGCCTCGAGCTGGACATCCATAAAATGTGCTGTTACTGACCACATGGGAAAAACACAGAATAAGTGAACTCCCTGTCTGGTCCATTATAAATGCAACGATGGAATGATCTTCTTATTGTTGTCTCACTTTGGGATTGCCACTTTTACTTGCAGTAACTTTCCTTACTGTCTCCATACTTCTATGCAATGGCAGGTAAAAAATCCTGCAGATAAAAGTCTCCAACAATTTGCAATATTGATCATATGCAAAACTGAGGAGAAAAAGCACTCCTGTTGGCACATGGTTAAAAACTGTTAGGTTAGTACAGGATGGATTTTTCAGCCAAAGAAAAGCGTAACTGGGGGATGTGTTAGCTCAGTGTGGGAGAGGAATCTGGGAGCACTTCTAAACTCCAAATTTGGAAGGTGTTTCAACTACAGTAAAGTTCAAAAAAGTGCCTGCAGTGCTCCAGTATGTGTTTTTCCTTATCCACTGGCAAAACTTTCATCTTGTCCTTCAAGATGTCTTTTGTCCATGACTCGTTCTGCCCTTGGCAGCGATAGTGCTGCATGAGGAGGAGTAGTGAGGAGCTGCATTTGAATACTGTGGGATCTAAAGTCCCTGCTGTCTGGGCCATTTTCCCCATGATAATGTGTTACTTTGCTTGTACTTTCCAAGGCCATTCTGGATGTTATGTACCATTCCCATATACACCTTTTCATAGAAAGAGTTTCTCACTGTACAGGACCAATTTATTTTGGATTGAACAATTTGATTACCTCTCTGCAGCTGTTACAGGCCGCTCAGAGCATGACTTTTAAGATGAGCAATGGCAGGATGATTCTTATGGCAGCAGTTTTAGGTGATTCCACTCCCTTGTCTGCTGGTTTGTTCTGTCTCTACTTGGCTGTATGTGTGTATGACTTTGAGTACCCATGGGGTGTAACTTCAGCGAGATTTGTGGAGTTTTTAAATGTATGAAATGTTTGTATAGATATATATATTTTGTGCTGAAATCCTCCTTAATTCTCTGTAATGATCTTAACAGGATGGCAGGAAAGTGATTCCAGCTTTCAATTCAAGAGAATATTTTAGCGTTTGATAAGCTCTGTGTGCATGCATAAGTGCTGGCATGAATAAGAATGAAAGCAAGTGGTTTCATGAAATAGAAACATGCAAGCAAATGGCACTAGTGTGACTGGTGCTACATGTGCTTATTTTGCTACATGTGGCCAATTTCGTGTGCTTTGCTGTTGCTGCAGAAGGAAATGCTACCCCACTGATGTATGTGAAAATGTAGACATGTTGGGGGCTGGGCTTTAACTGATTCAGATGACTTACTTGAAAAGATGTTTTTTATCTTCAAACTCTACACTTATGTTCTTTATTTTTTTCTTTTTTTTTTTTTTTTAATTCCTGCAAATGTTCAAATTCTGTTCCTGTACCTGTGTCTTTCTTGGTAAGATGTGCTTCTAAGTATCTCTCTGAGCTATGAATTAATTTTGATAATAACATTTATATCCCTATACTTTCAGGTTTCTTTCACAGTTCTTATGAAAAATCTTTTCTTGGTAATAAGATTTTTACATAGCAATGATATTGCATATCTGTACTTTAAACATTGTTATTGATGTGATTTTATCTAAGAGATTTTAGCATGTTTATCTTGAAGGAGAGCTTTGAGGAAAGTTTAGCATTTTGTTTTATTCATATAATTTTTCCTGGTTTGAACCTGAACTGTTTTGAGGAACTTTACTTAAAAGTATCTAGAGCTTAATACATAGGACACACCTGTCTCACTCTGTTACTGCAGAGTGTACTGAATGGAGAGGTGGATTTACTTATTTCAGTAGCTGTGGTCTACCAAGATTCTGGAGTATTGTCCTGAGCTAAATGCAAAGTAGTATCCAGTGCATTTTCCTTTTTTACACACCAAGAACAAGGGCTCGAGTTGCAAGCTGTCATCTGTCTGGGGTCAGCAGAAGCAAAGATTGCCTTTGTAACTGTGTTTTGGTTAGAGCTTCTAGAAGCTCTTTGGGCTCTGTTTGATTTACTGCTTTTTCTCCATTTCGCTGTGTAAAGGTTCTGTAAGATGAATGAGACGGTCCTTAGAAATGCCTTCTCTACAAGGGGCATTGCTGCTGAGTTCACTGCTAGCTGAAGGTATGTACATCTGAGCTAAGCTAATGGTTCTTTGCTGCCAGAAGGGACAACCTGACTCTTTCCTGTCGGGGTCTCCCCCCCCACCCCTGCCATGTGGTCCTGGGAGAGGAGCGCTGAGGGGAGACACGGTGTTTCCCTGCCCCTGGTCAGCCTCGTTCCCCATTGGTTGTTTTGTGTTCCCCTGCGCGGGCAAGGACCCTCGGGTCCCGTGATTGAGCAGTTCCTCAGCAGAGCCCCGGCCATGCGGCTGGAGAAATAAACATCTCTGAAACATCTACCAAGAATCTGTCCATATATCTTTCCTTTCCACGGGACTCCTTGTTTGGTGCGTCGTGTTGCAGTATCCCCACAGCAACACTTTTCCACTGACAACTCGTTGACAGCTCTTCTCTGAACCAGTTCAGTTTGCTGTCTCAGTAGGACAGGGTTTCCTCTTCCTTAGGGATAATGATACTGCTGCTTTAGTTAATTGAGTTAACTTGGCAATGGGCAGTATGTCCAATGTGTGCCTGAAATGTCGTGAGAGGCAGCAGCACATGATCCAGGGAAGGACAGGTGTCAGGTAACGTGTAAAATTGTGACATGGAAAGCTGTCTGGGAAGCCATTGGTTTACAGCAGGAACATACTGAGTCCTGAACAGGCTTACCAAATGTAGTACAGAGCTGACTAAAAGCTCTTCTACTCCTTTCTTTACTCAGCCTCCTGTGTAGCGGTAGAACATAAGAGAATCAATTGTGTGAAGTTATTTTCCTCAGGGCTAGTTCAGAAAAAACCATCTCCTTTAATTTTCTCTCTTTCCCAGGAGGGTCCAACCTTGCTTTTTTATACTATCCTTCTCATAAAACCCCACCAGTTTTAATCTGTTCTGTGGATTAGAGATTTGGTCATTGGAGTGTGATAAGGGTTGCAGTTTGCATATTCCTTGGGTCACAGAAACAGCAGTATTTTGGCTTTTTTAAAACTGGAGTTTTATGTTTTCCTTTCCTGTTTTCCAATGTACATTATAGGGCTTTATTAGTGTGACTTCCATTCACACGGTGGGTATTACAAAGCTCAACCTGAGTCCCTGAAAGTGCCTTTAGAAATTACTTTTCTTATTGCATCATGTACTACCTTTTAAAGGAGAGTTCTCTGACCTAGGGACTGGCTCTTGGCAAAGAAACAACATTGTCTTATTTTCCTTCTCTGTTTTCCCTGCTTGTGGATATTTGAGAGAAATCAGGACTTGGAAAGAAACAGATAAGTTTGAACTCTCCATGTCAGTTATTTTGTGTCTTCTTGGCTTTATCGGCACTTCACTGAACAAGTAAAGAATGTAAAATCAAAACAAGAAATCTAGTATTATTTATATATCTTATTACATTTTTCATCATAGCAAAAGCTGTCACTGACTGGTGAGAGTTGACAGGAGGATCCGCTGCTGCCTGTATCTGCCATCCAGAGGTACACAAACATCCTGATTGAAATTGCACAACAGATAATTTGCCAAAATAAAAAATTTTGAAAGTGGAGTCCTTTATTTTCCTTAGAATCAGAAGGTCACAGAGCCATTCCTATTATCAACCACTCATTAAACAGAAAAGGATCTAATTAACAAAGTTGTCTATTGACCACTTTATTGAGCACAGTACTCATGTCCTCTCTAAAGTTAACCAGTGATGTCTGCCTTTATACTGCAAAACATCAGAGAAAGAACGTAATTAAACCAGTATTTGTATAATTGTGAACCATATGATTTAAAAACAGAAAAGCTGTTTGGATTACACCCAGATCTTGCCAAGACTGAATTTTCCAATTGGATTTTTTTTCCTTAGGGAGCATACTATGAACTGCTGAAATTTATACTGTGCTACTATAAAGCACATATTGTATCCATTTTCTTCTTTGATCAAGCTACTTTTAATTACCTGTAATCTAGGAAATTTACTAGATTCTCTAACTTATGTTCCTGTAATTGTAAGCAAGTGTTTTTCTCTTTGATCATTGCACCTTAAAACAAGCATTTATCTTATTGTTGTCTCTTAACTTGAATCTTTTTTGTGATTTCTTTTTTTCTTGTCTCTAGTTCAGAGTCTTTACATTATGCAGGGTAACGAACATCTAAGGGCTCTTCTCACTGCTGGAATATTAACCAGCCAATCTGGGCCTTCTTGGCTGGAGCATCCCTGATGAAGTATGTGAACAGGAGCTTTTTTTAATGAGACTAGGACTTCTGTTTCAAGAAGTAGTGTTAAACACAGTTGCAGCAGGTTGTCAGCAGATTGTCTGGGTGGTAGAGGGAGGAAAAGTAACAGGTTAACAGTAGGAGATCTTCCTCTCTCAGTAATAAAGTGTTACTCTTTTCTTACCTGGTTTGATTGTGTTGACCTTCTTGGCAGTATTTATTGCTAGCCATTAAAAGGCATTTCTTTCCTCTGGTTTCCTCATTATGTCAAGTCCTACATGTGTATAAATTACTGCCAATGCTATTTTTCCCCAGCATTTTGTCTCCTTTCACTGTACGAATAATTTTGTATTGACTTTCATTTCCCACTGACATTTCTCTTGATTGTCTCCTCAATATATTTCCAACATTCTAACTTTTCCAGTTTCCTTCATATTAATATTTCTCTTCTGCTCTCTTTTATGTAAACATCAGTGTCCTATCTAGCAGAAACTAAGTGCATGTAATTAAGGTGGTCATTTCACACCTGTCACAACTGGTTGATTTAGTTCTGCTTAGAAATAGAAATTCACTTGATTCTGATTTCATAAATTTATCTTGACTGCAGTTTGTCAGTTTCTGAGGCTTGTATGTCAGCCAGGTTAAAATGCATTTTTTTTCCTTTAACAAAATTAACATTAATGCTTTTGTTGTTTTTTTGTTTTTTTTTTTTTTTACTGCATTCTCTTATCCCTTGTCCATTCCTTTCCAGGAAAAGAAAGTAATTTGTAGCCTACTGATGTAATTTGCTTTTATATGCCTAGGTGGTTTTTGTATGTGAAAAATATAGTGATATCAGGTATAGGATGCTCTGCAGTTTAAGGGATATTGTGAGAATGGATCAGAACTGTTTGCTGTGCCAGCTTGCTTTTCTCATGCAGCTGGAAAATATCCTCTTGGCATGTGAAAGCCCCTAGGAGTGTCTCAGCAGGCGAGCAACTGGAGTGGCTCAGCTTCACAGGCATCTTGGGGGCTACTTAGCACATCAGAGTAGAATGTTACCTCTGACGGAGGGAGGCAAGAGTCTTGCCACACACTAGAATCTCTGTTTTTTTCACAGTGTTTCTGTGCCTCAGTGTTGGCAAAACTTCTTTTGCTGGTAGTTTGATGGCACTTTGGGGGCTGTGATCTGTGATAGTTTTAGTGTTTGCAAATTTGGATAATTTCATAAACACATGAAGGAAAGAATGGATACAGATGTAGGTCTAACGATGACCTATACAGGCTATAGTTCAATTTATATGCTAAACTAAGTTACGTTAGATTAATTATTCCCCTCTATGTTATGGTTGTCATGGAAATAAAACCAAAATTTTCTTTATGTCTCTAGTTATCTTACAAATAAGACATTAGAGTTAAAATAGAAGGAAGAAGGGGAAAATGGAAAACGTTGTTTATAAATATATGAACAGCTGTTTTGCAAGCAGAAAATCCTGCAGATTTCTACCATTAGTTCTATATTCTCTTGCAGAGTGAATGCTTGACAATCGCCTTATCCTAACTATACAATCATCAGTAGGATTCTCCTGTGGATGAGTTTATAGCTCAGTTTATTGATACTAAAGACTGTTTTGGCAGGATAACATATTTCAGGCAGGACAGATTTGATAACATTTGAAAAGCTAGATTTAATCAAGGTAACAGCAGCTGTTTACAAACTAAGGTTTAAAGAAAATAGAATTCTTTCGCTTCACTTTCAAATAGATATTGCATGGTGAATACCGTATATAGGCTGAATAGTCCATTCAGATATTTTGGAAAATTCACTTGGACTTTATTTGCTAGGAGAATGCATCAGAATCTGCAGAGAGTAAAATATATTATGGATATTATTTGGAGTGTATCGGTTGCCCAGTTCTATTTTACTACTGATGAACCTTTCAATCCTTTGCATGGTGAAGAGGGCTAATGTACTCCATTACACCAGTAAAATGTGACTGACTTTCATCTATAGATTGTCTTCAGATCTTGCTAAAGCTCATGGGAATGCAAAATAAATGAGTAATAAGAGACCTGGAGACCATAGAAGCTACTCTTTACTATGCTAGGAACTAGAATTAAAAAATGGCCTAAAATGCTAATGTATTAGATGTTACCCACACTTAAGGTATTGTTTCCTGAAAGGCAAAGAAATGACAAAATCTAAAGTGAGGGAGCTGGACTTGTTCAGCCTTGAGAAGAGATGAATGAGGAGGCATCTCATCAATGTATACAAAAATATGAAAGGAGAGTGTCAAGAGGATGGAGCCAGGCTCTTCTTGTTGGTGCCAGGCAATAGGACAAGGGACAATGGGAAGAAACTGATACACAGGAATTTCCACCTGAATATGAGGAAGGACTTTATTGTGTGGGTGACAATGCACTGGAACAGATTTTTCAGAGATGTTGTGGAGTCTCCCTCACTGGAGATATTCAAGAACCAAATGGATGCAATCCTGTGCTCTAGGATGACCCTGCTTGAGCAGGGAAATTAGACCAGATGACCCACTGCGGTCCCTTCCAACCTTACCCATTCTGTGCTTCTGTGAACCCAGATTCTCAGACAGCACTGTGGTATTTGAAAGGCTCAGAAAAAAAATTAGAAAATCCTGAATGCTGGGCTAAAAGCTAGAGAAAATGCAAAGCACAAGAGTATGTCTCAAAGTTCCTTTCTGTCCAGATGTCACTAATTTATCTGCTTCGAGGTATGGAGACTAAAAGCCATCCTAAGACAGATGCACTTTGGCATTAGTTTTGAAAGGATAGAGCAGACCTTCCTTCTTTCTGTCAAGACAGGCAATACAACCATTCTGCCAAGTGATGTGTTTTATCTGATGATCAAAGGAGGAGAGTAGGAAAGGCTGTGTAGTCCAGCAGTTAGGACCCTTACTTTGTGGGGAGTGAGGGTGGGGAATCTTGTCTACCAGTTCTGCTTTCACAATCATTTACGGAGATTGCTCTGTAAGCATGAATCAGAATCTGGGTTTCCTCATCCTATGTTGATGTCCTACTTGGTGTCCCAACTAAGAGACCATGGACTTGGTTTATTCATTCTACTTTTTTTCTGCTAGGCCTATTCCTCTTCCTTTTTTTGTCTGTTTTTCTTACTTTTTTTCTTGTTGTGAGAGACCTAGTTCAAAATGGAAAGTGAATTCACCTAGCTTAAACTGATGGGCTGGTGGGTGGTGGTAACTTTTTTCTAAGAGATGTAAAATGAGCAGGTCATGAAACCAAACTTTACCATTCTGGGTAAATATTTGAATGACCAAAGTGTTATCTATTATCTATAGATAATATATAATATATCTATCCATATATTTATTTAAAAGAAATATAAAAATAAATCATTTTCTGAGATGCCTGTCATTTTGACAGGTGTAAGGGACATATCAGATCAGTCACCAAATTCCACCCTCCCTGGCTTTAATTGTTGGCCATTTCCTGGCCCATGGCCACAATTGCCCTGATCCTCTGGCAGCCATTCCCCACAGCTCCCCAGTCAGACCCTCCAAATATGTCACCAAAGGGGTTCAACAGGTGGAGCAACTGGTGAATGCCTGAGCAGAAATCCTACCTGCAAGGTGGCAGGCCAGAAAGAAACAGTCGTGAGTGATGCAGAGAGTTGTGTTGGCTGAAAGGCATCATTGAAAATGCGAGGTAGGGTTATTTCCTAGGTCTTTCATTGCTTAAGGAAACAAGGGTTTCTCTACGTTCTTTGAAAATAAGATGTTTTTGGTAAAATCCTACTTGCATCATTCAGTTATCTTACTGGATTCAGGACAGTCCAGAGTATAGATCCGGCTTGGAGGCAAAAGGGCCTCAGTGAGATGTACATTGTGTTATTTAATTTTTTAATTGACAACAGATTGTTTGTGATACAGGCATTTTTTAAATGGTATGTTTGACACATACACTTATATAGCAATGACAGCAGAGATTCCATGTCAGACCATGAAAACATGAGTGAGCTGGTGTCCTTCTGTTCACTCTGTTTCCAGAAAGACACTGGTGTGTTTGTGTGTGTGTGTGTGTGTGTGTGTTTGAAAATGCATTTCTGGCTTTCTGGGGTATGTGCTTTTCTGTGTGCAACGTGTTCTTCTGTATATTGTCACCTTGTCAGACGTGGCGTCTTTATTTGCTTCAGCTTCTCCAGTCACTTGTTCTATTTGTGTCATTCAACTCAGTCTGATTTCTCTAGAGCTTCTAAAGAACTTTTTCCGATAGGATGACACTTTGGGATATTTAAGCACTTTGCAGAATCTGGAGCCTTTTACTAGGATGCACATTGGATTTACTATCTCAGTCTTTTTGCATAATAATAGTACTGGAAACAACACTACTCTGATCGTCAGAGTTCCTCAAGAGTTCAAGAAGCTGTTAATTTCATTTATTTTTTAAAATTTGTGCTTTTATCCATGAAAGAAAAATCTGAGTGTGCAAGATGTTTTAAGCTGATATAGTAATTGTCAGAACTTTTCTCTGAGCTTAATACTTCAAATAAAAGCATCTGAGCTGTAAAAAGTGAAAAATAACATATAGGTCAACATGCAAGCAGCAAACAAACATCTCAAAACAAGATTTAGTCAGTTCAGTCAAGCTCAGACTGATGCAAAGAGTGAAACTGTCCAGCTTGAATGTTTCTTCTGCTTCCAAAACACAGAGATTCTAAATGGCAAAACACATCTTTTTCTTATTCCTTTGACAGGTAATTTCTCATAGCTGCAGTGTTTCTGAGTGGGAATTTCATCCAGGTCAACATTCTTACATTCCACCTGCTTATTTTCTGAAAAAAATAAAAGGCTGCCTGCAAAATGATTTCTAGCATAGTATTGATATAGGATTTAATGGATTTAATATTTTCTTTCTTTTTTCTTCTATTGGTCAACTGAATTAGCTTAGCTCAGTAAAGAGTTTTTATATCTTGCTGAAATTTCCTTGCTGCAGCAATATAAAATAGCATTTGACATAGGGTTATTTTTTTGTAATTGGTTCAACCACTTTTTCTATAGTTCAACATCCCTTTTCAATGAATAATTTATCTGTTATACGTCCCTCTAGAGTGCAAATTGTCCTTGATTTGTTTTTGTTGATACATTTGGAACCAAAATACATAATCTGCTTCTAATGGCACCTGGTAGAATTTATATAATCTGGGAAATATTTATCTTTTTATGCTCAAAATATAAGTGGAACAAGTATTTCTTACTCTTGTGCAAGTCAGCATAGACTGGCAGAAATAAATGACTTCTAGTTTTTGGTAAACAGGAAAAATAAGGATATACCAGTGAGACTGCCCAGGAAAAAAAGAGAAAGTCCAAACAGTACATTATCACAAATGTGCATCCAGAAACAAAGAAATTTCCAGACCCTGCAGATGAAAACCTTGAGAGGATAGAGAAGATGCTCTTCAGTCACTTCTTTCCCTGGACACTTTGGTATCATCTGTCATTGCTTATTTGCTTTCTGTAGAGCCTGTCAGGTTCTAACATTCCTGTTGCAGTGGGATCACACATCAAAAGACTTTAACCACCACTTGCTGAATATTTCTGAGTTTAAAAACTGCCTTTCTTTTAGTTTAAATTTTGTTTTTGCCAACCAACTACCCAGAGTCAACCTTGATGTAGCAAGCAAAGCACCAACAGTAACTAATCACTCTGAGTCAGTCTTCTGTTCTGATGGCATTCACAGCAGATAAACAGGAACCTTATACCTGGGAGCACCAGTTTCTTTGGCAGAGGTGAGAGGGCTCAGCTGCAGAAGCTCATAAAAGTCTTTTGCTGGTGGGGAGAACCCAAAAAATTTGCTCTTTATTGCTGAATAATAGCAGTATTTTTCAGAGACAGAGAAGCACCAGGTCAGTAATACATTGTTCTCATGCAATGTCATCCCCCTGCTCTATGTCATCCTTTGCAGTGTCATGTCCTTGCTGTATCTCCCTTGTTTACACACCAAAACCTCATGTTTAGCCTCTCAGCTACAGCCTTATACTGGGGACTGGTTTTCTGTTGGTTTTGTAGCATTATGCTCAATCTGATTGCATCATATACCACTCCATTGTATTACATCTGTACTGTAGATGTCTACGACTGGACTCTATACCTGTAACATTGTTCATTTCACAGTGCCCAGCTTTGTATTTTGGGAGTCCTGAAGTGCATATTTTTCAGCTAAGCCCATCTTATGTAGCTTCTAGGCTGGCCAGTTTGAGCATCACCAGCTATAGTGTTCTTAGCATTACTAGCTTTACAGTGAGCTTTGGCACCATTTGCAGAATTTATCCACTGCTGTCTTTTCATATTTTCTTTAGAAAAACAGTGAGTACAATTGGGTTTTAATGTAAGTTTTAATTAAATAGTCTTATCTGGGTTTTGTTTTTTGGTTTGTTAACTTAATAGGATCAGTGAGTTGTTTAGCATACAGGATGGATGGTGCTCACCATTCATGACCAGCTACTTAATTTTTCACTTTTATCTTCTTCATTCAGTATTTGGCCTTATATTTTATTTATTTCAAATTACAAGAAGATGCACTGAAGGTGGAATTATTAATTTCCTCATGGACTTTGCTGCAGTACTCAGTATTGTGCATCATACTTTTCTCAGTGCTTCTGAGGCATGTATTTGAATACATTTCCAACAAACTCCTCTGAGGTACAATGTTATGAATATTCCTGTTGTACTGAGAAGAAACTGAGATACATGGAAGCTTAGACTGTGTTTTCACAAGAAGCTAAGCTGATTTTCTTTTTTCTTTTTTAACTTGTTAAATCCTTTCATGAGTTATTTCAGTTTGTTATGTAGAAAACTATTTTTATTTCTTCCCCCCGGGGAAACTTCCTGCTATGTCGGAGTGTTGTAAAGGCTTGTGGAGTGGTTTCAAGAGGAGAAGTGACTGATGGGATTGGACTTCTCTAACTGAGAAGAAAAGTGGGTAGTTAAGACTTGTCTACCTGTATCTCTTCCAGTCTCATCCCAAGCTTACGTACAGCATAGAAGGAGCTGCATTTATAGCTATCACTGAGCTTAAAGGCCAGTTGTTTCCATAAGCTGTTGCTACATATTCCAACAGTAGAATTCATACAGATGTACAGCGCTGTTTAAACATCTTGGTGCATCCTCATGTAGTCTGAGTGTTGTTACCAATCTGTCTGCATTGTTGTGTTTTGACTTAATTTTTTGAACTTTCACATTTCAAACCTTTGAATGGTGCTTTTGAATTGGTGGTGTTTTTCTACATAAGCCTCTTCTGCAGCTGAGGGTAGTGAGATGAACAGACAGCACTACATGTTCTAAGGAGCACATGGACTCTTCATTATCAAGCAGAACATATATTGCACTTAAGAAAGACTAATTCTCAGCATTTTGAATCTTGCCTAGCTACCAGATAAGAGATCTGTTTTCAGCTGCCTCATCCAAAAGTTCCAAGCACAGGAGTTTTTAACACAGGTCAGGTAATGATCACTGTGGGTCCCTTCCAACTCAGGATATTCTGTGACAAACACAGAAGAGTTTCCAGAGCATACATATAGTCATATACATATAGTGACAGCTTTTATTCTACTGGCTGATACTGATGATGAAGGGGTGAAGCTGAGTCTTCTGTGACAGCAAGATTGCTTTGAGTACTACAGTTTACTTCTGTTCCCATCAGGTGGGAGAATTATTTCAGGTGTCTCTTGCATGAGACTGAGCACAGAAACACAGCTAATAATATTGCCAAAGCTCTCTAAGGAGCCTTGCTGTGCCCTTGAAAATCACCAACTAGAACTGTCTAAACTTCTTTCTTACAAATCACAGGAACTCTTCACAGTGAGTTCACAAAATCAACCAACAGTATGCTGTAGCTGGGGATGACTTTCTAGAGATAGGTCAGCTGTGAAGAGTGCACTGTTAATTACCAGTGGAGAAAAGTGAAATCAGCCTAGGTGCTTTGCTTAGCACCACCCAGGATCTTTTTTGGCAGATGCTAGAATGGGATCTGTTTTTCAAGAGGGCACAAAGTTACAGGAACTGTACATAAATTCTTCCAGTTTCTCTTTATTCACTTTTGCTTTCTAATTTTTAAAAAGGAACAGGAGCTCTAAAGATGGAAACTTTTGTTTGTGATCCTTACTTATTCTTACAATCTACTTATCTTGTGCTCTGAGAGAGGACCCTTCAGAGAAAAATAGCCTGCAATCATAACAAAAGCTGTATTTGTTATTGTCCCTATCCTGCTGCAGTAGGTAGATGTTATCTTGAGTGCTTGGTTTATTGCATCTCATTTTACACAGTGTAAAAGTACAGTTTCCAAGGGAGTTGCCAGCCAACCAGAAAAATCTCTTTATAAAAGATCCTGGACAAGCCAATGGATTTCTATACACTGAAAGTCTGGTTATTTATTCCCTACATTAATAAAACTTAATGAAAGTGAAAATGTTTTAGATAATATCTATATTTTAAATGGTTTTAAGGTCTAACCTTATATTAAAAATGCTTGCACTGCTTCAAAAAGCTGGTGATAGCTGCTCTCAGATGGAAAAGTGCAAGTTTTTCAGCTTTCTGCAAATGGTATGTAAAATTTTTGGCATCTTCTGTTTCTTTAGTGTTCAAGAACTAAATACAAGGTTTCCAAAAAATGTAGCAGGAAAATATGTTTAATCCATGGCACAAAAATTGCATAAACATGGCTGCTCTCCCAAATCCTTTCTTCTCCTGCTGTATACTTTCTTTTTATCATGAGCTTCTCAGCACAGTGTTTGGAAATACCAAGTTCTCTCTATTGTGCTTAACACAGGAAGACATGACTAAGAAATTACCTATCCTCTATCAAGTGAAATTTGACTAACTAATGAAGGGAAATGAAGCAGAGATATTAAGTACCTTTAGCCCTATATCCTCCCTTATCATGAAGGATCCTGTTAACCCGTGTTGTCTGTAATGCTTTTAGCTGATGGATATCTCAAGAGAAAATTTTGTAGTAGTCATGTGCAACAGAGTTCTAAGATAACAACATGACATAGGATAAGATCAGTATAGGTTACTCATTGTAAAAATAAAAAGAATGAGCTGGAAATACTTACTTGGTACCCATCGGAAGCAGAAGCATTAACTGTTAGCCTGTGAATAACCTTTTCATTTTCTCTTAAACTCCCCTGCTCATGCTTATCCTGAGCTGTCACTTGTCACTCTCTGTGGCCATGTAGGCAGTCAGGGAACTCCCTACTGAGGGCCATTGTGCAGGCACAGAATGCTTCTTGTGCTTGTGTCTTGGGACTGCCAGGCTTGGTAGCACATTGGGATCCTTCCCTAATGCGAGAGGGAAAAAAAGCCTCGAAAATTTTACCATGGGTTATTGAGTTCTGGTAGGAATGGATCTTCCCAAGTGTTCCAGTTTGGCCAAATTTAGAAATACATCCTCTGAGAGAAGGCACTCCCCCACCAGGTTCAGGAAAAATAAATTTTCCTCAAAGGAAACTGAAGGAGATAAAAACTATTTATTTAACAAACACACAGGAAAAGGAAAATAATGCTAAATAATAAAATCTCTCCCTGTGGAGAAAAAACCTGGGAAAGTGTTAGAGTCCTCCCTTTGGTCTCCTCAGAGCTGGGGCTTGGCCCAGGGCCAGGCCCTCTGTGCCCAGTGGGAAGTCCTCCTGATGTGCTCTGAGGTTGAAGCAGTCCAGTAGAAAAGGAAGAAAATCTGAAATTCCAAGGAAGGAAAAGCAAAGTTCAACTCTCAGTCTCTCTCCAGAGAAAAAGAAGCTGAACCACTGGGCAAAAGCTGACTGGAAAGCAGCAAGCCGGGTGCTTCCTCGCTCCCCTGCTGCAGCTGGGGAAAAAAAAAGTTGCTATCTCTGTGTGACCTTGAACAAGCTGCAAACTGCTTTGAGAAAGTTTTGCTCAGTTTTTCCTTCCCCCTCTCAAGCTCAGTTTAGAGGCATAGAAAGGCACAAAGTTAATTTCTGGGCATAGGCAGTGATATGGGATACACATCATAAAGTCACCCCAAGACACCAAGGGAAGAGCTGCCACTGATTTTACAGTTGGAGACTTAGCTGCATTAGCTACTGTAAAACTTTCTGTTGAGGTTATCACCAGCTAAAAGTCATCAGAGCCAACACTGACTAAAAGGATACATGTTGACTGGAGAGGATATTTGGGTTTTGTTTATTTATTGTGTGTATATTTGTATATACCAAATGTACCCACCCCCTCCCTGGGGTTATTACCTCCTCTCTCTCTCCCAAGATGTATCCTTATTTTTTTTCCCTGGAATATGCCAAAGCCTTCCAGAAATATATTACTAATGCAACTCCTGTCTTTTATATGTTGTTTACTCTTTCTTATCTTCTTCATGTAAGGAGAGTTTTTTTGTAGTAGGTTTCATTTTGATACCAGTCCTTTAGAAAACAAATATCCTGCTGTGTCTCAGGTAGGATACATCAAAGAAGATACTTTGCATTTAGAAGACAGTGAAGTTTGCAAAACTTCTTAGTTCTTTTCAGATTTACTGCCAGAGGTTTAAGCCTGCCCTGGAGAAAGCTCAAAAATGCGTAAGTTATTTAGCTTTGTGGTAGAAAGTGCCCTTTCACCTGGAGAGTGTAAAATTAAAAAGAAGAAAAAAAAAATCATACTTTAAATTATCAGCTTTCTCTTCTGGCTATTGATGGTGTTTCATATTTCTATCTAGTTGTCATTAAGTACCCCACAGAGTACACTTTTCAGAAAGTTGGGAAGACATGAATGGTAGTCTGAAAATATTGAAAAATCACAAGTGAAACATACTTGTGTGTATGAAAGAGCCTTTCCAGGAAGCTTTACAGGTACCTGTCAGAGGATCAGATCAATCCTTAAAAAAGTGATTTCTGTAAAGATTAATGTTAGGTAGATAGCTAAATCAAATCAGTTAATTTGATTTATGCAAAATGTTTGTGGAGTTTGAGGCCTCTAAATTGACAGAGTTGAGGAAAAAAAAAGAAAGGAAAATGGAGAAGTGATAAGCAGAAACCATATGTTTTAGATTAAGAGTGTGGATTTTTTATCTTGTAAATAAATTTAGACCCAACTGTAAAATTGGCCTGTGGACTGGAATTTTTTTTGGCTACAGTAGGTGTGAGGAGTCCACAAAAGACAAAATTAGATACATACTGAAGTCATATGCATGCATAGAAAGAGAGGCTACATTTTAATTTATAAAACGCTAAGGAGTAGCTTGTGCACATTATCAGTATTGGATAAAGAGGAAGAAAGCAAAACTGAGAATTATCTTTTGGTTGATCTGGCCATTAAAATGCTTCATCTGTTGTTTTTCTGCTAAAAACAGTAGTTTAGTCGGATTGCGACAAAAATGTATATCCCTGCATATTATTATATTGTTAGTGTTTGGGGTTTTTTTACTGCAAATTACTTGATGTACTACCTGTATGTTTTATTCTACTAAGTAATGACATGGCTTTCTTGCTCTGATGAATAGAAGACTTGCTCTCTGTTAGAAGACTGCAGTGACTGCTGCTCATATTTATCCACTCCAGTTTTCTCAAAGCTGTAAATATAGGGAATGATATCTGCTTAAGTCTTGAATTGGTAAATTAATCTCCATAACTTTCAATGTCAGTGACCATATTTGTAGTTGAACTTTATTACTCTATTTACCATCTACATTTCTTCTCTGTGTCTCTTTTCTTATGTCTTTCTGAGTCTCTTCCCTTACACCCTACTCTCCCAAATTCAAGTGCCATTCCTTGGCACTGATTCTTTGATTGTTATAATGTGTAAAGACTTAGTTATGAATTAATAATCAGAGTGTTCCTGTTTTTTCACCTGGTCTTCATATTCAAAGCAAAGTCTGCCAGGTGGACTAGATTAAATCCCTAGGATTCCATTTTGTTTTCCACTGTCAGCTGGCGTTGGCCATAGCCACTAGCCACATTTTGGTTTTCCATTCCAATTCCTCTTTTCTTCCTGCTTCGTTTGTAAGACAACTAAATATTAACAGAGAATAAATTTTTCCTGAAAATTCATTTTTGCAGTTATTCCAAAAGAACACCAGTAGCCTTCTGCATCAATCTTAGGATAACTTTGTTAGCAATACAGGGTGGACCTGGAAAGTACTAATCAAACTCTCATATTCATAAGTCATTCAACAGAGATGCATGGTGGAAGACAACAGTCTGAAAAAGCTCTTAACTCTACTTAACCTGCTTTACTACACAGGATATGGGGGTTTGTTCTGCAGCATTTAGCAGAGCATGTGCTCAGAATTAAACACGTTTAGGTTCCTACTTTAGTGAAAATTGATTTCAGTATGTTTTTAAGTATAACGGGAGGTTTAATGAGAGGCAAAATATGGTCAGTTCAGTCATATAACTGGGTTATAGTTCAGTACTGTCAGTGGTCATTACAAGTTCAGAAAGGTCTCTTTCATGGAGCTATGAACTACCAGCTTGTGCTTTCAATCTCTTTTCTACGCTCTTTTAAACTAATGATCTGTCTTGGAGCATTAATGGTATTGTTAGTAAAATAATAGTATAATGCAGAGAAAACTTGTCTTTTCAGGAGCTGCACAGATTCGGAGAAGTTATAGTGGAGGGTTGATTTTTTTTATTTCTTCTAGCTATTTCTGAGGAATGGATGATGGTCTGTTCTCCCATGGAAACCTCTAGAAGAATGTTCACTAAGGTATAATGCAACTAAATACCTAGATATTAATTAAGGATTGATATATAAACTCTAAGTGTTCTCAGTAATACTGCTTTTTGGACTTCCCTTTCTTGTTTCCCCCTCCCCTCCTCCCCCCCCCCATTCCCTCCAAATCTATTTTTCCCAATTCCATTTGTATTTTCTTTTCTATTCACTTGAACCCAATTTAGGCTCGAGTTTCCCTATTCTTCCTTGTTTCCAAACTTATGTTTATTTCTGTGTTTTTTCTTTTTTTTTAATGAAAACCAAGGATGCTGGGACATAATCAAAAGGACATTTTCTTTCCCACCTCTGACTATGCACATGGCTTTGACAAGTAGGAAAGAAAACCTACAGAATGTTCATGGCATGTAAAATGTACCATAGAATGAATCATTTTCAGCAGCCTTGATGAAGTGGGAGATGTTCTGATTCGAACTGGAACCATCCACCTACTTCTGTTCATTACATCGACACTGCTCTGTTCTCTTCTCTGAACTCCAAGAGTTACTTATCCATCCACATGGTTAATCTACAGAAACCATTCTGAAAGGTTTGTTTCTTACCCTATAATCTTTTATACTCTCTACCCATTTTGTGTCATCAGCTAATTTAGATTATTTTTTAAATTAAGTACTATATGTTAAACCATATCAATATAGGGTTTGACTCAAAGCTGTAAAATTCTAAAAATTCTTGTTTAAGTAAACAACAACTTTAACATATGGATTGTATTTAATTTGCTGTGAGATTATAATTAGGCTTTTCATTGCATATTTAGTATTTCAATTATTTGACAAATTGCTTTCTTACAATATTTTTATTATAAAAATGGTTTAATTCATTTTAAAAACAAGTAGTTGATAGTCTTTAATCTTATTTTCTGTAGGGTATATCTTTCCATTTGGTAAAGGCAATGAAGTGAAGTGTTATTAACAATTTCAGAGTAGAAGAATATTAGAGGTGCTTTTGAGAAACAAAAGTGTGAAATCTCCTGTATGTGACATGTTTTGTATTTTTGGTGGGTCTCTCTTCTCATAACATTTTCCCTGTTCTCTCTTCTTTTTTAAGGCGACTTTCCACCTAAAAAATATTGCAGCATAAGATATGTTCACACACTCTCACTTGCAACAAATCTGGTAGTTGAAGTGTTCACAACTGCCAGCTGCTGGGAATTACATGTTACCTATCGTCACTGCACTCTGTGATTGTGCTGCTGTTCCTGCTTCACATCTACATAATGCATCCAGTCCCCAGGGCCAGCTCATTCTACCTGGAGTTGGTTCATCACAGCAGGCAGTCCAATGTATTATAAACCAAATTCCTTACCCCCAAACAACTAAGTAAAGCAAGCCTGCCCTAATAGTAAGAGAAAAAATTATTTCTGAACTTCATGCTGTGATGGTTGTGTTGCTCATATTCCTTATTTAGCAAATAGGGTGTTTCTGCATGTAGCACGTGAGCAGTTACTGATGAGCAGACAGTCCCCAACAAAAGGTGTAGTGGAGGTTATAAGCATCTGGCATAATTTAGTGATTGATGATTTGCGTATGTTCCTTGCAAAGGGCCCCTTTGACATTCCCTTTCCCAGGTGCCTCGACTGACGGATGTATTTTACTGAGATGGATGCAGATCTGTTAAGACATCCTTTTACTGTTTCAACCCTTTCATGTGATGTAAAAGGTTGAGAGAACAGATTACTAAATACCCTGCTTTTTAATTCACTGTTTTTTCAGAGAGAAAACATACCTAGATGAGTTTGCCCTGACATCTAAATAAGCAGTTTGACAATAAAAGTTGTGGACAGCTAAGCACATCTGGAAGATAAGTGCATAAATTGTAAAACCAATCCTACAACTGTACTTAATCTGTCCTACATATGTGCCAAAGTCTTCCCTCTTCCCTTATTTATGCTTTCATAATTCAGGACTTTAATTCACCTGGGGGTCGCTGGTGCTCTGTCAAAGTTTAATTGTTTTAATTACTTAATTATCTGCTCTGGTAAAGTGATAAAGCCTTGACATTTCACCTTTTCCCTAGGAATATGCATCTGTGGGATGTATCAGTTTCTGGATTTGGTAAATACAGGGAAAAATAATTCAGTTAATCCAGTCTTTCAGTAGCAGTGCCTACGTCGTTACTGATGCCTTACACTGGGCTACTGAGTCCCTTGTTTTCTCAGCCTGTAGATCTTTGTGAGAGGTTTCCTCTTTAAAATGAATCTACTTAGTTATGAATTTGCTGGTAAGAAGGTTAAAAGGATGGGCTGAGTGGTATTTTTGCAGGCTAATCCAATTAAATTGGAGGTCACTTTACAGTGGATCCCTTTGAATGGCAAGGCAGAAGCATGGCCTCATCAAGCAAGAATACTATCTTATATACAGATACTGATGTTCAGAGATCATAGTGGCAACTGCTGAGTGACACTCCAGGAAGAACTGTAATAGATGATGTGATTAAAATTTTGACTTAAAAACAAAAAGACAAAAAAGTATTTTTCTGCAGTAAGTTGGCTTTTTTTTCTATGTTGTGGATTTTCCTTGCAGAAGCAGAAGCTTCAGTCAAGTTAAACTTTTGTGTAGTAAATGTTTCTGTAGTAAAGAAAACTGGAAGAGTTGAAGATCCTAAATGCTGTGTACTGTTAAGAATTATTTCTTAAATGTATCTTTTGTTTTTCTTTTACTTCTCTGAGAACAGGAAAGAAAATGTTCAATGTTTGCGTAAATGTTTTTTCATAGCTGGGCGATGCCAGTTGATAAATGGAAGGTACTAAAGAAAAAATGATTTATGAGGTAGCTATTACTTCAGTTTTTGAAATAAAATTACTCCTGAAAAGCTGGAGAAGGCTTTGTGTTAGCTTTGACTGTAGAAATGAAAAGACAGGTAGAATACAGTACAGTTCTACCAATAGCAGTTAAATAATGCCTGTGCTCTCACTGTAATGGGACAAGTACTGCCAATTTTCTGTTTTATTTCACTGGAGGAAAAGGAAGAGGATAATTTTATTTCATCAAGAGGATTTATTTAGATGAATGCATTAAAGGAATGGGGTGCAAAAAGCACTGCTTTTTAAGAAGAAAAATAATGTACGAGCTCTGTTCAGCTCCTTGGAGAATTTCAGTACATATAACTACCAGTGTGAGGAACGAGACAATTCTTAGAAAAATTAAAATAGTTTATTAAAACAGAAAAATTGAAAAATTATAAAAATCAAGAAAATATCAAAATCTGGGATCCTAGTGGCTCAAGAGGTATTTCCAGGAATGCAGGGATTAGAGATCTTTGGGCTTAGACAGCACTGGACCTCCGGTGGAAAACCTGCAGTGCTGGGCTGACTTTTAGCTAACCCAAAATTCAGAGAAAAATTATTGAAGGCTCCTAAATAGGAGTAAGGCTTAAGTGCTCAGCACTGCTGCCCACTACAACTAAATCTGCAGTAGTCTGCCCCTGCTCTAAGGCTGACTCACTATTTTATAGTACCTTTGCTCCACCCCAGTGCACCCACGGACCGCCCATGGCACACCCCTTTGGTCGTAAGTGCTTGGTGCTTCCCTTTTGACAGATTATCTGTCTACCAATAGCTCGTCGTTGTCAGGGGGGTAGTAGCAGCTGGAGTAAGAGTGGTAACATGTCCTTATTAAGATTCAGGTTGCCATGGAGCTTACTTACAGACCAACGGCTAAAGGTCTAAAACTGGCTGTTGGCTGTTAGAAACTGGGGTTCGGAGCTGGTTCTGAGCAAAGTAGAAACCCTTAAAATAAATATTAAAATACATCCAACACATCTTAAAACACTTGCAAAAGTAGACAGAGAACATGAGAAAAAACAACTATTTTTAAAGTTGGAAAGGGAATTTTAACTGGGACACTTTTAACTAGGGGATTTTAACTGGAACTGGTGCAGATAAATTGCTTTGAACAAGTGAAAACACTAATAGCAGAACTTGACATTTGTACCTGGACTGATGGGTGAACATTAACACTCAATTAAAGTTGTGTAACCCAAAATTAACTAATCAAAACACTTAACATGCAAAGACCAAGCTAATTAGGGAGTTCATGTATGACAACCAGGATTCATGGAACCAAGTCAACAAACTCCTGAAGATCAATGTCTCTCTCTCCCTCCTCCCCTCTTTACCTCCATATGTAAAGAGGCAGCATGCCTGTTGTAATGATGATCATATACTTTTGCCTCATGTTAGTGTCCTGGGCCATTCAGAAAAAAGTAGTTCTAGTACTGATGATCACAGTAACAAAGCTACAGGAGCAGTAAGAAAGCTGTTTATTGTGAGGGCTTACTGTAGAAGGTCTGCTGATTATTTGGACAAGAGAACTCAAATATCAAGAGAGTAGGTAATGCCAGAGAAGTAGCTGGAAAACATGAAATGTATCAGCCTTCATCAATACTGTTGCAGTTTAGGCCCAATGAGCATGTTCCTTGATATCAGTATAATTTTCAAAGTAGCACTAAGCAAGTGCGCTTTCTTGATAAAGCTCTGGACTGGGATTGGCAAATGTGCATCTGAAGCTTATCTCAGGCACTGGGAGATTTGCTGAAAGTCACTTATCACCAGTCTATGCCATGCTTTTTTATAAGTTATTAAGGCATTATGTATTGATAAGTGAATTAGCTTCTAAAGACAGTATTTACAGATGAAAAGTCTATCCTGAGATATAGATATTGCTATTCCACGATTTATTATATTTTAAAAAGTACCCTTAAAAAAAAAAAAAAATCAAATTCTACAGGCTAGTTATGTTCCTGTTGTAAAGCTGTGATTTGTTGAGAGACACAAAGAGAATAAAGAGATACTTTTGGTATTTTTAGCTCTAGACTGGTGAACCTAGAAGTACTTTTAAGTTCCCTGCTAGATCAGGGCAAGTTTTACTGAGCACCAGTCCTCATCTTCTCTGCGCTTTTACTTTTTGTGAGGAAATGGCTCATGTGCTTCCTTCCCAGCTTCCATACATAGCTGGAGTTTGTGGTTTTGTGACACAGTCAAGCCAATGAGACTCTTTGTGACTTCTGAAGGTGGTGATCTTACCTTACTGCCCTCTTACTACAGTCACTTTGCAAATACAGACTCTTGCCTGATCCCATATGAAGTCAATTACAGGAAGTTACATCAGCATAAAACTCTTCAAGTTTTATTGCAGTTATTTTTTTTTTCTGAAATTGGCTTAGCCTTGGAATCCATTTCAAATTCTAGCCTGCCTGTTGCTGCGCATGCAGCTATAGCCATGACCACTGACACACAGCATCCTGACTCCTGGTGGTGAGGTACTGATGTGTAGCATCTCTTAGTTACGGTGAGGGCCCACAAGCCTTTGCACTCCTAATTTAATGTTGGTTGGTTCGTGATTTCCTTCCCTGTTTTATGTATTAGATTCTGAATATGTAAACCCTGTTTGCTTATGCATAAATTCTAGAAAGTTCTCCCCTACTCGACATCCCATTGGCCTCCTGTTGTAAACCCCTCCTACATGTTACTCCTATTGGTTGCTCTGTTGTTGTTCCCGCCCCCTTTGCTTTTTCTCATTGGCCATTCCCCTCAACTCCGCCCTATTTTCCCTGAGTATAAAACCTCTGGACTCTCTCATACTCCTGGTTCTTTGTCCCTGGTGCCTTCAGTACTTCTGGGAATAAACTGAGCTTGTGGAACCTACACAAAGGACCCCCTCCTGCTTCTTTGTCTCTGCCGATGCGGCAGTCATCAAATCTTGGGGCTAACTCCCTAGGGAGAGGAGCTCGTCCTCTACAGCTGGCGGGCACTGAGCTGCCTCTCAGCGAGATGCAGCCGGACCTCTGGGCTAACCCCTGGCTCAGCATCTCACCTGCCAAAACGAAAAAATGCAGGGAAAAGCAGTGAGCTCCATTTCTACATTCATTTTGTGGCAAGATTTGTGAAGGAAAATAATAATAATAATAAGAATGAAGTTATTGAGTACTCTTCCATATTTTTTAAACAAGAAAGAGAAAATTTGTACAATTTTGTATTTTGTGTGTGTTTGTGCTTGCTCTTTAAAGTGAAACCTATGTTAGAATATCTTTTTAAATAACCTAGAAGGAAACTGAAGATCAGGAAATTTGTTTTTGAGAATGTAGTAGGCTATTTACAAGCTTCAGAAGGCATTTTTTTCAACAAGCTTTGTTAAGGCACTTTCTTCTTTGAGCTGCCTTAATTCAATCTTTTCATTTCACTGTCTGAAAGTGGTTTGTACAGATCCAGAGTAATTGGTTCTTTCTGTAAACTGCATAATGCAAACACGTGTATCTACATCTGATGGAGCAGTGGTGTTAATGGTATCAACAGCAACATTGTGTTCTTTACATCGTTCCCTTCTGCCAGGTGTGGAAGAGGAGGAGGAGGAGAAGACAGTCTGTCACAGGCAGGTTTCTGCAAAAGAAGAGACTGTGAGGAAAAGTGGTAGGGCTTCCTACACAACCTGATCCATTTTCTCATGGTTCCTACTCCAACACTGCCGGGTGTGTTCTTATTAGGAGTTGTCTGCTCATTTCCAGTATCTAATTCCTTAGAGGACCCTATTAAGATGCATGGGTCATGCAAAAGCAAAATTTAGTAATACTCCAAAAACATGGTGAGAACTAAAGAGAAGAATCCTTCTCACATGCTGTATACCAGGTAAACTCAAACTGTGGCATAGCAAACTACTTTTTTTCAAATAATCAGAAACAGTTTTCTCTGAGCCCTGTAACACTACACAGCCTGAGAAGATCCACAGAACTGTATTTTGTTGAAAAAAGAAAAAGTCCTTGATCCCTACTTACTATCACAGTTTAATAGAATCCATCTTCTCCTTTGCCCTAACTTTAATTTGAGCTTACCTTAAAAATAATTCCCAGAATTTTCTTGCCATATTTTCTCTAATAGACCAACCAAATATAAGATGTTACTTGATAACAGAATTAACTTTAGAAAAAATATTAGAAATATTTTGACTTACGGGGATGTGTGAATGATTGCCAGTGGGTATAATTTTATTTCTCTTGTGCTGAGTGCAGTAATAATTAATTTCACTGTTGGTTAAAAGTCCATTTTATGCATCTCTATGACACATTTATTTATAAACTGACAGGATTCAATTTAATGTCTCAGATACTTCTGTGATTTAAGAGATTTTTTTTTTTTTTCACAAGTTATGGAATGATCAACCATCAGTTGCATGCACTTAGCAAGGCCAATGCAGCAAATGGGTCAAAGGAAAATCCTGCTTTAGGGTAGCCCTTCTACATGCCTTCTCTCTCCACTTTTTTCTCTCTCGGCTCTCTTATGAATGCTCTCATATGTGTGTACTGGAAATGGACTCTCTTTTTAAAAAGATGAAGAAAAACAAACTGAAGCCTGAAATGAGTAGTATGCTTTTATACCACTGCTTTTTACTTCCCATAATTTAAAAAGTCTGAATTAATACTGTGAGACCAACTGGTGGATGAAAAAAAGTAGTGTATTTATAAGATGGGGTTTAATGAGATACCAAAAAAGCCCTTCAGCATAGTCTGCACTGGCCTTTGCAGCTAGCAGTGCTGTCATTTATGTTGTGCTAGGGAATTTTGTAGCAGTGCTGGGTTTTATTATATATGTAGTTGAGGCTTAGTAGACTAGAAAGAAATAATTTCAATGAACAGGATCTTTTTGTTATGAGTTTTCCTGCTTTCTTTTGACATGCCTTATTATTGTTGGTTATTTTTTTTTTAAAGGACAATAATTTTGTTAGTTGTTATCCAAATTAATCATCTATCCAGTTCCTTTGACTATGAAAGCAAAGTGTTGGATTTTCATTGTAGATGCAAGCAAATCTGGGAGAAAGCAAATACTTCGGGATAAATGGCTTCATCTTGCAAATAAAAGCTGTGACTTAAATTCTTCTTTCAATGCTGGCACAGAAGCTGCACTCTGAGCAACTGCTTAGATTTCTGGGCTTTTGGGGAAGAAGGCTCCCCTTCCTTCTGGTCTTATGGATAAACTGACTGATGATGGCACTTTTAAAACACAGAGCTGTTGAGCCCATCTGTAGAATCACAGAATTATAGAATAGCTTTGGGTTGGAAGGGACCTTTTTAAAATGTGTGTGCAGATAGGGGATTTTGTAGTGTTGTCATGCAGTTTATTAATTCCTCATGGCAGTGGCTGGGAAGCAAACACCGAGATGTGTGTCCCTCTAGCAAGGTGGCAGCATTTCCAGGAAGCGACACTAGTGGCTCTGATGATTTACCAGGAAAGGAAGCAGCTTCCAAAGATCTCTTGGACACATGGGACAAGAATGATTTTCTCAGATTTATACAGGCAAACTCTGATTGGACTTCATTTTAGGTACTTCGTGTGCTGTTCTTAAGTGCTGATATGGTAGTTTATGATTTGTAGCTAGAAATCAGTTCCTGATCAGAAAGCATGCAAAAGCTGTTACAAGTCAGAAGGCAGTGTTTTTCTGGTATTGTTAAAAGAATCTAACACCTTCCTCTGCTTATTATACTCAATCAGACTAATTAAATCAATTCAACTTTGCAGCTTCTGAGAATGTTTAGAAGGATTTAATTTGCTTCTCTCCTATTTGTTTTGAAGTTATGTGGTCACCACTGATGACTTCTTGCATTGGTTTCAGTTATAAAACTTAATATTTATCTAAGATCTTGAACATGTGGTGGGGATCTTAATGAATAATTACACTATTTTACCTAGTGTTTTAAATTATGTGTTTGTTTTGAGAATCATTCATTTCCTTTATAAAGAAAAGCAAAGCAGATTCTTGCTTTTCCTTTAACTTGATGTCCTTTTCTGTTCCATTTTAATAGATCACCTCTGCTATATTTCTTTCACTGACCCAAATGAAAGATCTTAATATGGTATTGAAAACCAGGAGGTAGGTGTAGGATTAAAAGATTATTAGCATACAGCAAGTCACTGGAACTGAAGATACTTTGCAACCATTTCCTTGATTGTCCCTTTGGGAAAGAATTGTATTTGTTTACCTAGCATGTTCTTAGCTCAGACCTCTTAGGATTTAGAGGATATTGAAAACAGCAATGTGTGGAGGCCAGATATATGCTAGAAGGATAAGGATGCCTGCGTTTTGCCATGGGAAGTGGAATTATATCTCAATCCTGTGCACAGCAAGCTATTTATCATGTTCAGAAAACAGCAGTAGGTAACAAACTTGACACCTTTGCAGCTAGGAGACTGTTTATATATCTCAAAGCCTTTTTTCTTGTGAAGAAAGGATTCTCACCTTTGTGTCATGTTGCATTGCAGTTTACTGTGGAGTGCTGCAGTGATTTCTTATTTTAACTTGTTGCATTTTATCTAAGGGTAACTGGTGTATATTAATTTGAACTGTCAAATTATACAATACTGGTCTGAACTCATAAGTTTCTCTTCCCTTTAGGCTGTTTAAGGTGACTTCATATTTGCTATGAAATTGCTGGTCCTTTTAGGGAAAACAGAGCTAGCCTTATTGGGGATCTAGTGATTCTTTTTTAAAGACTTCAAAACAGATCAGCTAAAGGGAGTGTGAATGGGGGACAGGGCTGAGGCTTCTGGTCAGTCAGATACGAGGAAGCTGTTGAACTGTATTCTGACTCAGAGTGGAGAGATTCTGATTTTTAATACCTGTGAAAAAACTCTGACATAAGGTACGTCTCTCAGACAAAGATGTTTAGAGGTAATGTTGCTGTGGGGATATTTGGGCTCTTGAAGAAGATCCCAGGCTAGGCATGCACTAGTTTAGTTTAGTGTGACACAATTCAGTGCAAACTCCTGTGGAAAGGGCTCAAATCCAGTTCTGTGTATGATGCCACTCAAGTTTGGAGCTGCTAAAAAAGGCCAGATACTACAAGGCCACTTAAAATAATGTTGCCAATATGTTTAAAGGCAAAGTATTTTATTCCACTGGAAGGTTTTTTCCTAAATAAAATAACAGTAACAATAATAATAAAAACAATTATTAATAATTGCTAATGACATAGAAGATGGCATGAAATAAGTAATAAATTTGTTTCTTGTACAAGCTGTAAATTGTTTCCATTATCCTATGTCTTTTGTGATACAAAGGAAGTAGCTTTGTGCATGTCAAGGTTTTAGCTATTTTTAGTAGTAGTACACATTCAGTAATAACGCATTTAGTGCATGTTTTTATTCATAATTTGCCTGCAGGAGACTCCAGTTACGTGTCAGTTATTAGGATTAAGTCTTACTGTCTCCATCCCCAGACCTGGCTATAGCTGTGCTAATAGAGTATCATATTCTACCAACTTTTTAATGAAGGCACTGGTAGCTCTATTGGAAGTGAGTAAAAGAAGAATGATGGGTCCATTTTTTTTTCTTAACAATTCTCTTGGCCAACCCAAGAGAGGAAGACTTATTAGACAATACAAAATACAGTTCTGACAGGTAAAGGAAATTCCCTTTGGTTTTGATTCACCATTAATTTGTTATTCTCTTCATCACTCTTTTAATCATTGATTTTTTAACAACAGAGATTTCATTGAAATTCCTAAATGTTTTTCTTGAAGATGATTATTTTTTACAGTATTACATAATGCTTTTGTGAACATCTAAAAGTTTAGATTTCTGTGTCTGTGTGTGGGTATGGTTTTTGTGATTTTTTTCTCTCTTTTTTAAAAGGTGTGCTTTGTACTCCAGTAACTTCATTCTTTCCATCAAGCTCTGCTTTTGACAACTGCAGAAATGACGTTCCAAGGATGAAGGGAAATGGAAAGCTAGTTGGATTTTGACAGGAATGGACCAGCCAATAGCAAAAATAATTTACTTTCTTTTGACATAAATGTGTCAATTTTTGAAAAGTATTTGACTGCTGCTAAAGCTAGACTGGTATTAAAAGCTTTATATTAATCTGACTTTCAGAGAGAAGTGAAGTGAACTTTTATTCTAGGTTTGTCCAAACAGTACTTTCTTTCTAGCTCTTACCTTAATGAAGGATTTTACACTATTTTTACAGTTGGTTGTAATTTTTCATTTGAAAACAGTTTTCTGTTCAATCTAAGAAGATGTTTCCCCGTGTGAGTTCAATTTTTTTTAACCTTTCCTTTTCCATTTCCTTCCTGGGGAATTTTTCACATGCAACAAAAAATTATTAAATGTACATTTTCATGTCAAAATTTGATTAATTTCCTTTAATGAGAAAAAATCCCTTTTAGCTCTGCTCCTGAAATCTCAGACTGAAAAAACAAAGACTTCCTGGCTCTTCCAAATTTGGATCATAAATGCATTGGAAGATTAAAATCTATGGTGTGTTTGCCATGATTTCTGCTTCCACCTAAACTGTTCAGAGAGTGAATGCTGCTGTGGATTCTCTACAAGAATATTTATACAGATTGATATTTCACTGTCTAAAATCCCACAGCTGCATATGTTTCATATATAATTATAAAGAATGTCAATTAGACTCATCATGGGCCAAATTATATTTTATTTACTTGAACTAATGTAAATATCGTGATTTGTAAATAGGTAGAAGGCTGCATAGTCTTTTGAAATATATCTGCAGTATATGTTTTAACATAGTGTCACTACACATACACAAACAATTCTACAATAAATTCAAATGTCAAAACCCCACTAACATTTCTAGAAATTATATTGTAATGCTGAAGTCTTCTGATTGCTTTAAGGAGATTTAAGTTTGTTCAAGTTTGTAGTGGTTTGGCCCAAAGTACTCACTACTGTTTATCTTCTGTGAGATAAGAATTAGGAGAAATGCAAAGCAGGCACCAAACTTGAATGAATATAAAGAAGTTTATTAACAGACCTAAAAGAAGGAAAAAAAAATTATACCAACTTCAGAACTCTCCTCCTCCCCCCACCTTCCTCCCTTCTCCCACTGACAATGTGAAAAGACAACCCTTAAGATGTTCAGTCTGTTTACCACTTCCATAAGAAGCTTGTTCAGTCCATTTAGAAAGAGAAGTCTCTTCTTGCTCGTGCTATGAAGACAGTATCACAACGAGACAGCCGCCCACTTCCAAATATTGTTCAGTCCATTTAGGAAGAGGAGTCTCTCTGCTCGCGATGTGAGTCCCTTCCCCTGACTTGCAGCTTTTCCCGCAACTGCTTTTGAGGGTCCACTCTTGAAGTTTTCTGGGGTACAATTTTAAGGTTGAGCCGTTCCAAAACAAAAACCAGAGGCCCTTCTCCTTCCCTGGGAGCAAAGGGTCTTCCTCATCTTCATCATTAGGACTATCTCTGGGAGCATCTCTAGGGACTGAGGTTTTCTCCTTTCCCGTTTGGAGCAAAAGTCCTCATCTGGTACATCTCTAGGCACTGAGATTTTCTCTTTTCCCATTTGGAGCAAAAGTCCTCATCGTTTCCATCTCTCCCTGTCCAAACTTCTCATGAAATTACAGCTGCGTCAGCATCTGCCTATCTCAGCGCAGGTGCTTTTGCTTACGAGTTGAACACTCCACCTCCCATATCTTCATGAAATTCCAACGGTATAGTCTGATATATCATAGCTTCACAACAGAATTTCAGCTTTAAGCATCTCCTTTCTCTCTTCCTTCAGGTTTTCAGCTCTTCACAGCAATAAAAGGGTTAATCTCACCTCGGCCTTGCAGCTTTGCAGCTGGAATGTTGAATGTTTCTTATCGCAGTGGAGAGGGGGGAGAGCCGCGCCGCTCCAGCTGCCCACGGCAAGGCAGTGGGGGGGGGGTTGGATGGGCTGGAGAGGGC
>NW_008246059.1:4154711-4159729 GCF_000691975.1 Corvus brachyrhynchos
CACAACTTTAAGTGGCTTAGAGAATTGTCCATATTCAAACTGGCCAGCTGATAGGTTCTATCAGGTCTCGGAGGAAGCTGTAAGCAGCCCTTAGCAAGGACATCCCTTCCGGGACTATGCTTGCTAACCTATGACAAAGTTCCACAAAGGTAGTTCTTCCATGTCTCTCACTTTTCTTTTTCATAAGGTTGCATAGGCTTAGATCAAGAAATACAATAATCAATTTTATCAGAACAGAAAGAAATGTTGGATTTTAGTCAGCTGAATGTGTTGCTTCACTTGATCTTTAAACTGTGTAAGCTACAGAGAGAAGAAAGCTGGGGAAAAGCAGAGGTGGGTCAGTGGGACCTTCCTATTTGTCAGCACTCAGAAAGGTTTTACATGATGCTGAAACTACAGCTTTATCCTTGAATGTTTTTTACGACTGTTGTGGTTTAACCCCAGCCATTTACCAAGCCCCACACAGCTGTTCGCTCAGTCCCCCACCAGTGGGATCAGGGAGAGAATCAGAAGGGTAAAAGCTGGAAAACTTGTGAGTTGAGATAGAAACAGTTTAATAGGGAAAGCAAAAGCCACGCACGCAAAGCAAAACAAGGAATCCATTCACTGCTTCCCCTGGGCAGGCAGGTGTTCAGCTTTCTCCAGCAGAGCAGGGCCCCATCACATGTAATGGTGACTAGGGAAGACAAACAACATCACTCCAAATGTCACTCCCCTTCATCCTTCTTCCCCACTTTATACATTGAGCATGATGCCATATGGTCTGGAATATCCCTTTGGTCAGTTTGGGTCACCTGTCATGGCTGTGTCACCTCCCAACCTTCCATGCACTCCCAAATTCCTTGACAGCATCGAAGTACAAAAAACCAGAAAAGGGCTTGGCTCTCTGTAAGCCTTGTTCAGAAATAACAAAAACTTTTCTATATTATTACTACTGTGTTCAGTGCAAATCCAGAAAACACAGCCCCATATTAGCCACTGTGAAGAAGATTAAGTCTACCCCTGCCAAAATCAGCATAACAACATATTATTTAACCATATTCTTGAATTGTGTTTTATTGGATCACTTATGCTGGAATCATGATGCAATAGGGAATGTACCTTCACTACCCTGAATATTTATGTTTCTTGAAAAGTGTAGCTGTATATAGATAGTATCAACAGAGGGATTGTTGGAGACTGATTTAGAGTGATATGGGTAATGGTGATATAACCTTCCATGGTAAATGAATGCAGATTTTGCTTATTGTTTTTAAAGGAAAATTTCTTCTCTTTGTTTTTTTTGTTGGGAGTTTGTTTGTTTGTTTGTTTTGTGTGGGGGTGTGCAGTTTTTTTCTTCTTGTTGTTGTTGTTATAATGCTATTTTTCTGAGGTGTCCTACCATTTGCTGAAAGACAGCCAGGAATCCATGCAGTCATGACAGACCATCACCACCAGAAGCATGAAGTGCTGGCAGTATTCACATGCAGTGAGTAGAAATCTGTTTATATTACTGCCCAGCACATTTGATTACCTTTCACTCTCCCACTCCTCAATCAACCTCAGTTTTCTCCTTTTTTGTTTTTTTCTTCATCAGAAGTAATTTATATTAAAAATTCCCCTTTAATGAATGCCCAGAAAGCCTCTGGAGAAACTTTCAGTCCCTCCTGAAGTAGGACCACACGCCTGACATGTTGTAAGGCCAAGAGGCTGTAAAGGAGCTCTCCACAGGCAGGCATGGCGGGTGCACAGGCTGGTGTACCAGCTGTCGAGTTACAGTTCTGACTTCCAGATTTAAGTCACAGGCTGCACTGTGCCCCTACTTGCAGTCCTATTTTCAACACTTCATTCTCTTGGGAGAGATTTTGTAGCTCTCCAAAATGGCATGATCAGTGGACCTTGACAGCTGCTCCTTTAACAACTGCTATGCATCTGACCACTGACCTTCTGGCTTCCTGTGCATCTGTTGTTGGTCAAAAAGATCAATCTAAGCATGTGGAGAACCTTACTGAATGTACTTTATCTGGCATTAATTAGCTCATCCTCAGTTACTACTAATTTTAATTAACATTTTTATGAGTGATAGGCTAAGGAATTTCTGTTCTTAATTGGTTGAAGAGCATCTCCTGTGAATGCTGCTATGTGTCTGGCAAAAGAAAGGAATTTGTACAAAGAGAGAGGGACACTCATGAATAAAATCTAGATAAACAGTGCATCAAGATAGCAAATCAAGCTTTTTTCAAGTTTAATCTTTGGTGAATTTACATTATATACAGTAAAATATCCATCTGATTATGAAATAAATGACTATACACAGTAGTACAAGATATTTACTTAATAGATAGGTGAAGAAAAACTCTTCTCATAAAAATGGATTTACGAGTCTTGATTCTTCCTGGGTAAGAAGAATCCCTTTTTGTCTAATAGCACAATGTTGCTGATGTTGGTCAGGCCATCTGAAATCACGGCAGCTAAGCTAAATGGACAATGGGTTGTGGAGTTCTGATGGGCAAGACCCTTCTCCAAACTGTACCCCTTTATTCAGCTTTCCACTGCTGCCATCTTCTTTTGACATTAAAAAAAACCCAATAACTGGTACATCTGGATGTCTCACTATGTTTTATATTGAGGAGAACAGGAAAGTGTCATGAGAAGCAAGTACTCTCCCTTAGATTTCCTAAATTGCCCTCAACAGATCGACATTTTCTGTGAGTATCAATTGCAATGTGCAGTAGCATATCAAAGGACACATGGTGCCTTGAGTAATTTACTTTTGTTTCTGTGCGGTGAAATCTATATTCAGAGTACTGCCTTTCTAGTTCCATGCTTCCTTCTTTTTCCCCGCACTCTTTCATTGCGCTTTCTTTCTCGTTCCCTTCTTCCCCCGTTTTCCCCCGCAATCGTTCATTGCACTCTCTTTCTCGTTCAATTCTTTCCCCGTTTTAATTGCAGTTGTTTGTTGTGCTCTCTTTCTCGTTCCCTTCTTCCCCCTTTTTCCCCCGCACTCGTTCGTTGCGCTCTCTCGTTCCCTTCTACCCCTTTTTCCCACGCACTCGTTCATTGTGCTTTCTCATTCCCTTCTTCCCCCATTTTCCCCGAACTCGTTCGTTGCGCTCTTTTTCTCGTTCCCTTCTTCCCCTTTTTCCCCCGCACTCGTTTGTTGCGCTCTCTTTCTCGTTCTCTTCTTCTCCCTTTCTCCCCCACACTTGTTCGTTGGGCTCTCTTTCTTGTTCCCTTCTTCCCCCGTTTTTACCTGCACTCGTTCGTTGCGCTCCCTTTCTCGTTCCCTTCTTCCCCCATTTTCCCCCACACTCATTTTTTGCACTCTTTCTCGTTCCCTTCTTCCCCCTTTGTCCTCCAGACCCATTCATTGCGCTCTCTTTCTCATTCCCTTCTTCCCCTTTTTTCCCCCGCACTCGTTCGTTGCGCTCTCTTTCTCGTTCCCGTCTTCCAACTTTCTCCCCTGCACTCGTTCGTTGCACTCGCTTTCTCGTTGCCTTCTTCCCCCATTTTCACCTGCACTCGTTCGTTGCACTCTCTTTCTCCTTGCCTTCTCCCCCCTTTTCCTCTGGACTCCTTCGTTGCACTTTCTCTGCTGAGATAAGGAGATTGAGGAATCGCCAAGAGGGACTCCCTGGAAAGACAACCACTTCCTTGGTCACGGCAAGAAAAGGCAGACCCACAATCCTTTAGGAGATGCTATGCTGATGCCTTTTTCTGGTCTTAAAATCAAGAGGCATACACGGTTAGAAGGGGAAAAGGGATTTTACCTTGGTATTTATTCTTAAGGATCCTTAGGTGTACGCGTTCAGGTCATGTGCATCGAAATGTACCCCACTGAGTCTTTCCATGTGTCTCTGTCTTTCTCCTCTCGTGTGTCCCCCCCAACATTGGGTATAACATTATAGGCTTTACTAATTAGCATATCTATCAAAGATTCCCCAATGAGAGGTTCAAGTGAGGCCCCCTCCCCAAGGAACTTTCCCCTGGATGGTTCTATCTTGGTTTACAGAATATGTTCTGGAGAGGACCTTGGGGTCTGGGGCACACTGATCCCTAGCTACGAAGCTTCTGAAATGTTTAGTCTCTTAGCTTGACAAACAAGTCCAAGAATGTAGGCAAAAAGCACTAGGAATACAGAAGCTGTAAAAAGGTGTAACAGGGGTAAAAAAGAAAAAGCAAAAATCTTCATGGCATCATTTCCCCCCTTTTCGAGACTAAAAAAACTCTATCTTGTCTAGTCTCTACTCTACTCTACTCTACTTTTCTACTTGCAGAACCGGTTTACACAACCGGTGGCTCCACAGGAAATTACATAGATATTAACTACAATTACGAACGAGTGTGTGAGAAAGCGGGGGAAGAAGGGAACGAGAAAGAGAGCACAACGAACGAGTGCGTGAGAAAAATGCGGAAGAAAGGAACGAGAAAAAGAGCACAACGAGCTAATGCGGGGAAAAACGGAGGAGAGGGAACGAGAAAGAGATTGCAATGAACGAGTGCATATAAAAAGCAGGAAAGTGGGAACGAGAGAGAGAGCGCAACAAACGAGTGTGAGGGAAAAAGGGGGAAGAAGGGAACGAGAAAGCGCAAGGAACGAGTTCACGGGAACAAGGGGGAAGAAGGGAACGAGTCAAAGAGGGCAATGAACGAGTGGGGGGGAAAAAGGGGAAGAAGGGAATGAGAAAAAGAGCGCAATGAACCTGTGCGAGGAAGATCGGGAAAGAAGGGAATGAGAAACATAGCGCAACGAACGAGTGCAGGGGAATAAAGGAAGAAGGTAACAAGAAAGAGAGCACAACGAACGAGTGCAAATAAAAAGCGGGAAAGGGGGAATGAGAAAAAGACCGCAAGGAACGAGTGCAGGGAAAAAGGGGGAAGAAGGGAACGAGAAAAAAAGAGCAAGAACGAGTGAAGAAGGGGAAGAAGGGAACGAGAAAAAAAGAGCAAGAACGAGTGAAGAAGGGGAAGAAGGGAACGAGAAAAAAAGAGCAAGAACGAGTGAAGAAGGGGAAGAAGGGAACGAGAAAAAAAGAGCA
>NW_008246059.1:4159906-4161049 GCF_000691975.1 Corvus brachyrhynchos
GGAAAAAGGGGGAAGAAGGGAACGAGAAAAAGAGCGCAACAAATGAGTGTGGGGGAATAAAGGAAGAAGGGAATGAGAAAGAGAGCGCAACGAACGAGTGCAGGAGAAAAAAGGAAGAAGAGAAAGAAAAAAGCAAAACGACTGAGTGCGGTGGAAAACGCGGAAGGAAGGGAACAAGAAAGAGAGTGCAAGTAACGACTGGAAATAAAAAGCGGAAAAGGGGGAATGAGAAAGAGCGCAATGAAAGAGTGCAGCGCAAAAATGGGGAAGAAGGGAACGATAAAGAGAGCGCAACGAACGAGTGCAAATAAAAAGCAGGAAAGGGGGGAACGAGAAAGAGAGCGCAACGAACTAATGCGGGGAAAAAGGGGGGAGACGGGAAGGAGAAAGAGATTGCAATGAACGAGTGCAAAGAAAAAGCGGAAAAGTTGGAACGAGTAAGAGAACGCGACGAACGAGTGCGCGCAAAAAGAGGAAAGTAGAGAAGGAGAAAGCGCAACGAACGAGTGAGGGGGGAAATAAAGGAAGAAGGAAAGGAGAAAGTAAGCGCAAAGAAAGAGTGCAGCGGAAAATAGGAAGAAGGGAACGAGAAAGCGCAATGAACGAGTGCGGGGGAATAAAGGAAGAAGGGAACGAGAAAGCTCAACGAAGGAGTGCAGGGAAAAATGGGGAAGAAGGGAACGAGAAAGAGAGAGCAACGAACGAGTGCGGGGTAAAAGGGGGAAGAAGGGAACGAGAAAGAGCACAATGAACGAGTGCAAATAAAAATCAAGAAAGGGGAAGGAGAAAGAGAGCGCAAGGAAAGGGTGCGTGGGAAAAAGTGGGAAGAAGGGAACGAGAAAGAGAGCGCAATGAACGAGTTCAGGTGAAAAAAGGGGAAGAAGGGAACGAGAAAAAAGCAACGAACGAGTGAAGGGATGAAGGGTGAAGAAGGGAACGAGAAAAAAAGCAACGAACAAGTGAAGGGAAAAAAGTAGAAGAAGGGAATGAGAAAAAAAGAGCAACGAACGAGTGAAGGAATAAGGGGGAAGAAGGGAACGAGAAAAAAAGAACAACAAACGAGTGAAGAAGGGGAAGAAGGGAACGAGGAAAAAAAGAGCAACGAACGACTGAAGCTGGGGGAAGAAATGAATGAGAAAAAAG
>NW_008246060.1:0-4201 GCF_000691975.1 Corvus brachyrhynchos
GTGCAGCACAGCACTGGCTTTTTCTTCTAGATCGTTTTTTCATGAGAGCATCTGCAGGACTCTTGTAGCTGAGCTGCAAGAGTGAACCACGGGATGGCATGTCTGTGTGAGGAAGAAGCAACAGAGCCGCAGGGTGCAGTGCACGAGTTCAATGCTGCTGTTAATATAGGGTACTTCTGGGGTGTCTTCTATCCTGACCCTTCCATCTCTGTGAGCTCGAGCTGCTTGAACTCGGCGACACTGAAGATGTTTGAAAGCGATTGCACTGCGAATACCGAGTTTCCCAGGAAGAGGGAAAGCCAACAAATGCTTTCTCTCCTGCCACTTCTCTCAGATCAAAGTGCAGCTGGAATCTCTACTTTGTACCGATGGACTCTGCCACTTTGAGAGAATGTGCTCATGGTCTAGATATAGTTGAGAAGGTCAGTGTGGCTCACTAGTGTGTTTCGTCTAGTTTTCTGACTTCAGAGGGACTATGAATTGCAGCACTGGCTTCTTGTTCTAGGACTTTTTCTTTGAGTGCAGCGACTGGATGTTTTGAAGGGGGTTTGGGATTTGCGAGAGTGAGAGGGCAAGATGGCACACAGAGCTCGGGGGAAAGTGTATGGAAAGTGCTCGGGGCACTCGTGCAGGGAGTTTGAGGCAAAGTAGTGGGTGAGTGTTACATGTTAACCAACTGATGGCACAGAATAAGTTCTAAAGAAAGAGGTCGTGCTGAAATTGCGTTTTCTTTTGCAGCCGATAAACTGCACAGCCAACGGTGAAAAGAATCCTCTTCATTCACCGCTAGATGCAGGATGACATTCGGTCAGTCAGAGCCAGGATCCACAGCGGAGCCCTTCCACAAACTGCTCCCACACGAATGGGGCCGGGCCAGAGAAGCGCTTGGCTTCTTCCTGGGCGCTGTCAGCAGCTCATCACAACAACCACACGATGGCAATGTCGACTTGCAAAAGAAGGAAACGCACCTTGCCCAGCTCGGAGCCACCCCAAGGGCGTAGCCAAGTCGGAAACGGCACTGCTCTCAAATCAACGGTGTCAGGACAAAATAATTTCCCTAATCTTCCCCTTCCCAATGCAAACTCCTCTTGGCACCACACTCAAAGAGCAGCATGAACTCCTTTGCCCTAACAAATCCTTTCACTCTCGTGGAGTCCAGCCACCAACTTGAAAACATCGGGCAAAAACAGAGCTCACAAAAGTGCCAACTGAGAAAGCTCTTGCCGCCTGCAACTTCAACTGCACCCCTGCTATGGGCACTTTCCTTCTCAGCTCTAGGTACCCTCCTAATCCTTCAGGCTCCCAGTGCCGGTATCCAAAGAGAACGGCACCAGGGACTGCTCACACACCAAAGGTACCAGGAGAAAAGGCTCAAGAGGCAGGCACTTGCATTCCCACTGACAGTTCGACAGCTCTAATGCAGACAACTGCCTTTTGGGAAAAGCCTTTAAATTCACTAAGAGCACCCAATGTGCGGATCCAAACTTGCTCTCTTTGCCAAAGGCAGGAACTACAAGCCCTACTCAGAAGAAGTGACATTTCCTCTTCCAAAATACAACATATCTGGGGACTGATCAACCTCCACCATTGAATATGCTCAGCAGTTGCTCCTACACAGAAGGTGCCAGGACAGAAATGTCTTGCTAGGCTATACCTCCTCATGGTACCTCAACATCTGCTCTAGCAAGACGAGCACCATGTCCTTTGCTTCCCAAGGAAAGGCACTCTGAGTCACTTAGCCTTGCCTTGCCTTCAGTACCTTCCCTTCAGTACCTTGCCTAGTTTTTCCTAACCTACCCTTACTTTGCTTGCCTTGTCTACATCTGCCTTGGCTCGCACTACCTACAACTTCTTCCCGCTGCCTCCCTTTGCCCTGCCTCCCACTCTTTCACTTTCCTTCCATGCAGGCAAGGCGCTGCAAACCAAGTGTAGGCAATTGTAGGCAAGTCACGGGAGAGGTAGGCAAGGCCAGAGCAGTGAGGGGAAAGCAAAAGGAGTGGGAGGCAAGAGAAGGGCCAGCAGTTATAGGCAAGGTTGGCCATGGGAAGGTCAGCGCAGTGATGGCTAGGCCAGGCAGAAAGAGGAAAGGCAAGGCAAGGCAAAGCCCCGGAGAAAAGCAGTAGCCGGTCAAGGGTGGGGGATGGCTAGGGGAGGGTCAGTAGGGCAAGGCAAGGCAACTGTTGGTTAGCCAAGGCAAGGCAAGGCAGGAGAGAAATACATTCAAGGATGCTGGTATATTAAAGTGTCCAGGACAGACAGCTCTGTCTGGCCTTGATCTCGCATGGGCCATCTCTAATTTGCACCTAAAAGACTTGGGCTACCTGATTTCCTTTGTGTGCAAATGAACTGTCATTCTGGTCCCAGAGCCCAAGGGTGAAATGTGAATTGCCTGTCCAAAAGTCAAGACATGCAAGCAGTGGTCCCAGGCAAAAGCTGCCCAGACAGACAAGTGTGGCTGCATGCATCCTCCCTGGGCATCCTCTCATGTGCTCCTGAAACACTGGGCATACATGAGAGTCTTGGGGGTCCTCGGGAGAGCAGACAGGGCTGGGCAAGGCTGGGAAATGTCACGAGAAAGGGGTCTTGCATTGTAGGTGGGGGAGGGGTGGGCAAGGCAAGGGAGGGGCTCAAGGGCAGGGGAAGGCAAAGATGAGAAGAAGGAAAGGCAAGGCCGGACCTGGACATATGGGAAGGGAAGTTGGGTGGGGGATGGGTGTGTAAGTCAATGCAAGGCAGTAGATAAACGGCAGGCCGACGGAAGGCTACAGAGCAGTAGCCAGTGCCTTGACATCGGGGGAAGTGCACAAACCCTCTGCTGAAATAGCCTGTATGGGCATCTGTAGGTTTCTGGGGTTCTGGGGTCCAGGTCGGGACGGCCGGACGTAGACGGTGACAGATGGAGACGAGAGATCTCTATAGGCAGGTCTTGGGACACAGTCGGTTTATTGTAAAGGGCGTGGGTATTGGGGCACTGCTCAGAGCTGCTAGACTCAGCTCTGAGCAGGCCCAAGAGAGCAAGAGAATGAACAGGTGAGAGAGAGAGAGAGAGAGGGTGTAAGAGCAAGAGTGGAAGTAAGAGCAGAAGTGGAAGAGAGGAAGGAAGTGAGAAGAGAAGTGAAGAGAAGTATGAGAAAGTCTGAAGTAGAAGTGTGGAGAGGAGTGGGAGAATCAATTTGCAGCCTTAAGGAGAAGAAGTAGCAAAAGTCTTCAACCTTAGCAATTGTTGGCTCTGTGGAGGGCCAGCAGGATCTGAAGAGCGGCCATGGGTGACTAGCCCAGTTGAACCAAAATGGACCCTACAGGAAATCCATCATGGGATGGGATTTTGGGACAAAGAAGGAAGTCCACGGTGACTTCATTCTTCTCAAACAGGCACTTCTTGCCTAAATAGCACAATGGGGTGTATATGTAGGAAAAGGGGCTTTGTGAATTGACTTCATCTTTGCATTTAAACAATTGGGTATGGACCCCCAATTGCCCTCCTTACAATTGTTCCAAATATCAAGGCAAATGCAATCAAATGCCTGTTACGCTCACTAATGGTAGCTGGGTAAGGTGTTCCTACCACACTTACCAAAAAGATTTTGAAGGCTGTAAAGCAATGGGGAGGGAAAAGGATTTTTTTTGACCACCTATTTTTAAGCTGTCCCCAAGAAAATTCTACATGTAGAACACATGTTGTTCGTGATTATCAGCAGAAATGGCAACACCGGAATGGAACTCAAACCCTTTTTTAGTGAGTCCTGCTCCAAATCCAACCAAACAGCTTGCGGATGTAAAAGCAGATGGGAACCCCGTGCAGGAGCTCAGAAATGCAAATATTGTGACTCTTATGGTGGGGCAACTATTGTTGGAGGACTGTTCGGCCCAGGAAACAAGCTGTATTTTGACCCACCAGTTGATGACAAAGGGTAGGAAGGCCCCTTTGCTGATGGAACACGGGCTTTGAAAGGACATGATTGGATTTGTGGCCAACACACTTATGGCAGGTCACCTCCAAATTAGTAAGGGATCTGTCATAGAAGGTGTATTAGAGTGTTGCTCTTTTTGTGACCACAAGTTCAGGGAAATCACTTAAGAATCAAAATCTATGATGACTTAGAGAAAAGCAGTCAATTGATGCAGCCCTGGCTGGACAGAGCACCCCAAAATGGGGAAAAGATGCATGGCCAGCAGAATGAATTACACAACATGATGGACC
>NW_008246060.1:4652-5606 GCF_000691975.1 Corvus brachyrhynchos
TGGCGCCTGTTACACCACGTGACAAAGGGCATGAAGCCCCCAGCCATACCTACTGATCCAGAAATGACTACAAAAGGACAGAAAAGGATGTCACTGCAAATAATTGCAAAACCTAAGAAGATCCAGGAAGAAAAAATTAAACCAATGGCAATTAAGGTTTGTAAAGACAAATACAGAGAAAATAAAAAGAGGAGGGATTAAAAGGAGTACCATGAATATGTCTTTACAAACAGACCGTGTTAATCTGCCCCTAGGCAGGACTAGGAACCTATGCATAGCGAAGTGAATGAAGAAACTTCTTAGTTCTAGAAACTGTTACGAATCAACACAGACTGTTGCTCAGCCATGGCCATGCTAAATTCCTGAACCTAGTGCAAGAGAAGAAAGGCTTAACAGAATTTTGAATCGTTTCTTTTTCTTTCTTTTATGTACTAAATCGGGGGTAGGTATTAGAGGGGGGCATAGAGTAGGTAATTTGGGAAGTCTGTACCTTCTGAGTACCTCAGCCAACAGGGAAAAGGGAGAGGGCGATGTGGCCGTGAATTTAGGATAAAAAGGGGGCTGCGCCCTGCAACAATTTGAGAGACCTCATGGGAAAAGCCCCATGGCCTCTCCTTTTATGCGAATGAAGTTACAGAACTCCTCTGTCTCCTTTTTGGACATAAACCTCTGGCATCGTGGATTAACTTTCTTAACAGCAGCGATCTGCCACCTGGTCTCCTGGCGCCCCACCCCCTCCCAGCACTCTGGCAGGTGTAAAATAGTTCCCGGCGGCTCTCACCGCGCGTTACAGACGGCTGCGCGGCCCCGGGGCTGCTCGCAGCGCTCCCCTGCTCCGCAAGGGATGCCCGCGGGCTGCGGAGCCACCTCGCCACCGGCGCGGCCAGGGCCGGGGCCCTTCTCGACAGCCGCCGAGGGGCTGCGGAGCGGGGGGCCGGGGGGCGGCACGAGCCT
>NW_008246060.1:6158-14438 GCF_000691975.1 Corvus brachyrhynchos
GTTTTCTTTGGTTTTCTGGGTTTAAACCAGATCGTAACAGGGACACTGAATCTGGAGGTTAGCTGTGAGCGGGAGCAACTTCCCTCCATTGGCGACCTCTTTTCCCCCCCGCGATTCAGCTACCTTGTGGTAGGTGCGGTGGTGCTGAAGAGGGGCGGCGGCTTGGCACAGATGCTGGTGTAGACGGTGCGAGAGCCCCACGCAAGGAGCTCTTAGTGGCATGTGTGAGGGTAGGAGGGTATGGCATCCATAGGTGAAGGAAAAAAGGTCAGGGCGTGTAATCAGCCACAGTAATGCTAAGTTATTAATCTTCGCAAGCTGCTTGCAGTGTTGTTCCTTCCTTAGGTAATGGCGGTTTGTATCAACCAGAACCGCATGTGGTCAGTATTTGCAGATACTGTTTACTCGGACCGATGGTGAAGTAAGTGTAGCAGTTTATATGGCATTCTGCAAAAAAAAAGTGACCGGTGTCTCTGTGTTTCTGGTTTTTTAACAAAAATTAAGTTAACAAACCCCTGAAGATAGGTTTTGCAAAACATCCTATTTTTTTTCCTACTAGTACTAGAGACAACCATAGTCACCTTGTCTTTCCGAAGTCAAAGGTTACATATTTTTGTCCAAGAGCATCAAGTGCTTTTGATCAGTGTTTGCATGCATGCATTAGTCTTGTTCTTCTTCTTCCTTGGAGAACTTTTACAGTGCTCAGATGATCTGTGTAGGCTGCAGACTGCAGTGGTGGACTTCAATGCTTCCAGCAGAAGGGAGATGCTGTCCATGTTTTGGATTTTCCTTAGTCTGAACCTTCAATGTCCAAGGCTTCAATTTTCAAGCAGTTGGAAGAGCTCCAAATTACGACATGAACAGGTAGTTGTTTTCTCATCACTTCAGTTACCACTGATGGTTTAGTCAAGTTATCCCGTGCATTGGATTTAACTGAATAGTGAAGCGGGTGTTAAAGATATGTATGGTATCTCCTCCGTTACCTTCCCAGAAGCGTTTTCTGAATGGAGAACAAGGAGTTTTGAAGACAAATATTTGGCATACAAGAAGTAGAATTTAGGATTCGATTGCAGAGCACTGCATGCACGAACGGTTAAGGAGGATCCATCTTTTTATGTCCCCTCGATGCTTGTTCTCATTGGAAATAGTGAACATTCTGCAGGTTGGTTTTGTTAGGGTTGTGGGTTTTTTCTGGGGGAGGGGCAGTGGTGGGGGAGGAGGTGGGTGTTGTTTTTGTTTTTTCTTTCCAGAATAGTGTACAAAGAACTTGTGCCTAAAACCAGCAGTATGAAACAATGCAGGTGTAAAAGAAGGTCACAGAAATGTAGGATATGAATCTGAAAATGCTCCAGTATTTACCCAGGTGTTTCACTCCAACAAGGTGATTGTCCTTCACAGAAATGTAGTGGCAGGCTTCTACCATACTCGAAATGATGAACTTTCTCTGGCCCAAATTTACCAGGCAAATATTTTGGCTCTTGATTTAAACGCCTGAGCAAGCCGTGTTTCAGGCTGCAGAAGCTGCAGCTGTTGTGGCAGACATGGGGTGCAGCCCTGCCTGCCGGTCCCAACCTGGCACCCGCCGGTGGCAGCCGTCAGCGCCCGGGGTCCCCTACGCCGCCCCGCCAGGGCTCGGCCTGCCTCTGTCCCACCCCTGGTAGCCTCAGGGAGAAGGCACACTACTCCATCTGCTTCAAAAACAAACAAGCAAGCAAAAAGCCCACTGTAAAAATAAGTAAAAGTCTTCAAACTAATTATCAGTGCTTGCTCGGAGTTTGTTGATGGAGCAAATGTTTTTAGATAAACTGGTATTGCTAGTATGACTTTTAAATTAGGTTCCTAAACTTCAGAAAGGAGGAGATGGTGGGCACGTACCCCTGAGGAATGTTCGAAACAGTAGGACCGCTCAGTCATTTAAAGGTGGCCAGAAAATGGGTGTAGCAGTGGAGTGGACACTCTGTGAGTAAGTAGCCTTAAGTCATGTAATGACTGGGACTTTGGTGGGAATTTCACATCAACACCGAGAGATCATGTCAGGATGCGTTGCATGAGAGTGAATTGGGCCAAAATTCTACTGACTTTGACCAAGGTGGACGGGCCACCTTCCCTTAACCCGTCAAAGGGATGTAAGTTCGAAAAGCAGCCATAAAAAATAGTCCCTTTAGTTTGTTGGACTGTTGCAAGCCTGCAGTGCTCTGTTGGCGGGTCATTGGAACTAGCTGTGGGAATGTAACTGCAGTTTGATGCTTCATAAGTCAGCATCACTAGGAGGCTTAATGGTTTAGATTGAGAGGTGGTGGATGTTTTTTTCAGCGTAATGGCCCAATGAAGAGCAGTGTTCACTGCCAGGACTGCTGTTGTACCCTTCAAGAGAAATGGGCTAGGCTTAGCACTGTGTGAGAATTCTTGGTTCATTCTAACAGGTTTCACAGCTGGAGCCAAGGTACAGTATTGGAAGCAATTCCTAGGGCAGAAGAGGAACATATCCAAAGCACCGGATACGTTCATTGTCCTTGAGCACAGCGTAATTGAGTGTAGTCTAATTGGAGGAGTGCTTGACCATCAGTGATAGCACACTTTTTAAAAGCTTTTAATTCTGTCAAAGCAAGAAAGAAGGAAAGTGATGAAGATGCAGTCCTTTCCTCTTAAGTCAGCCTACGCAACAGCTTTAGGGGTAGTCGGGATGTGTACTCACCTATTTTAGCACTGAAAGGAAACTGGAGTCACTTAAAGAGATGTTTCTATGGAGTACTACAAAACTGGGGTAACTGTAAAAAAACCAGCAAGTTTTCATACAGTAGTTTGAGCACGGAAGTAATATGTGTACAATCTTGGATGTTTACTCCTGCTGGCTCAAGAGCCAGTATTGAGCTTATCGGTTTTAAATCCGGTCTTAGAGCTCCGGCAGGGATCACTGCAGCATGACGTTGTGACAAGGGGATGCTGATTCATGCATAAACCTTAGATGCTTTCATTATATCTTCAACCAGCTTTGAAAACCTATGAACTCAACTTGATAGTCATGGCAAAGGTTTCCCCAACCATTTTGTGATATCATGCTATAGCTTCCATTTCTAAAGAAATAGCATTGAGCATATTGCTGGCAAAATGCTGAAAGAATAAGCCAAGAAAACTATCCTTTAATGGGAGGGATGGAAAAAATTTAGACGTGTTTATTTGAATTAAAATTACTGTGGACCAAGCCTAAATGTATTTCACACTAAATTCTTAGAACTGCTTTTAAGGAAAGGAGGAATGTATTAGCTGCTTGTGTTTCAGTTCGTTTGTAATCCGGGTCTTTCTCATTTCCTTTCATAGCCTATAGTGGGAACTCCTGTGATTTTTCTTCTCTCAAAACATTTCTCCTCCCAAAACTGATCTCTGTAGCAAACTTTACACATTCTTCTACTCCCAAGAGTTATTAAAAAGAAACCTGGCGTGTTTATTGGGTGCCAGTGCTGTTCCTGCTGTGCACCTTTGCATCTGGCTCACAGACCGTTTTCACACAGCCGTGGTCCAGAATGTGGGCAGATACAAAGGCAACAGTTTTCTCTTGCCTACTTGACTTTTCAAATTCTTATCATGTGATTATTGCATTACTTGTGTCCATAATACCTGAATTGATTTACCATGCAGTTTTGAATACAGTGGAAATATATATCTTACTCTTAGAAATCTGAAAGTGAGTTATACTTAAGAGGACTTTGTGAGTAGTATGGCAATCAAGCCTTAAATATGCCAATCAAGCCTGTAAATAAACCCGTATTATCAGTCAATCTCTACAATATATTCATCTGTTTGTCTGTGATTTTTTTCCTATATAAGAGAAGAAAATGTAGTAAATTTTGCCTGTTTATGCTAATGAAAGTTTTAGTTGACACTGACTTTGATAAGTGAGATTAATTGCACATAGTTGGGGATGTACTTAACTCCCCCACCTGAAATTCAAGACCCCTTTCTCGTGACATTTCCCAGCCTTGCCCAGCCCTGTCTGCTCCTCTGAGGACTCCCAAGGCCCACTCATGTATGCCCAGTGTTTCAGGAGTGTGGGAGAATAAACCCAGGGGAGGTCCCATGCAGCCACACTCATCTGGGCAGTTTTTGCCTGGGACCACTGCTTGCATGTCTTGATTTTTGGACAGGCAATTCACATTTCACCCTTGGTCTCTGTTCTTTCACATATGAAGAAAAGCAGGTAGCCCAAGTCTTTTAGGTGCAGATTAGATGGAGCAGTCTGTCCTGGCCACTTTCGTGTACTACAGGAGAAAGGTTCACGAAGGATGTCTGGACTTCAGGCGGCTCTCTTGAAAGCTGTTTATTTCATAGGCAAAGTTACAGCAGCTCAGGGAGTGGGTATCCAGAGCCAGCCCTACAGCTGTCAGCTCCAGCTTGTAGGCATACCTGAAGCCACTTTCTGTTCAAGTTACAAAGCATTATCTACTTTGCTGAGTGTCTTAATACATAACAACTAATAAGCACCATACACAATACCTTTACATTTGCCTATAGCCTGTCATAACTACTACCATTACCATATTATAGTCATTATTATCCAATCACAAGAGTAAGTAAGTTACAATTTAAGCTCACAGTGGAAAATTCTCAGACCTCTCTTCTTCTTGCTACATCGACATTTCTTGTTTGCCTGCTATAGCTCTTTTTGGTAAAAGCATGTTTTCTATTTACTTATGGTCTTCTTGAGACTTATTTACTTCGTGAAAAACAGGTGCTTGTTTGTAGTCACATACCTTTGTCCTAATCATAAAAATCTCCTTCCAACTCATCTCCAACCTTTGCCTTCTCAGTTATTCAGTGGTCCGTGTTTCAGCAAAACTTCTTTTACTCTATATCAAAACTTGCATTCATTTCTATCTCATCCTCAGTTTCTACAGAGATCTTTCTGCCAAGCCTACATAGCTGTGAAGCTTTCTTACCAACTTTCATCCTCTCCAACAGTGTACCACTGATCCTTGAATGTACTTCTCTCCTGCCTTGCCTTGGCAACCCAACAGTTGCCTTGCCTTGCCCTGCTGACCCTCCCTTGCCATGCCCCACCCTTGACCTGCCTACTGCTTTTCTCCAGGGCCTCCTTGCCTTGCCAGGCCTACAGATGGTTTGCATTTCCTTGCCTTTCCTGGCCCTTCCTTTACTTTGCTTGACTTCCCCACAGCTTGCATTGCCTTGTTGTGCAGTTTGTAGCCTTCCCGCAGCCTTCCTTCCTTCCACTGCCTTGCATTGACTTGCTCACCCACCCCCCACCTGACTTCCCTGCCCATTTGTCCAGGTCCAGCTTTTCATTTCCTTCTCCTTCGAGGACTCTCATTGCCTTGCCTGCGATAAGCATGTTGGCTACAAATCCAATCATGTCCTTTCAAAGCCCGTGTTCCATCAGCAAAGGGGCCTTCCTACCCTTTGTCATCAACTGGTGGGTCAAAATACAGCTTGTTTCCTGGGCCGAACAGTCCTCCAACAATAGTTGCCCCACCATAAGAGTCACAATATTTGCATTTCTGAGCTCCTGCACGGGGTTCCCATCGCGCAGGCACGGTCTCCCCATCTGCTTTTACATCCACAAGCTGTTTGGTTGGATTTGGAGCAGGACTCACTAAAAAAGGGTTTGAGTTCCATTCCGGTGTTGCCATTTCTGCTGATAATCACGAACAACATGTGTTCTACATGTAGAATTTTCTTGGGGACAGCTTAAAAATAGGTGGTTGTAGCAGGTTGAGTTCGAAACCAGGAAGAAACACCAATTAAGTGCAGTGGTCTTGGCTCAAAACATTCACCACTTACTCATTTTCCCTCTGTGAGACAAGAACTAGGAGAAAAGCAAAGCAGGCACAAACCTTAAACAGTTGCAGTACAATGAAAGAGTTTTATTACTAATAGAGTTAAAAGTAAAGAGAAAATAACAAAACAAAATTAAAGCAAATCCCCCTCCAGCACTTCTCTCCTTTTACCCAGCTCACACAAGGGATAACAGAACATGGGATGTTAGTCAGTGTTCCAGTTCTTGAAAAGTCTCTCTCTTATGCTTAAGGAAAAAAGGGTTTTCTTCAGTTGCATGTGGTTCCCAAACTGCTACTAACACCAGACCCGCCCGGAAACAATCAATCTGTTGTGTGTAAAACATCTCTCCCATGAAAAATCTCACAGTTCCTTCACACTGCAAAACATGGGCCACCACATAGGGTTATTAATCTTTTAAAAGGATAAGTTATTTTGGCCTGCACACAAAGGCTTTTCTTCGCCACAAGTCTTTAACAGCCTCTTACTACTTCTATATAGCCTGGCATAGGCACTCTTCACAATCTTCACAGGCCACACAAGGATCCTCCATCCCCCCATGTACTTCAAATGGATTAAAGAGACAAACAGTTTGTGGTATTACAGTTTCTTACCACAGCATGCAAGAAGGTTTTTTAAGGTACGTGCGAGAATCGCAGCACCGCCCTCTTTTCTCCCGTCGCCATTTTCAGCTTTGTCTCGCATGACTCACTTTCTCTTTCTCTCTGACTCTGAAGCCGCTATGTTGAAGAGTGTTCTTGTTCAGGCTTTACGGTGGAGAAAGCTTCGCTCCCTCTGTGCTGCTGGCTGCATGGTGTCTTCTTCAGTTCAGCATGAAGCGTGCTGGCTGCAGACAGGCGGCTCTGCCGGCTCCCGTTGACTCCACCGGCTCCGCATGGAGAGGAGAAGGACCCACCTGTCCCCAAACCGCACTAGATGAGTTTAGCTGTGAGCAGTCCATGGCTGGTTTTAGCTGCCTGCGGCTCTGGGACAGTCCCCCCCATCGGTCCAAAAGACTGTCTATCAACTCAGGCTCAACCCAATACAGTGGTCAAAAAAAACTCCTTTTCCCTCCCCATTGCTTTACAGCCTTCAAAATCTTTTTGGTAAGTGTGGTAGGAACACCTTACCCAGCTACCATTAGTGAGCTTAACAGGCATATGATTGCATTTGCCTTGATACTTGGAACAATTGTAAGGAGGGCAGTTGGGGGTCCATACCCAATTGTTTAAATGCAAAGATGAAGTCAATTCACAAAGCCCCTTTTCCTACATATACACCCCCTGTGCTATTGAAATGGTTTAAGTCATTGTACTCCGACGTGCTTGGGTATCCTGAGGCTAGAATAAGATACATTGTAACCAGTGTAGAAACTAGCTGAATAACTTGGCAGAAGATAGGGAACAAAAGCTTGCTAGATCCAGTGAAGAAAATGTTGAAACAACTAGCAAGATTGCGCGCGCCTAGGAAAGAAAGGTGAAAAGTTCAAAGCAAGGAAGATGTTTGACCTTCGTCAAAACGACCACCAAGCCTTCCTCAGCGCGACCACCAGGGAGCACTGCGCCTGCGCTCCGCGTATGCTAATGATAATAACGAGTTCTAAGAAATAGTTGGCATAATCACAGCTTTTCTAGGGAAAACTATGAATATGCATACATTGCAACCATATATTGTAAACTGCTGTGTGTGTGTTTGGAGGAGCAACTGGGGTGTGTGCGTGTTTGGAGGAGTGATCCGTGCCCAGCCAGCACACTAAATAAAGCAAATACCCTCTTCTTGGACTTTTTCTCAGAAGTGTCTCTAGGCCCGGTTTGGAGCAAATAAGAGGGACCTTCAGGGGAGAGTGGTGGTGCTGAAGAGCGGCATGGTAAAGTCTAGAAGGTGTGAATAGAATAAAATACTGAAAATGATCTAATAAATAATAGAAGAATCTCACCAGGAGCTGCTGCTGCCCCATGACTAAACGAGATATACCAAGGGATCGGTGGTGCAGCAGCGGGGAGGCTCCACCTCTCCCCTGTGTGACTGAAAGAGGCATGGTCAGGGTGAGTCAGGGTTTCTAGGGGTATGCTGAGGGGTCTCCAGATCCTTGTCCCTAAAAGAGCTGCACTGAGCGATGGGCAAGGTGTGACTGCAATAAGATCGAGAGAATATAAAGCTGCACCGCAGGGTCTCCGTCATGCTGTGTCACTAAAAGAGCTGCGCCGAGGGACTGTCAAGGTGTCGCTGGTGGTTAAAGAGAGGCATAGGAAAGGGTGGGACATGTGATTAGAATAAAATACAAAGAATGGTATAAGAATAATAAAAGAACCGCACCAGGAGTGGCTGGTGCCCCGTGTAACTAAAAGGGCTGCAACGAGGCATGGTCAAGGTGCAAATGCAATAAAAGAGAATAGAAAGCTGCACCGCCAGGTCTGTGCCACGTGCTGTCACTGCAGGAGCTGCACGGAGGGGTGGCCGCGGTGCAGCCCGGATCAAGCCCCCTCCACCTGC
>NW_008246060.1:14661-20700 GCF_000691975.1 Corvus brachyrhynchos
TTCGAGTGGCAGAGACGAGCGGGGGGCTCCCAACCAGTTCCGCTCAGCCCCCTGGCACTGGGCTTGAGTCACTGCACACTTTCCAACCAGGGCCGCTCACATGGACATCACCCTGTGTGTCCCATCATGCTGCCTTGGCCCTGCGGGGCCAAGAAATCACTGGGAAATCGCTCTGGTGCACTGAAAAAACTTTTTGTGCGCAGTGAGGGGCACGGGGGGGCCCATAGGAACTCTCCTGCCCTCAGTCACTCCGGGGCACCAGTGGGCATTAGACCGGCTCCCAGGGCTCTGGCCCAGCACCAGCTACTGCCTTGGGCACGGCATTGCTGTAGAGTTTGGTATCAAACGCAACAAATTTGGGCATGGGTTCCAGTCTAGGAACCAGCACTTCGTCCTTGGCAACTCGCAGCTGCACGAGGGGGATAAAGGATCCCCCGGGCCCCCGAGCAGCGGCTCTGCCCCCCACCAATGGGGATGTGTCCAGACTCCACAGAACTATAATGTTCAGTTAGAGCCTAGAGAGTTAAATGTTGAGAAACAAGTTATGAGACTTTTTAGAAAGCTTAGAAGTTAGGAGTTAGGAATGTAACCAATAAAGACAGATAGTGTCAACCAAGGTTGATTGTTTTACATCTGGTAACACTCAGAGCCAGCCAAAGCGGGACCAACACATCTGGTAACATTTAAATGAAACCGATATACCTTGAATAACACTCAGAATCAACCCGGGGAGACCTATACATTATGAATTTTAACACTGAAACTAATCAAAACCAAAAAATGAAGAGACCAGCAGGTCAGGTAGTCCTAGCAGCAAGGCGAAGGTGAAAAGTTTAGGGGGGAGGAAGACTTCTCTCTCCTTCATCTCTGCGTCCCCAGACTCAGTTTACGACCCCTGACTCAATAAAGAAAAGGGACTATGCAGCCGTAATGAGCATGCAAACTCATTATAATACCGAGTGGGGAATGGGCAGTGATAGGTAATAAATATGCACAGGCACCTTAGAATATGCATGATTTTTGTGGATCAATAGAGAGCTAGAAGCTGCAGAAAGGCGCACAAGCCTTTGGGAGACATCCCGCGTGTCCGCCCAGCGCTGAAAATAAACATCCCCTTTTAACCAAACTGGTTGAAAGGTGTTTTGTCCTTGCCTTTCACGCATCATTCTGGCGACCGTAGCAGGACATACTCTACCTGCCCGCAGGAACAGACGGGAGTGCGACAGCTCCTGGCACGCCAATCCGAGTCCCTCTTGGACGGAGACCTCCACTCCCGCCTGCTCCAGTATGGGAGATAGATAAGACTGTTGGTAACAGATTAAAGGATATGTTTATGATTTTAAAATCACCCCAGGGTTAGAAGGCTAATTGGTAAGACATAGAAGACGTTCTATGCACAATCTGGGCCGAAAGGTACTGCTTGCAAGCAGAGGGGACTGTTTAAATTGCCAGTAGGGGATTTTCTGTGCCGTAGAGGGCATTGCTAGCAAGCTCTGGGGGTGAGCTTGAGTGAATCCTGGTGTTTAAGTTGCCGGTGAAGGGATTTGCCATGCCGTGGAGGGCACCGCTAGCAATTCTGGGGGTGAATTTGGGCAAATCCCTGTTTATTGTAGCCATTTCAGTGAGCTGTTGTTTTTAGCTGTGTTTGGAGTGTGTGTGTGTGTGTGTGTGCGCGTGTGTGTGTGAAAAGCGCTGGATGAGATTTTTTACGGTTTTGATGGCCATCATATATTTGTGGTACAATACTACCATCTTGTGCTGAAAGTCATAGTTGCGATGAGTTACTAACATTCTAATCCATTTGTGATACAATACTGCCATCTTGTGTTGAAAGTTATAATTGTGGGAAATCGGGAGCTTTTGTATGAGATGGGCTGTTTGCCTACTCTTAATGAATAGATAGTTAAAAGTGGCCAGCGAAGCTCACACTCGAGCTGTAAGGGCCTGACCATCCAAGGAAGTACTCTCTAGATGAATTTCTTGCTACAGAGGAAGATTAAGATGAGAGGGTGTTTTTAGGAGGATTATATTCTCGAAGAAATTATTTGGGTTTGACTGGGAAATACCTCAGAATACCTGGGAATAACCTCAGAAATCCACATTGTGGTGATCAATAGGGGTGACTCCCTGTTTGTGGTAGTATCCTGTGTATGAGGGGGGGAGGAACAAAAGGCTACTTGTAAAGTTAAAGAACAGTTCAATAGGAGAAGGAAGCAGCTAGTTATTTGAGCTGCTGGAGGAGGGGGGTTTTGAGTAACTTGAAGAGAGAAGACAATGGGTACTGGTCAGATCAAGGAGATTTCTAAAGCCAGCCCTTTGGGCTGCATTCTGGCACATTGGAGAGAACTGGTGGGGTATGGGGGCATTGAGAATAAAAGAAATCTTGTGAAATTTTGTACACAGTGGTGGCCGCTGTATAAGTTGGGAAAAGGCATTTGGTGGCCACCCACTGGTTCTTTGGACTATGAAACCTTATTGCAGTTGATGTTATTTTTAAGAAGGGAAGAAAGATGGGAGGAGGTGACATATGCTGACATGTTTTTCTCTCTCCGAAATCATCCTGAATGGCAGAGAAGTTGTGGAATTAGACCTCCCTCTGACCCTTTCATACTAGCTTTAGAAAAAGACAAGGCAAATAGAGGGAAACCCAAGCGTTGCTGTGATGCCTTCTCTATAAACTAAAAGTGCACACAGCCTGATAAAGTTTATCATGCAGAAAAACAAGAACAGGAGTCTATGGACTTACTCAGGCCACCCCCTAAAAGGCAGGGTAGACAAGTAGAAGAAACGGGTTTAAGGGAATCATCACACTTAACCCCTACTCCAGTAACCTTAAAAAAGAAAAAGGCTGAGCAGCCTATTCCCTCTCCTGCCAAATTATCACACCCATGTAGTAGTGATAGTGATGACAAATCGTCTTCCACCTGTAGCCTGCCTTCCCAAAGTAGTCCCATAGCAACCTGAACTCGAAGCCAAACAAAAAAGATAATACAAGCACCCCTACAATAGGCAGTGGGACCAGAGGGGACAAGGATGTTAGTTAAAGTACCCTTTTCTACAGCTGACCTAGAGGCATGGGAGAAAGTTGCCAAGAACTATCGAGGTGATCCGATAGGCACCGCTGAAAAATTCAAGTTTATGATTAAACAGCACAATCCAGATTGGGGGGGCATCCAGCTAATGTTGGAAGCTTTAACTGAGACAGAAAAACAATTAGTTTTGAAGACAGCAGGGGACTTAGCAGAAGATTCTCGTAGGGGAACAGATAAGGATATTAAAGAATTTTTCCCTCTCCAGGATCTGAATTGGGACCCAAACAGTCAACTTTATAAAGACATGTTAGAAAATTATCAAAAATATATAATAAAAGGAATAGAGAGGGTGATATGTAAAACCATAAATTGGTCAGCCCTTTACGCAGTTAAGCAAGGCCCTTTGGAAAGCCCTTCTGAATTTTTAGATAAATTGCAAGAGTAATGCGTTGTCATACGTCCCTAGATCCTGCATCTGAAGAAGGGACACAACAGTTGGTGAATTTATTTTTAGGGCAATCCACAGGAAATATTAGGCACAAACTCCAGAAGATTAGGGGGCCAATGGGACGGAACTTAGAGACCTTACTAGATGAAGCATGGAGAGTCTCTAGTAATCGAGAAGAAAAATATAAACAAGGGACGAGAAAATTAGTAGCAGTAGCAAGGGAAGAAGGGAAGGGGAGATGTGGGCAGGGGCCACCTAGACAAGGTCCACCTTGGCTCAGGAAAGACCAATGTGCACTGTGTAAAAAATTTGGCCACTGAAAAAAACAATGTCCGGAGCGAAGAGAAGGGGATGAACAAAGAAGGGGGAACCTCAGAAGGGAGGGGGTGGTCGCACATGTCAGAGAGGACTGAGGAGGACCGGAGGGTCTCACTCCAGCGGACCCTCTGGTTTTAATTAAGCTAGGGAATAATGAAAGAGAAATAGAATTTTTAATAGACACAGGAGCAACATATTCAGTGTTGAATAAGGCTCTAATGCCTATAACTGATGATTATGTTGTGGTAAGAGGGGCAACTGGCCAAACGGAGAAAGCATACTTTTGTAAACCATTAAAATACAAACTTGGGAAACAATGGGGAGTCCATAAATTTCTATATATGCCCAATGCCGCAAAGGCACTTTTGGGCAGAGATTTATTAGAACAGCTAGAAGCAAAAATAATATTTAAGAATGAGGATATTCTTTTGGAAGTGAAAGATCAACAGTACGTGGAAATATTAAGCCTAATATTAACAATTAATGAGGCAACTGATGAGATTAAAACTAAAGATGAAGAAAAGATTTATAAAGAAATAATGGATCAGGTATTTCCTGGAATATGGGCCTCTGATACACCTAGAAGAGCAAAGAGTGCATCACCTGTGCAGATTAAGCTTAAGGAAGGAAAGCAACCAGCCAGGGTTAAAGAGTATCTTCTCAAAAAGGAAGATAGGGAAGGGATCAGACTGATCATCAAAAACTTTCTGCAGATAGGGTTATTAAAAGAATGCCAATCTGACTTTAACACTCCCATTTTACCAGTTAAAAAGCCTGATGGATCATACAGATTAGTACAGGACTTGCGAGCTGTTAACAAAATAACTGAGGACTTATACCCAGTAGTTGCAAACCCTTATATATTATTAACACATTTGACACCTGAACTAACCTGGTTCACCGTTTTAGATTTGAAGGATACTTTCTTTTGCCTCCTTCTACATGGAGATAGCCAGAAAGTCTTTGCATTTGAATGGGAGAACTCAAAGATGGGTCGTAAGGTTCAGCTCATATGGACGGTTTTGCCCCAAGGCTTCAAAAATAGTCCCACAATAGTCAGAGAACAACTTGCAAGAGACCTAGAACCCTGGGAAGCTCCATCAGAAGAAGGGCAGCTGTTGCAGTATGTGGATGACCTCCTGATAGCTACTCGAACCCAAGAGGCATGTATGAACTGGACGGTAAGCCTCCTGAATTTTTTAGGGCTACAGGGGTATCAAGTATCTCAAAAGAAGGCTCAGATGGTGAAACAAACAGTTATCTATCTGGGCTATGAGATCAGGGCTGGACAAAGGACTTTAGGACAAGATCGTAAAGAGGCAATATGCCAGACTCCAAAACCCCAATCAGTAAAAGAGCTGATGACCTTTTTGGGGATGACAGGGTGGTGCAGATTGTGGATTTATAATTATGGACTGTTGGTCAAACCTGTTGGGGTCTCCCCCTCTGCCATGGAGCCCTGGGAGAGGGGCCCTGGGGGGGAGACATGGGGTTTCCCTGCCCCTGGTCAGCCTCATTCCCGATTGGTTGGTTTGTGTTCCCCAGTGTGGCCAAAGACGCTTGGGTCCCGTGACTCCCGGGTTCCGGAGGAGAGCCTCGGCCATGCAGCTGGAGAAATAAACATCTCTGAAACATTTACCACGAATCTGTCCATATATATTTCCTTTCCACGGGACTCCTGGTTTGATATATGCGTGTTACAGTAATGCCTGCTGTAACAAACTGATGGAGAATGCGGGCACGACGACACTGATCCCTGAGGAAAATTCGTGAGTAAAAAACCACTCTAGACCTCTCTCTTCTCGTCTTGGTTTGGATATTCTCTCTGGACTATGGAAGAATCGTGGGAAATGGGGCTCTCTGAGCCACAGAAAAAAATGTATCTAGAAGTAAAAGGAATCCTTGAACAACAAAACAAAAAAGTATTGCAACTGGGAGATCTAGAACATTTTTTTATCTGGCTTTTCAAAAGGTTCTCCTGTATTTCTTGAGACTTACTTTTTGATATCGAACCTCCTGGATCTTGTCAGGGGTGTTTCTGGGACAAGATCTGGGATAAGGTAAGGGATCAAAGAGAAGCTTTCCGTGCATTCCTTATAATCAATGAAGCTCTTGAGGAGCATTTGTATGGTCCCATTACCCCGAAAGCAGAAGATCATACTTATCCTGTGGCTGAGACCGTGCGGCCGCCATCCCTGGGGTGCGTGACTGCAGCCATGCCAGCGGAGGGGCCTGTGCTGG
>NW_008246060.1:21602-27042 GCF_000691975.1 Corvus brachyrhynchos
CACAGAATCTGTTTGGACATTTAAAGACTCAGGAGGGTGGCTTGTTTTGTTTTGAAACGGTTCTTGTTATGTTTATCCAGTTTTTTTCATTCTCCTTTTATTAAAATAAAACGGGTGAGATGTTGGGGTCTCCCCCCCTGCCATGGAGCCCTGGGAGAGGGGCCCTGGCGGGGAGACACGAGGTTTCCCTGCCCTTGGTCAGCCTCATTCCCGATTGGTTGGTTTGTGTTCCCCAGTGTGGCCAAAGACCCTCGGGTCCCGTGACTCCCGGGTTCCAGAGGAGAGCCTCGGCCATGCGGCTGGAGAAATAAACATCTCTGAAACATTTACCACAAATCTGTCCATATATATTTCCTTTCCATGGGACTCCTGGTTTGATATATGCGTGTTACAGTAATCCCCGCTGTAACAAAACCCCTGCATGCCTTAATCATAGACGAAAATAGAGATCTCCAATGGACAGAAGAAGATACCCGAGCCTTTGACTAATTAAAGAAAGCCCTTACGTCAGCCCCAGCTTTGGGACTTCCAGATGTGAGTAAACCATTTTTCTGGTTTTCTCATGGGAAGTAGGGGATCGCTCTAGGAATACTAGCACAGGACCTGGGCCCATATTGGAGGGTGGTTGCTTACTTTTCTAAACAACTAGACGCAGCAGCAAAAGGATGGCCAGGGTGTCTTAGAGCTGTTGCTGCAGTGGTGTTGAATATCCAGGAAGCGCACAAATTCACCCTGGGCCAGAAAATGATTGTGCTAGTGTCCCACACAGTATCTGCAGCGCTGGAAGTGAAAGGGGAACATTGGCTCTCCCCACAGAGATTCCTGAAGTGCCGAGCTATAATGGTAGAGCAAGACGATGTTGAAATTAAGGTTACTAACCTTGTGAACCCGGCTTCCTTCCTCAGTGGGAAGATAGGAGAACCAGTGATCCATGATTGCCTGGAAACCATTGAGGCCACCTACTCCAGTCGCCTGGATCTGAAGGACATTCCTCTTGAGGACACTGAGAACTGGTTCACTGATGGAAGCAGTTATGTCATCAGTGGGAAGAGGCATGCTGGCTATGCAGTCACCACTTGCAGAGAGGTAATAGAATCTGGACCATTGTCAGCAAACACCTCTGCACAGAAGGCAGAAATAATTGCTTTAACCCGTGCCTTAGAATTGGCAGAGGGAAAGGAAATCAACATATATACAGATTCAAGATATGCATTTGGGGTCATGCATGCCCATGGAGCTATTTGGAAAGAAAGAGGACTGTTGAATTCACAAGGAAAGAGCATTAGACATGCACAGGAAATAATAATATTGTTAGATGTGGTTCAACTACCTGCAAAGGTAGCTATCATGCATATTAGGACACACCAGAAAGTGAGCTCCGAATTGGAAGAGGGAAATGAACTGGCGGACAGAGAGGCAAAAGAAGCAGCCAAAGGTGAGGTACCCATAGAATCACCTTTAATTCCAGATGGACAGATCTCCCCAGAAGGTAACAAAAAGGATAAGAGGCTCATCATCCCAAATCAATACCTTCCTTAAACTCTACACACACACTCTCACACACATGTATATATATATATATATATATATATATATACACAATGAAGCCCTACATACAGTTGTCACTTAAAATTAGGTCTCCTTGTGATACACAACGGGTTTCCCCATCTTTCTGCATTACCCACCAAGTGTAACCAGGTCCTTGAGCAAAGACAATCCCACAGATGGGTTTGGCTTTGCCTGAAGTGGGATTAATCCAAACAGTCTTTCGTAAAATACCTCTCATGTACCACTGTGGATACAACATTGCTGCTAGCAAGAATTTTCTTGCTTCTTTCTAAGCCCGTGGGATACTTTTCTCTCTCACGAAGAGATTAGTGGAGTTCTACAAACTATGAACACCTGCAACCTTGTAGAACTGTTTATGGTACAGTAGAAAAATATTTTGACAATGGATGTTTAGGACTTCTAGCCAATCCACCCAGGGGGTGGCTGATCCTTTGTCCAATTAGACTATGAAGAAAAAAGTCTATAAAAGAGTTTGTAAAATAATTAAATAAATCAACCTTGCTGCATGATTCCTGCCTGTTGGATCTTCTCTCCTCTCCTATGGCTGTGGGATACAGTAATATACCACAGGTAGTCTATCTCCATCCACTGTGTGCAAGGGTTCAGACTCAGCGGGACCAGCTCAATTGACGGACCCTCAGGTGTAGGGTATGTCCAGCCACTGCCCTGGAGGGATGTCTGCTGAGATAAGGAGATTGCTTAACCTCCCAGCAGGACCCCCCTGGGAAGGCAGCTAACTTTGCAGTTACGGTGAGAAAAGACAGATCCAGAATCCTCTGGGAGACCCTATGCAGATCCTTTGTAACCCATTGGTCTTTACCCTCTTGTAAGAGATGGTCCGAAGATCCCTCATCTGCCTCATGATCATCGCCGAGGACAGAGACTGAACACAGGAATCCTGGCCTGGCTGAGGTGGGATGTCTGCCAAGTGTTGCCTGCGGGTGTGCCCACTGGGAACTGGTACGCATTCCTGAGGAAAATTAGTGCAGGTTGCAATGGACTGCATCATTCTTGCTGCCCAGGAGGAAAGGACTGCACTGAAGCAGAAAGGAATGACCTATCCTGTACGCCTGTCCTGTACCTGTTTCCCAAAGCAAGGGGCCCCATAACAACGGCTGTAGATTTCCCAACCTCTTGGCCAGTTGCCCCTTGCTTCTGAAAAGGACTATAAAGGGACTTTCTGAAATAACTGAGCCTGAGATCTCCTCATGGAAAGAAGACGAATCTATTGGCGGAAGACCATGAGGACTTCGTCTCATCCGTTGGTAGTTATTGTCCCCCCCTTTTTCTTCCTCTCTACTCTTTTACATTGTCTTTCTTTATCTCTCTCTCTCTCTCTCTCCTCTATTGCATTACTGTGTTGTGGGTACTTAATAAAGGTGCACTGTTTTGATTAAAACTGAAATCCCTTGTGTCCTTTTACACTCTGAGATCTATAAAATGAACCATCACGACCCCCGCTTGCATTAGCAGATCGTGACACCCCTATCTGAGGAAAAATTAAAGGCGGTCAATCAGCTTGTGGACGAGCAGCTGGCCCAAGGGGACATAGAAACTACCATGCTCTGCTAGCAAAACATAATGCCCGGCCCTCTCCGGGAGGGGAAGAATGGGCTCAAAATAACTGGTTTAATTTGGAGAATGTGACTGATAGAGTATGTTCTTTACAACATGAGACAAAATTTAAATTTGGCCGAAATAAAACCATAATCTGCTCCGTTTTAGGGGCATGCCTTACAGCAGCTATAGATCACTGCTTAAAGCGATGTACTGAGGAGAAAGCAATCATAGATTCCCTTCAAAACCTAGTGAAGATTTTACAGAAACAATTAGATGAAGAGAAGAATAAAAATCATTTGCTGCGGGCTGCTTTAAAAGAGGAATATTTTAAGAATTCAAAGAATGCTGACTCACCAAAAGAGAGAGGAAAAGGAAACTCCTCACATTAACCAAATTACCCCCAGAAAGAACTAATGCTAGTGAAAAATTGTGGGGAAAACTGCTGCCCTCGTATGAGACCTCTGATTAAAACAGAATTTAATTATATCAACGATGAAGATTTTGAACCGCATATCACCACTAAGCAAATACCATACACTGCTATTGAATTGGCTAAGTTAAAAAAGGAGTATGGGCGGCTCCCCCATGAATCTGAGACGGAATATGTTTTCTGAGTGTCTCTCACTGGAGGAGAACAAATTCTATTAACTGAACAGGAGGCCAGTGGATACTGGGGACATGGAGTTTTCTTGACAACAGGAGACAAATGTGGCACATAGTCCCTGACTCAGCACGCAGCTTTCTGGGCCGGGGGACTCAATCCTTTAGAAAGGGGAGACCCTTTAGCTATAGCTGGTATCCCCGATCAACTTCTAGAAAGCGTCCACAAAACCGCCTGTCTGCAAATGATCCATGAAAGGAAATTAACTCCTGGATATGAATCCCCCACGCAATTACCTGTTTAACCTGAACTGGTGACCCCTTTAATTCGAGGCCTTCCAGAATCACTCAAGCCTACAGCAATTGTCCTTCAAAAAACCATAGCAGCTGTAGGTCCCATAGAAAGGCTGGATAGATTCCTTGGAAACCCGAGCGACCAAACTGGATCTACTGATCCTGGGTTTACTCCATATTCAACCCCCTCTCAGCTGCCAGGTTCACAATCAAATTCCCCTGCCGGTGGTTGCGAAGTTTGGACATGGAGTGAGGTTGCAGAAGATCTGATTAATTACAGTAGGAAATATGGACCTATAAAAATCCCAGAGGAAAAATCAGAAAAAACAAAAGGTGTCAGGTACATTAAGGCTTCTCATAGAGAAAAGCCAGAAAATGTAAAACAGATTTCTAACTGTCAGCATTGGTGGTTATTAGGCATCAAAAAGGGGGTCCCCAGAGATATGATGGATGGCTTACCCCTTGATAAATTGAGTAAGGTAGTGTCTAACTGGCACTGCCGAAAACCCATTCTACTGAATCTGTCAATTCAACCCAATGCACCCCTCCTCCCTCAGAATCTGGGCAGTGAGTCAAAGCAACCTCTCCCTCAAAGTCTGTGCAGTGAGCCAAAACGACCTCTCCCTCAAAACCAGGGAAACTAGACCCTCCGTCTCTTGTCAGTGGGCGAAGAGACGGAGCATGGGTATACCTGAGAATGCTCACTAAAAATAAAACAGGAGATATAATTATCACAGCTATTACAGGCCCTAAACAGGGACCTGTAACTTTTCTAATTGACACTGGGGCACAAATTTCTGCACTGACAAAGAAAGATGCCCAGAGGTGTGGAATTGTTCCAACAAAGAACCGCTATTGTGTTTTAAATGCCTTGGGAATGCTCTCACTACAGGGACCAAATGATCCTAAGAATCCAGCACACTACCCTGGACAACCTGTTTTGGTAGACCTCCCTACTGTAGGAGAAGTACCACTAGTGCTAAAAAGCCCTCTGAATAAATATGCATGGGTAACCTCTGATGCCCTAGGGAGAGAGCATTGGATATATACATGCTGGATAATTCCATCATTCTAATTTTCTGCCTTTGGTGGCAGACTCTGTTGTGTTTGCTTTTCACAGAAGAACTCCGAGGGACATGAAGAGTCCAGCATGGTCCCTCAAACAAGTTAAATTGCTGATGCAAAACAATGTCTCAGAAGTTCAGCCAGCTTGTTCACCTTTTCTGCAAACTTCTGTCGAGGGGTGGACAACCTGGTTGCAAAAGCGGAACCCTTCTAAGAAACGAACGCAAAGAGACATAACCGGTGTTATGGGAACAGGATTGGGAATCTTAAATAGTATTGATTCAGAAGTACTAATGAATAAATTGGCTGCCACAACTACAGATTTGACTAAAATACAACAACCACTACAGTC
>NW_008246060.1:27091-30037 GCF_000691975.1 Corvus brachyrhynchos
TCCTGAACAAATTGTGTCATCCCATCATTGTTCTCTTGATTTTGATTGGTTTTGTTTTATCAGCAATCTTATACATCATGAATCGGAGAATCATGAAATGGTTAACACAATTGACATCTATAATAGATGCCCACGATTTGGTCAATATCCCATCCACTGTGGACATACCCAAGGTTATTGACACGAGACGAACTACACGAGTATTAAAATAAGATGTGATAAGAAATTAGAGGTGTATTTTGATTAATAAATTAATTATTTATTCCTTCTTTTGTTTCCTTCTTTTTCTTTTCTTTTTCTTCCTTTCTTACGTTCTTTACCCTTTTTCCGGGATATGCTACCAACATTGACGAGTCCTGAAGACTTTGCAATGACACTACGAAATCGTGCTGATGGAGCTCGCTTGATGACAATTGTGAGTCACGGGGTGGTGTAAGAGAAGGTCCGAAGATCCCTCATCTGCCTCATGATCATCGCCGAGGACAGAGACTGAACACAGGAATCCTGGCCTGGCTGAGGTGGGATGTCTGCCAAGTGTTGCCTGCGGGTGTGCCCACTGGGAACTGGTACGCATTCCTGAGGAAAATTAGTGCAGGTTGCAATGGACTGCATCATTCTTGCTGCCCAGGAGGAAAGGACTGCACTGAAGCAGAAAGGAATGACCTATCCTGTACGCCTGTCCTGTACCTGTTTCCCAAAGCAAGGGGCCCCATAACAACGGCTGTAGATTTCCCAACCTCTTGGCCAGTTGCCCCTTGCTTCTGAAAAGGACTATAAAGGGACTTTCTGAAATAACTGAGCCTGAGATCTCCCCACAGAAAGAAGATGAATCTATTGGCGGAAGACCACGAGGACTTCGTCTCATCCCTTGGTAGCTATTGTCCCCCCCCTTTTTCTTCCTCTCTACTTTGTTTTTCTTTATCTCTCTCTCTCTCCTCTATTGCATTACTGTGTTGTGGGCACTGAATAAAGGTGCACTGTTTTGATTAAAACTGAAATCCCTTGTGTCCTTTTACACTCTGAGATCGATAAACGAACCATCACGACCCCCGCTTGCATTAGTGGATCGTGACACCTCTGATACCCACCCCCTGTATCCCTATAAAAGCTAGCCCTCTGCCCCTGCAGGGGAGAGAGCTCTCATCCCTGGCTTTCCCCTTTGCCGGGGTACGGACCAGGAGTACGGACCAACAATAAAGCTACTTTGTGCGGAACCAGCTACACAAGCCTCTCGTCTCTCTCTGGTCTGGCCTGGAGGCTGCCCTGCAGAGCTGAGTTGAAATCACGAGCTGATAATCACTAAAGAGCTGACAGCTTCTGCACGGGCCCTCCTAGCTAGCAGCTGATGGAGGATACCAGGCCTCGGGAAGGCGATTCCTTTTGGGACCATCTCTCTGGACCGGTCACCTCTTCCTCGGTCAGAGCTCCTGACCCCTCACCAGCTGTAATACTCGGGTGTTGACCATCCAGGTGGCCTTTGCTAAGTTCACTTCCCAGTTTTTGAAGGTTCCCCCACCAAGTGCCTTTAGGGTGGTTTTAAGTAGTCCATTGCAGCGTTGAACTTTCCCAGCAGCTGGTGCATGATAAGGAATATGATATATCCATTCAATACCATGTTCTCTGACCCAGAGTTTATGAGGCTGTTCTTAAAATGAGTCTCGTTGTCTGACTCGATCCTCTCAGGGGTGCTGTGTCTCCACAGGACTTGCTTTTCCAGGCCCAAGATGGTGTTCCGGGCAGTAGCATGAGGCACAGGGTAGGTCTCCAACAATCCAGTGGTTGCTTCCACCACAGTCAACATGTAGCGCTTCCCGTGGCGGGTTTGGGGAAGGGTGATGTAGTCAACTTGCCAGGCTTCCCCATACCTATACTTTGACCATCGTCCACGGTACCGCAGAGGCTTCAACCACTTGGCCTGTTTGATTGCAGCACAGGTTTCACAACTGTGGATGACCTGTGAGATGCTGTCCATATTAAGGTCCACCCCTCGGTCACGGGCCCATCGGTACGTTGCATCTCTCCCCTGATGACCAGAGGCATCATGGGCCCAACAAGCTAGGAATAATTCTCCCTTGTGCTGCCAGTCCAGATCCACGTGAGATACTTTCACCTTGGCAGCTAGGTCCACCTGCTCGTTGTTGCGATGTTCTTCATTAGCCCGACTCTTGGGTACGTGCGCATCCATGTGTCGAACCTTCACGGTCAGCCTCTCTACTCGGGCGGTGATGTCCTGCCAAATCTCAGCAGCCCAGATGGGTTTTCCCTCTGTGCGGTCAGTTGGCCTTTCTCCAGTGATCCAGCCATCCCCACAGAGCATTAGCTACCATCCATGAGTTGGTGTAGAGATAGAGCCTCGGCCACTTCTCTCATTCAGCAATATCCAAAGCCAGCTGGACGGCTTTAAGCTCTGCAACCTGACTCGATCCACCTTGTCCCTCGGTAGCTTGTGCAACTCGTCGTGTGGGGCTCCATACTGCAGCTTTCCACTTTCGATTAGCGCCTACAATTCGGCAGGAACCATCAGTGAAGAGGGCATAACGTCTTTCAGTCTCCGGTAGCTCATTATATGGTGGGGGGCATGTGTCACCTGCTCCTCTTCTTCTTCAGAAGATAATCCAAAAGTCTCACCTTCAGGCCAGTTTCTTATGATTTCCAGAATCCCAGGGCGATTTGGGTTTCCAGTACGGGCGTGCTGTGTCATGAGGGTGATCCATTTGCTCCATGTGGTGTCGGTGGCGTGATGCGTGGAAGGAACCTTTCCCTTGAACATCCAACCCAGCACCGGTAGTTGGGGTGCCAAAAGCAACTGTGCTTCAATGCCAGTTACCTCTGAGGCAGCTTGAACTCCTTCATAGGTGGCCAAGATTTCTTTCTCTGTGGGAGTGTAGTTGGCTTCAGACCCTCTGTAGCTTCGGCTCCCGAATCCCCGGGGTCCGCCCCGCGTGC
>NW_008246060.1:30742-43319 GCF_000691975.1 Corvus brachyrhynchos
GCCACAATAATCCATCATCAGTCTCCATTCTCCACTGGACTTACGCACTGGCCATATAGGGCTGTTGAAAGGTGAATGGGTCTTGCTGACCACCCCTTGGCTCTCCAGTTTACGAATCATTTCATGGACGGGAACATCAGAGTCTCTGTCAATGCGGTACTGCCGATGGTGCACTGTTGCTCTGGCGATTGGCACTTGTCGTTCTTCAACTCTTAGCAGTCCCACGGCAGAGGGGTCATCTGAGGGGCCAGGCGAGGTACTCAGTTGTCTGATATCTTCTGGCTCTACAGCAGCTATCCCAAAAGCCCAACAATGTCCTTTTGGGTCTTTGAAATACCCATTTCTGAGATAGTCTATGCTGAGGATGCATGGGGCCTCTGGGCCAGTCACGATGGGGTGTTTCTGCCACTTGTTCCCAGTTAAACTCACTTCAGCCTCCAGTACAGTCAGCTGCTGGGATCCTCCTGTTACCCCAGAAAAAGGAATGGGTTCCGCTCCCACACACCTTGATGGCATCAGAGTACATTGAGTGCCAGTGTCAACCAAAGCTGTGTATTTTTGTGGGTCAGACGTGCCAGGCCATCGGATCCACACAGTCCAAAAGACCCGATTGTCCCTTTCCTCTACCTGGCTAGAGGAAGGGCCCCACTATTCCTGGTCATGGTATATGTTGCTTCCCTCCAGTGAATATGCTCCTGACGTCCCTTCAAGAGGATCGGTCATATTATCATTCCTATACCGTCCGGAGTTCTGTGCACAAGAGACCAGAGCAGCGTTGACTCTAGATGAGCTTCTTGTGGTAGTTGTCCCACTTTTTAGTTCAAGTACCCTGGCTGCTAAGGAGGAGGTGGGTTTTCCATGCCACTTACTCATGTCTTCTCCATGTTCCTGAAGAAAAAACCAGAGATTACCTCGTGGGGTGTATCCTCTCTCCCTGGTTGGGGGACGCCTGCTCCTGTTGGCAGAGAACCTTTGGTTCTGGCGAGATGTGATAAATTTCCTCCTTCAGGTTCCTTTCTCAGTTTCTGATGGCCTTCTTCAATCAAGCTCTGGACTTGCTCAGCCAGCCTTGTTTCCACAGACGAGACATGGGTACGAAATGGGGCTGCGACAGTGTCCTCCTAAATCCTCAGTTTGTTGACCAAGATGCCCACTCTGTCCTCGCCTTCCCTCCATTGCAGCGTTGCCAGGTAACAGGAGTACATCTCTGGTCCAAGGCATGCGAACCTCAACCACATCTGTGATGTGCACTGGAAAACATCTGGACTCTTAGGAAATCTCTTGTCTTCTGAGAAAATTATTTCCAGCACAGCCAATTCCCTCAGGCACCAGACACCTTTTTCCATTGTGCTCCATTTTCCTTGGTGCACCTGGAGGTCTTCTTTACAAAGGTACCTGTCCCTTACGCTTGTCAGCAGTTGCTGCCAGAGGCTGAGAGTTTCTTGGGTTCTCCTGATCCCCTGGTCAATGACCACATCCCGGGACAGAGATCCCAGCTGCCTGGCCTCACTTCCGTCCAGAATGGTGTAATTGGCTGCAGCGTCCCAGATGTGGAGCAGCCAGGTCAGGATGGACTTGTTCGTCTGGCGGGTGAATTCCCTCCACAGGTTACGCAGCTCACCCAGGGACAGCGACCGAGTGATGATCTCTGGCTCTGCTGGGTGCGAAGGTCCTGCTGCATCCTCGTCAGTCACTATGCAGACTGATTTGCTTTTGATTTCTTCTGAAGAGGGGCAACTGATACTGGTTTAGGCTGCTCTGATTCAGTGACAGTTTGTGTGCTGACAGTGCCTTTGCTTTCTTTCTCCTCTGTGACAGTCTGTGTAGAGATGGACACTGTTGTCTTGTGTTTGGTTCCTTTCTCCTCTGTGACAGTCTGTATAGACATGGTGTTTGTTGCTCTGCTCTTTTTTCCTCTCTCATCCTGAGGATGCTGTGCCATAGCTCTGATTCTAGGCATGGTGTACATGGTGCAGGCTGTACAAAGAAGACAAAGCAGAACTAACAGCAAGTTTATGTCGTCTTTGACATCCAGAGGGAACTCACTATTTTCAAAAACTGCTGTGTCAGGCCTGAATGGCTGGAAAAAAACATTCTTTAATCCTTCCCCCAGGGGCTGGGTGTGATTGTTGAGGCCCCAGATGTAGCAGCCTAGAGTGGGACAAGCAGACAAAGTTGAGTATATATTCTGAATTATGGTCATTGCCTTGGAGGTTTTTATGCAGCAGGCATAATAGACTAATAAAGCAAATTTTATACCATACCCTGGTCTACACAGGAGCATTACAACCGGCAGATAGTTCCACATGTGCGGAAAAATATAGAAAGCTAGGTACAAGACCTATGTAGTCATGTTGAGCATCACAGTGAGTACGTGGCTTCTACAATACAAAATTGTAATTCTGACTTTTCTCAGCACTCGAACCCAACATTGGGTGCCAAAATATGTACTAGTTTGAAAACAAACTAGTGGAAGGCACCAAGTCAGAAAAATAATTTAATAGGGAAATAAAGGGGAAAAAAAAACCAAGGCAGAAAATACTGGGTGCAACTGACAGAGTCAGGATACAACCTGACACCCTGTTAGTCAGGGTGGTGGTGGCAGTCCAATAAAACGGTGGCTGCAGTCCTCCTGAAGTGATGGATGTGGTTCTGTCAAAGCAGTGACCCGGTAGAAAGGGCCTGCTCTTCCTCAGAAGGTCCTGTGGTGGCTATGTAGCTCCTGTCCTCTGGGAATCCAGTGGAAATGTTGTCTCTGGTGTTCAGAATCTCAGATTATATCCAGGATGGAATGCTTGGTTCCTCCCTCTGGGTGGAGCATCTCACAATGAGATGATGAGTCATGAGGCCAGGCATTGATTAGGCTCATTAACAGAAGATAGTCCGGAGGCAGTTATCTTTGAGTCATGCAGCAGGGCATTGATGGGCCATTAACAGAAAGATAGTCTGGGGGGAGGAGGCAAGGAAAACACTGCCCCACCTGATTTCAACAGCTCATGAGGATGGTAATAGACTGCAATGCAACCCAGGACAACAGCCAAAGGGCGAGAAGTCACCAAAGTGCTGTTACAAGAAATAATACCACACTTTGGAGTTCCAGCCACAATTTCCTCAGATAGAGGACCACATTTTATTTCAAGGGTTGTACAGCAAATTAGCCGCCCTGGGTATAGATTGGGAACTTCACATCCCCTATCACCCCCAGTCAAGTGGCCAGGTGGAGAAAATGAATCATTTAATTAAACAGCAAATTGTGAGATTAGGACAAGAAGCTAAATTACCTTGGCCCCAGGCACTTCCATTAGCATTGTTGCAGATTTGGACTAAACCAAGAACAAAAGAGAAATTGAGTCCTTTTGAGATTCTCTGTGGAAGGCCATATGTGGTACAAGAAGGAACACCAGCCCAAGTGGGGAGGAGACCCTACACGGGTATATGATGGCCCAGAATAAACAACTCAGAGAGATTGAAAAGCTTCTTGCTGGAACTCGAAGCAGAGAATTAGCCCAGTACACGACATACAACCTGGAGATTATGTGTATGTTAAGACTTTTACAGAAAAGACCTTGGAACCTCAGTGGGAAGGACCATTCCAGGTGCTTCTCATCACCAATACTCCAATCAGGATTAAGGAACAGAACTCTTGGATTCATCATACATGAGTAAAGAAAGCTCCGGAAGCCGTTTGGAAAGCAACACTGAGTGATAAAGAACTGAAATTGAAACTTACTCGGGAAAGATGAGTAGATTTTGGGCAGAAATGCTAGCCTGGAAAGTTGTATTTCTCATGACTATAGCCGGGGTTGTAACCAAAGCCAACAAACCACCATGGGAGTTATCGTGTAACTGGGAGATATTTTTGTCAAGGAAAGGCTTATGACGCTTACTACTGTAAAATGCTCTCTCAGATGTTGAAGGTCATAGATGCAACTGTGTGGCAAGGAAGAAATGTTTAGGGCTGCAAACATGCGTTCGTTCAGACTGGATTCCATCGTTACAACCAAAAACCTATGGAGCTAATGCGGATTGATTCCGGATGTTGTTACAAATGTTTATCTACCTGTCCTGAATATAGACTGAAGGTTGAGGGGTGTGCAGTTAAGGGTTATAACTTCAATTATAATATTATTCAAGATTGTGTTTATCCCCAGAAAGATGAGGTTGGAATAAACCCACCAACCCAAGCACCGGAAGAAATCACAACCACTCAAACTACCCCAAAGGAAATGGTTCAGCCTATAATCACCAGAATTGGACCTTATGCTATTAATAGAGTAGGGATCCAAAGATTATTACTGAACCCAGAATGGTCTCTGAAGCGAGTAGAGATGGCAATGGAGGTGAATGCTTCAGATATCCAATTAGATTGTACCCCATTCCTGAAGACTTCTTTTATAGATCGGACCACTTGGTTACAGAAGCGTACACCTGATACGTTCAGACAGAAAAGGGACATTACAGGAATACTAGGAACAGGACTGGGGATTTTGAACACAGTGGACTCAGAAGTATTAATGAACAAATTGACTGCGACCAGTAATGATGTAGTTAAATTGCAACAACCTTTACAATCTTCTTTCATTAGGTACTAGTCAGTGGAAATTATCTAAAATATTACCAGAATGGGAAGATATAGAAGAATGAAATCATGGGCTAATAGTAAATGCCATGGGTACAGCTAGTGAGAACACAGCCCTTGGGTGTGTACAAGCACAATTATGGATGCAGTCAGCAGCTGCATCAATCATCAGAGAAGGTGGTGAAGGCACGTTCCCTGCTGAGGTTCGCAAAATTGTTTGGGATAATGCCTCTGACTTAGTAAGAGAACTCCAGTCATGGTGGGTCTTAGTTAACTTTACTTATGATCCTGTAACAAGTATGGTGACTGCCTTTGTTTTAACTACAAATAATGCACCAGTGAGTCTGATACACCCAATAACTGCTTTAGGATTAAATCATGAAGGAACCATCCTATACCCCTCTGAACACAGAAAGTGGGCGCGAAAAGTTAAAGGGAAGCGGAAGACTATTAATATAGAGTCTTGTGCCATGAGGAAACAATTGGGGTTTATATGTGAGGGAAATATAAATGAGGATCAAGATACTTGCCTGGATACAGACCAGAGCATTTGTCACTTCGAAGTTCACTCGGTCAATCAGACAACCTTGCTTGTGTACATAAGCCAGGGCTGTGCGTGTCTTAGGACATCATGCCCCGCGATACTGGTGGATGAATTGATCATAAATGAAACCAAATCTAATCTGTGCATATGTAATTTTGTCAGAATTGAAGGCTGTGACTTCTCCTATCAGGCACCTGTTGTATCACATCAATACATAAAGGTGAATCTGACTATCGTGCAGGAAATATCGCCTGTGCCTATAGGGATGAATTTAACTCTAGTCAAGCAGCTGTTGAAACATGAAGACTTAAAGGAAATTCTTGAAGAAATTAAGAACATGGGGAAGAAGACTGATTACAATACACCATGACGCAGAAACTATATGGAGAGTCTTTAAATGGTTGGAAATAGACACATCTCATTGCTGGTGGGATGTGCTCTTTGGATGGTCACCAAAAGCGACTGGGATACTCAATATGTTAGTTCATCCAATTATTGTTTTATTGATTTTGGTTAGCATAAGTTTGATTATGTCTATTATAATATTCATTTGGAATTGGAAAATATTAGGATGGGTAGCGATTCAAACCTCATTATCAAAAGCATATAGTGGTGGCCTTAAGAGATACTTTTACTTGGTATGAAGATGAAGAATCTGGGTAGTACTAAAAGAATTTACTAAGCTTATAGAAAAGGGGGGAATGAACTATAGTGTTCAGTTAGAGCCTAGAGAGTTAAATGTTGAGAAACAAGTTATGAGACTTTTTAGAAAGCTTAGAAGTTAGGAGTTAGGAATGTAACCAATAAAGACAGATAGTGTCAACCAAGGTTGATTGTTTTACATCTGGTAACACTCAGAGCCAGCCAAAGCGGGACCAACACATCTGGTAACATTTAAATGAAACCGATATACCTTGAATAACACTCAGAATCAACCCGGGGAGACCTATACATTATGAATTTTAACACTGAAACTAATCAAAACCAAAAAATGAAGAGACCAGCAGGTCAGGTAGTCCTAGCAGCAAGGCGAAGGTGAAAAGTTTAGGGGGGAGGAAGACTTCTCTCTCCTTCATCTCTGCGTCCCCAGACTCAGTTTACGACCCCTGACTCAATAAAGAAAAGGGACTATGCAGCCGTAATGAGCATGCAAACTCATTATAATACCGAGTGGGGAATGGGCAGTGATAGGTAATAAATATGCACAGGCACCTTAGAATATGCATGATTTTTGTGGATCAATAGAGAGCTAGAAGCTGCGGAAAGGCGCACAAGCCTTTGGGAGACATCCCGCGTGTCCGCCCAGCGCTGAAAATAAACATCCCCTTTTAACCAAACTGGTTGAAAGGTGTTTTGTCCTTGCCTTTCACGCATCACCATCCTGGGCTTGCAGGGGCGAGTGTGGAGCAGGCCTTGAGCTGCTCCATGGAGCTTCCAGCCCCTGCTAGATCCATTGGGGCGCGACACAGGCAGTGGTGGGTGTTCGTCGGTGCTCAGTGTCCGTTGGCGTTTGCAATCCGACGGATAAATTGAGTCCAAACAGGCAGCGACCTCCACAGTGGCCCAGGGGAATGGGGGTCACAGTCAGATCTCTTAGAGGTCAGGACAAACATTTTGATCTTTTATTCTCACAATTTTCCAGGGGTAAAGGAGTGGTTTTTCTCTCGCAATAGCTCATGCTGCAGCTCCTTGTCCTTTCCCCCATGGGGAGCAGCCCCATATGATATGCGGAAAAGACTCCACTACTGGAATAAGTAGTAAAGTTGGTAGGCATGTTTATTTCAGTGCTGGGGCGCATGGGGGATAATTCCTCCAAAGTCATGCGTGCCCACAGCTGCATTCAGCTTGATATACATCGGGTTACAAGTTCCATATTCATTGAGTTGCCCAATATGCCTATACATATTCATTACTTAGCCCCGCCTAGCCTCACCTCATATTACAATGAGCCCAAAAGTCATTTACATCCACGTTGCGCTTGCGCAGTGTCGTCTGGTGGTCGTGGGCAGGGGCTCTGGGATGGAATAAGGGTCTTCCTCAGAAGAAGTAAAGGGTCTTCCTCCTTCTGAACTTTTCACCTTGCTTCCCTACGCATGCTCTTTATGTCCCTGGCCCAAGTCCAAACTTCAAGGCTGGTTTAAGTTAGTTTTAGGTTGAAAACAGGATCTTTGGTTAAGATTCTTTCTCTTTATCAATAGTCTTCTATCTTCTCATCCTGCTTTGGTAGGCACAATAAGTGTTGAGCAAGCTGTATGCATTGCTTTTAACAAATAGCTCCTTAGCAAATCATTTAACCTCTGCTTCTCCATCTCCCCTGATTCATGTATGCCGGTTTTCCTTTGTCTGGAGACAAACCCCCACTGCCCCCAGCCCCTCAGTGTCCCTCACCAGGGCATCAGGGCCAGCCTCCCCAGTAGCTGTCGGGCTGCGGTGAGGGCAGGAAGCTCTGGTCCTGCGCCCAGGCTGCTACCAGCTCACACCACACTGGGCCAGTGCCAGCAGCCAGAGGTGCTTTGACTTCCTGTCCCCTTCCCCGTGTGCCCAGCCCAGTGTCACCACCCCCGTGTCCCCAGCCTGTGCCTCCCCGGCTCTGCCATCACATGGAGGACGAGGATGGCTATGTGGTCTTAGAACAACTGGACAAGCAGGATGTCAATAATGCGATGTGGGTTGGTCATGTGAGTTCTTGGGGTGGCCCTGGGGTGGTCTGGAGGTTCTGAGGGGGATGTGGGTTATGCATTAGGGGTCGAGGGGGTCAGTTTGGTGGTCTCGATGAGGCCTTTATGGGTCTGGGGAGAGGTCAGGGGCCCCAGGGTGGGTCCTGGCAGGTCCTGGGGTCTTCCTGGGAGGGAGGTCCCATCAAAGGGTTCTGGGAGTCCCATAGGGTGATGCTAGGGGGGGTTCTGTGGGGGGTCATGGGGGTTTCATGGGGTGGTCCTGGAAGGTCCCGAGGGAGCAAGGGGGGGCCCGATGGGTCACGAGAAGTGTTCTTAGGGGGTCCTGGAAGGTCCCAGGGAGGGTCCCATTGGGGTGGTTCTGAGGGTTCCATGCGGGAGTACAAGAGGGGGTCTTGGGGAGGGTAATGGAGCGTCCCCTGGGGGAGGTTCCTGGGGTAGGGTTGTGGAAGGTCCCAGAGGGTCTGGGGAGGGTGTCCTGGGAGGGTCCCGAGGATCCTGGGGGCTTCTGGGAGCAGAGCCCAAGACGGGGGATGGGGGTGGGCATGGCCTGAGACTGGGTGGGCTCACAAAGGGGCGTGGTCCTGAAGCAGTCCAGGGGGGTCACTGTGGGGGTTGGGGGTCACAGAAGGATTTGGAGGGGAGGTCCCAGAGGTCAGTGGAGGGGTGGGAACATGACTGGGGACCCTGCGGACAGGAAACTGTGGGTACAATCCGAGGAAACTGAGGAGTTGTATCGGCACCTCCACAGGAGTTACAATAGGGCGGGAAGGTTGCAATAGCACATGCCAGTCGCTGATCCTCGGATGGAATGGGGGCGTGTCTTGGAACCCATCCCAGGGTGATTCCCATCCACACGCACCCACTGAGGGGGAAGGAACGAAGGGTGGGGCAGAGTGGAGGAACTGTGGGCTGGCTCCGTGGGAATCCAGGCACGCAGAGGGGAAGTCGGTGGCAGTTTTGCTGCTGATAAACCAGGGGAGAGAAGGGAAGGTGTCCTGCAGCTGACGCAGCGACTGGGGCGGAATCTCTCTCCTTGGATGGACTCGCTTCATTAAACCCTAATAATAATATTAACACCTCCTCTCCATCTCAAAGTCACCTCCCTCCATCCCAAAGTCATCCCCTTCAAGGCACGGCCCGCATCCCTGGACGTTCCCAGATGGTTCCGGGTATCCTGGGGGTCCCGGGGGGGTCCTGAGGTAGTGTCTGGGCAATCCTGGTGGGGTCTATGGTGGGGATTGGGTGTCCCAGAAGGAATTGGGGGAGTCCTGGAGGGTTTGGGGAAGTTAGAGGCGTCACGGAAGAGTCACAGGTGATATTTGAGGGTCGGAGGGGGCGTCCGCGCTGCAGGAGCCGGTGTGGGAGTGGGGCGGGTGTCACAGCCCATGCTACCACTGTGGGAGGGGCTGCTCAGGACATGGCCCTTTCCCATCAGACCACGCCCTCTTGCCTAAAGCCATGCCTCCTCTCCTTATATCATGCCCATTCCATCTTGGCCATGACCCCACTCCCTCAGACAGACAATGGGGCGGGACCCTGGCCACACCCCATCCCAAGACGACATCCATTGACTTTAGACCACGTCCCTTCACCCTCTGACCATGCCCTTCATCCTAAGATGTTCCCCCTCCCCTTTGGCCATCCCCCTTTTATCCTTTTTACCCCTTTTACACCACTATGTCCTACTGTGGGGGGAATTGTCACCGACCACCAGCAGGATGGGGCAGCTTGAGGGGGTCAGAGGTCAGCAGGGGGGCACACTGGGGGTCATTGGTGACACAAGGGTCAGTGGTCACTCACCACATGCTCTTCGCCTCGCTGTGCTGCAGATCCATGCCCCCTTGCTTGGGCAAAGCAGTGTTTTGGCTTTACCCACCTCAGCCACGCCCCTTTGTGACCCCGCTCATCCTCCTCAGGCCTTGCCCACTCTCCATCTTACCCCTTGGGCTTTGCTCTCGGAACAGCCCCTGTACCCTCCTGGACATTTGAAGATCCCTCTGGGACATCATGGGACCTTCCAGGACCCACCCCTAGGATCCCACATGGAACCCTCCCAAGGACCCTCCCCAGGACCTCTGACCCCCTCTGACCCCCTCAGACCCCATCAGAACCTCTCAAGAATCACTAGGAACCCCCCAGGAATCCCCGGACCCCCACGATGCTCCCTCCTCCCGACTGCCCCTGGGACCCCCCATGTGGGACCCCCAAAACACCCCTATGGGATCCTCTCTAGGACCCCCCAGGAAATTCCAGGACCAGCCAGGACTTCCTTTGGACGTCTCAGGACCTCTGACCCCCCTGGGACCCTCATGGTACTGAACCAGGGGGGATGGGGAAGCAGAGGTTAAATGATTTGCTAAGGAGCTATTTGTTAAAAGCAATGCATACAGCTTGCTCAACACTTATTGTGCCTACCAAAGCAGGATGAGAAGATAGAAGACTATTGATAAAGAATCTTAACCAAAGATCCTGTTTTCAACCTAAAACTAACTTAAACCAGCCTTGAAGTTTGGACTTGGGCCAGGGACATAAAGAGCATGCGTAGGGAAGCAAGGTGAAAAGTTCAGAAGGAGGAAGACCCTTTACTTCATCAGTGACCCCTGCCCATGACCACCAGACAACACTGCGCAAGCGCAACGTGGATGTAAATGACTTTTGGGCTCATTGTAATATGAGGTGAGGCTAGGCGGGGCTAAGTAATGAATATGTATAGGCGTATTGGGCAACTCAATGAATATGGAACTTGTAACCCGATGTATATCAAGCTGAATGCAGCTGTGGGCACGCATGACTTTGGAGGAATTATCCCCCATGTGTCCCAGCACTGAAATAAACATACTTACTTCACTACTTATTCCAGTAGTGGAGTCTTTTCCGCATATCAGGATCCTCCCAGAACCCCTCCAGGACATCCTGGGATGCCTTGGGACCTTCCACGACCCTCCCAGGAAGCCCAGGAACGCTGGAGGGCTGCTCCCAGACAAAAAGACCAACAGCTCTGGCTGGCCCTGGCCTCCCAGGGGCTGCAGCAGGCTGCCCCCAAGACATTGTGAGTGATGTGCTTTCCATCCTCTGGAAAAGAGCCATCCTTTGCAGACAGGCAACCCTGGCCAGAAGTGGGATTCAGCCAAAGCAAGTCCAACTAAGAAACACGGGTTTGTTCCATTCAGAAAGTAGTTATAATTCCCCCTTCCCATTTTTTTGTGGAAAGAGGAAAAAGCCCTCCTTTTTTTCAAACTTGACTGCTTTCAGACTTGACTTCTGCATCAGAACATCAATCAATTGGTCCTGCTGGATTGGTCTCCATGACAGGTTTTTCTCTCATAAATATGCAACCTGTAATACCAGTGCACAGGGTAATGCCAACCCCCCACAGGGTCCTGGAGCACTGGAAAATCAAGAATCCATTGGATTTTTCTCTCTCCAGCCCCCTTCCAAGCCAGCCTTTAAAGGAAGGTGTGAGATCTCTGTTTTAGCATGGGCAATGTTGGCCAGGTGATGCTTGGCCTCTCCTGGGAGAGCAGTCACTTTGGCACAGTTTCAAAATTAATCCTGCCACCTGTGAGGAGAAGTGAAGGTACTGTGATTTATTTTTTTTTTTAATTCTTTTGAATAGTGGGAAAACCAATTTCTACCTGGGCTGTGTGATAGACCAAAGAAAAACAGAAATGGGTTCAGGGCCAACCTGCATCCATTTGTTCTTCTGCCACCATTGTCCCCTCACTCAAATGGCTCCTCTCCCTGCCCTGTGGCTCTTCATCTCCACCCAGATATTCATAGCAAGATATTCCCTTCTACCTGTACTTTTAGCCATATTAAAAAAACCAAGCCCTCTGTTTCCTGGCATTATGTGAAGGTGTGCGTGAAGATTAGCAAAGTTCACAATGATGCATCCAAAGAGGCTCTTTTCAGGGTTGAAGGAACAAATAAGATTTCCTCTCATGCCCTTGAGAGGAAGTTGTTACTTAGAATACATAAATGTGGGTTTTAAGGCTATTTTCCAAAGAGTAACATTTTTCTTGAAGACTGGGGTCACTGGTGTTTGCAGAGGTTTTTATAGTGAGCTCCTTTGGGGTTGTCCTGAACAGCTTTCTTTTGAATGCTTTCTGTGTTGGCAAGCATGCGGGAGGAGGCTTTAAGGAGCCCCTGGGGGAGCGTTACCTGGGAGGGGCACAGGATCCTCCGAAGCTCCCTGAGGATGCCATCCCAGCCCGAATACGCAATTCCCAGTGAGGCGTTCCCATATCCTGTGGTCCCCTTGGGCTGCCACAGCTGTGCCACCCACCAGGAAACTGGGAGAGGGAGATGCTGAGCCCAGTCAGGGAAATCAGGGGAGGTGTGGGAAGGAGTGCCCGGATGCCTCTGCCACCCTGCAAACTCATAGCAGAGCACGAGGGACAGGGCCAGGGTGGCTGTCAGGGCCCCAGGGAGGCGGCGAGGACAGCAGAGGGATGCTCTGGGAACCCTTCGGGATCCTTGAAAGTCAGATCCTACTGCTGGGCAAGGGATATGGAAAACAGAGCGGGATCGGGAGCACCTGTTACCCCCTCCAACCCCAAAGAGCCCAAGGCAGGAAGTGCTGGGGGAAAGCAACTGAGTGAGACCCCCCCTGCATAGGAGCACGAGGAGCTGTGTGACCCCCAAACCCCCTCTGCTCCCTCTTTTGGGGTCATGGCTTGGGGGGATGGGACAGCAGCCAACCACAGCCTCAAGAAAAGCCCCCCAGACCCCCAAATTCCCCAACCTGAGCAGCTCTTGGCAACTCCTGAGTGGCTT
>NW_008246060.1:43526-44709 GCF_000691975.1 Corvus brachyrhynchos
GAAGAGGAGAGTTCTTCCTCATGGCCACCACCAGGACACAAGCGCATGCGTGGCCCATATGCTAATGACTTCCGAGAAATAATTTGTATAACCACGCCTGTCCCAAGGAATGTGATGAATATTCATAATTTAACCCTTAATACTGTGTTGTAGAGAGCACCAGGGTGTGTGTGTTTGGAGGAGCGATCCCCACACACCCGGCGCGCCGAATAAAGCAAGTACCCACTTCTCTGACTCTGTCTCTGAAGTGTCTCCTGGCCCGGTTGCGGCGTGATTCACTCTCCCCCAACGATCTGAGGTGGCCCAGAGGACATGACCCCCCAGTACCTGAACCCTGCAGGGGTGGGGAGCTCCCCGCACTCCCCCACTTGCCCTGTCGGTCTATGACCACATAGCTGTCGTCGTCCTCATGTGATGGCAGAGCCGGGGAGGCACAGGCTGGGGACACGGGGGTGGTGACACTGGGCTGGGCACACGGGGAAGGGGACAGGAAGTCAAAGCACCTCTGGCTGCTGGCACTGGCCCAGTGTGGTGTGAGCTGGTAGCAGGACCAGAGCTTCCTGCCCTCACCGCAGCCCGACAGCTACTGGGGAGGCTGGCCCTGATGCCCTGGTGAGGGACACTGAGGGGCTGGGGGCAGTGGGGGTTTGTCTCCAGACAAAGGAAAACGGGCATACGGGGCTGCTCCCCACGGTGGAAAGGACAAGGAGCTGGCAGCACGAGTTATTGCAAGAGCAAAACCCCTCCTCAAAAATGGTCAAAATAAAAGATCAAAATGTCCGTCCTCTAAGAGATGATAATCAACAAAGTATCATTGAAAGAGGCATAAAACATCAATAACTGATCCATGAAATGCTAGATATATCTGAAAATGGACAAATCGTTTTGCAGAGCTCACGGCCCAGTTTACCAGCCCTGTGTGTGGAGTGGCACCACCTCAGCGGGAAGCCCTGGGGCCTCACTTCTCCTACCCACTACGTAGGAGCCGTTTATTAAGGTAATTAATAGCTGTTTCACTGTCTCTGAGCTGCCTTGGTCCTCTGCCAGGCACAGGCAACACGGGCTCAGAGGCTGCGGGTGCCGAAGGTGGGATTCAGCCTCCTAAAATTGCGAACCTCCGGGCATTGCTCCCAGACAAAAGCTGCTGGGACCGGCGGCTGTGACAGGCCTTGGGACTCCCGGG
>NW_008246060.1:45034-66305 GCF_000691975.1 Corvus brachyrhynchos
GCTGGCCTCCCCCCGACACGGGGGACAAGAGAGGGACACGGGAAGACATGGGGGGGACATGGCGGGGAGCACAGGGGACACAGGCAGGGACACAGTGGACCATCAGTCTCAAGTTCCCCCCCCACTCCGGCTGAATCTTGGATCATCCCAGCACCAAAACACCTCTTAAAATGCCACTTTTTCTTCCTCCCTCTTCTCAATGTTCACCCCAGAAGTGCAACTTCCCAAGTTATTTTTAGGTTTTATTTGTTTTTTTAGGTCAATTTCTCCCTACATCGCCCGCCTCAGAGAGACTTTCACCGGCTGCGGCTCTGTCCATCCCCGCAGGAGCTGGCGGATCTGCAGGAATTGGGATTTTTCCTGCATTAATGCTGGTTTGTTTTGGGGTGCAATGGAGGCTCAGATCTCAGCAGATTCTCTCTGGCAGATCCAATGCAGCCTCGTGTCACAGTTCTGAGGGTCGATCCCATTACCCTTGAGCGTTCCACAGGCTCCAGGTTGCTTCCCGAGGTCCAGCTGGAACCTGCGGGTGTCACCCCTGGGGGTCCCTCGGGGACAGTGGGGTGCTCCCCCTGACCCCCAGCGCTCCCCCTGGCGCTCACCGGTCCTGGTCGAGGCCGGAGCTTTTCTCCCACATCCTGGCTGTCCCGGCCACAGGCACCAAGAGGCCGATCCAGAAGTGCCGTGTGGGTTTCTGCAGGCTTTCAATTAGGAATTCCTGTCCCGGGAAAGGAGAAGTGATGATGCTGTTTTGGTCACCCCAAAACAGGCTCTGTCCTCAGCCCAGAACTGAGCCCCACCCGTGTCCCCCGCACTCTTCCACAGGCAACGGGGGGGTTTGAACATGGTCGGGGGGCTGATCACAGGATTCTGGGAACCCCCTCACCCTTCCATGGGTGCCTCCAGCCCCTCCGGCACCACCAGCCCCCCTGGGTGCAGCCCCAGGACCATGCCACATCCCCAGCACTATAATTTCCTTCACCAGCTCATCCTGATCCCATGGCACCAGCAGCGCAGACCCCTGATTCTCACAGTCCTCCCAGCTCCTGTTCCAAGGGTTCATCCTGTTGGAAACCCAGTAGCACTTGGTCCTGCCAAGCACCAAGCCCGTGGGGCAGAAATGGCATCCCTCGCTCTCTGCGGACACACGGACGGATCCCAATGCACTGAGGCACCACTGTGGAACCAGAGGGAATCTCCGGCCTCCCTTTTCTGCTAAAAAGAGCATCCAATGTCTAGGCATGCTTCTAAAGACAATCCCATGAGGGCAGTTTGCTTGAGATAAAAGTACTGTCTGCTGGCTTACGCCAGGTGCCATCTTCTGTGAGGAGACAGCTCAGATGGCACAGTGACAGCAGACAAACAGTCACTGCTTGTAACACAGCAAACTACAAATGCCAAGAGCTGATGCTTGTGCATCTTCTTCAAAAGAGTGTAGAGAAAAAAGCGAGGGAGGTTAAGAGCAAAATTTTAAAATGCTGCACCAGGCTCTGTCTAAAAGAGTGTACAGATTTATAAATTCTAAAGCCAGGATGTGTTCTGTAGAGATTAACCAGAAATGGCTTCATATGAATATTTGCTCCTGCTGTCATCTCCCAGGAGAAGGGCAGTTTCTCCAGTGTGTCCTGCAGGTAGCAGAGGCAGCACCCCATGGCACAGTGCGCTGCAATTGCTCCAGGTGTTAATTTTTGGGAAATGAGCCAAATGCTGCTGTGGTATCTGTTGAGTTCACACTTACTGGCAACCAGAGCACCCGCTTGTGTGTTTGCCCTCAAAAGACAGCCTTAGTTGAAGCTCTGCTGTCACTGCACAAGGAACTACTGATGTGAAAAGTTTTCCCTTCTTTTGCTGCTGCCCATCTCTGCCTTTCCCCCCCTGCAACTATTCTGCATAACCTAAATGCCTTGGGGTGTTCGTCAGGTTTGCCCTCGATGTCTAAAAACCACAGTGCTTGTATGAGGATGGTCCCAACGTTCCACTTGCAGTGTTTGAAACCCAGCCTTTATATCATGAGGTCAAAATTAACCCTAGGGGCCACAGAAACCTTTAACCTCTTAGAACTCTCCTGAACACCTGGGCAGTTTGGCTATTGCCACTCTTCCCACTGGTAAATTTTATGGAATAGCCCCAGGAGTCAGCAGCCTTCAAATCCTTCTCCTTCAAATCAGCTGGTTTTGGTATCCTTGTGGTCTAAGTAAATGTCAGCCCCAGGTGTGGGAAGTTAGACTGATGAGTAGTGGGACAGCCCCAGGTGTGGCCGGTGAAGGTGATGAGGGGTCCCACCTGATTCACGCAGAATAGAGTAGATTTTAATCCATGGATTAAGGGAACTAACAGACTGGATAATGCTATAGTGGCTAGTAATTCCTGCCTTATATTTTGTGCAGAACAAAAACTCTTCTCAAAAGATATGACAGAGTGGTTTGGGTTAGAAGGGGCCTTAAGGAGTGTCTTGTCCCCACCTTCTGCCATGGGCAGGGACATCTTCCACTAGACCAGGTTGCTCCAAGCCCTGTCCAGCCTGGGCTTGGACACTTCCAGGGATTCCGGGGCAGCCATAGCTTCTCTGGGGAACCTGTGCCAGGGCCTCACCACCCTACATGTATCAATTTCTTCCTGATATTCAATCTACCCTGTCCTCTGTCAGTTGAAAGCCATTCCCCCTTATCCCAAGTCCCTCTTCAGCTCTCTTGGAGCTCCATTTAGGCACTGGAAGGGGCTCTGAGATCTCCCCGGGGCCTTTTCTTCTCCAGATGAACACCCTGAGCTCTCTCAGGCCAGATCCAAAGCTGAGGGGCTCCAGCCCCAGATAATTAATAACTAGGGTGGACTTAAAAACTGGGTTTTTTTGGTGGCTTGTTTGTTTGTGGTTTTTGTTTGAGGGTTTTTTGGTTTTTTTTTTTATTTTAACCAAAAAATACCTCTTTTTTAAGGTTTTACCGCCTCCTTCCAAGTGAGGGCGCCACTTTCCCGCTGCCCTTCCCCCCTGAGGGGGCGCGGCTTTCCTGCCGCCCCCTCCGCCCTGAGGGGGCGCGGCCAGCGGGGAGCGGGGGGGGCGGGGGGGGGGGGGGGCGGGGACCCCGCGGGAAGGAGGAGGAGGGAGTAAGGAAGGAAGGAAAGAAAGGAAAGAAAGAAGGAAGGAGAGAGCCGGCGGTAGCAGGAGTGATGGTGAGCGGGGAGTGCGAGGCCGGTATGGGGAGAGAGAGAGAGGGGTGTCCTGTCGCGGCCTGCGAGGTAGCGAGGCCCGGGCCTTGGCCGGCAGGGGCCGGGTGTGGGCTGGGGGATCCCGGTTGGACCTCAGGGGATGCCTGGCCGAGCTCGGCCGCCGGCGGGGTGCAAGGGTGGGTGGTCAGGTCCTCTCTTCGGCCCCCACCCGAGGCTCAGACCCTTTACGTAAACGTGTCTCTCTTATTTATGCACTGCTTTACTTATTCCCCACAATTACCTAGTTTCGGGGTAGAGAGGATTAGAAACGGTGTTTTCGCTTGTCTGTGTTTATTTCACTTGGGTGGGGCAGAATGGTATCTTCCTCAGGATTTTGGTGAAGGTGCTGATTTGGCTAAGAGAAATCGTGTTTGCTGCTTAATTATATATTTTTTTAGAGACACTCTTTGCTTATTGGCTATTATTTTTTATCTGGAAGCAAACTTCAGGACTGCTTGGAATATAGCTGGCCCTAGCCCGCGTTGGCATGGCATGAATCTTGCAATTCCTCAAATCTGGAAGGGGTTTTTTGGTTGCTTGGTTGGGATTTTTTCCCTATCAGCAAGGGAAATTGAAATCACAGCTGCTGAGTGATAAACAAAACATTATCTTTGTCTCACTCCTTTGTCCCACTTGGTTACTCCATTCCCAAGAACCCAAGTGCTGTTGCTTCTTTCTGCTTTGGTGTGGAGCTGTGTGCTGCCATGGGTAGCCTGGGACAGCACCAAGGGCCTGCACAGCTTGTGTTTGGGTTGCTTTCAGCTGCCAGAATTTGACACTGGGTAAATACTTTGCTAATTGTGCAGGGGGTGGTCTAGACTGGCCTGGGGTTGCTGGAGCCATGCTGTGTGGTGAGGCTGTTCTCACCTCAGTCCCTTCTGTGCCAAAGCTTTGCAAAGAAAATTGCTGCTTATTGCACCTGAAGACCTGCTCAGGTCTGCTCTTCTATTCACTAGACTATTCAGAAGCTATTGCATAGGATTCATGGCTTCTGGAAAGCTTAGGAAGTTGGCTTTGTACTTGGGGACTGAGGTTTCCTCTGGAGAAACACTGATACATAGCGTTTTTCCTAAACTGTGGTTTCACTTTGCCATCCTTCCTGTGATCTTAGCAAAAGGCAGTGTGGAAATTTTCTTACCTAGACAGAGTAAAATCTTTCTTTTTCCATGTCTTGCTCATGTCCAGTCTACTCAGAACTTCTCATCCTCTTTCTATCCTTAGAAGTTGTGTCTGAATCACTGAGCAGGGAAGGGTCTGCTGAGGTAACGCCTCACTCACTTCCCGCCTTGGATTTCTGCAGCAGTGTTTGGTGGTGTGGAGATAAACCTAATCACAGCATTTATTGCATGTGGTTTGCCTGGTCTGGCAGCAATCACAGCCTTGCTGTGACTCCTGTGGTCAAAGGGATTCAGTAGAGCCCCTTTCTGAGTAATGATTTTGGGGTTCTGCTTGTCTCTTCTTCCAAACACACAACTCTGCCAATAAAAAGATGTCTCCATCTCATCCTCTGCACCAGCTGCTCCCACCACAGAACAGCTAAGAAGGACTTGGGGTGCTGGTGGGTGATGGCTGGCCATACCTGAAACCCCCCGTGCCCTGGGCAGCAGGGTGGGCGGGGGATTCTGCCCCTGCTCAGCTGAGATCCCACCTGCAGAACTGCCTCTGGCTTGGAGGGGCCCAGCACAGGAAGGACGTGGAACTGTTGGAGTGAGTCTGGAGGAGGCATCAGGATGATTAAAGGGATGGAACACCTCTGCTATGAGGAAAGGCTGGGAGGATGGGATTGTTCAGCCTGGAGAAGAGAAGCTTTGGGGTGACCTAATTGTGGCCTCCAGTATCTGAAGGAGCTGACAAGATAGGTGGAGAGAGACTCTTTACAAGGGACAAGGGGGAATGGCTTCACACTGACAGAATGTTAGGTTTAGATTAGATATTAGTAAATAATTCCTCCCTGTGAGGGTGGTGAAGCCCTGGCACAGGTTATCCAGAGAAGCTGTAGCTGCCCCTGGATCCCTGGAAGTGTCCAAGGCCAGGTTGGAGGGGCTTGGAGCACCTGGTCTAGTGAAAGGTGTCCCTGCCCATGGCAGGGGGATGGAATGAGATGATCATCATGATCTCTTCTGAACCAAATGAGTCTGTGATTTTACTATTCTATTGCTCCTGTTCTTTGCATCCCAGGCAGTGAAAGGCATTCCCTTTCAAGTACTAGCAGGCCTACTATGTGTTTTAGTCCTGCCCTTAGAGCATGAACTGAGATTTAGGATTCTGCCAATTGATGTAGTAGCAGGTGTTCTGGTCTATTTGCTGTGGTGATTGTGGTACAGTTTTCTGTATTAGGAAATATTTGAAATATAGAAATTTGCATGTAAAAGTCAGAATCCTTTGTGTTCTGAGCATTTCCTTTGTCTCTCTTTGCTCATCAAGATTTATCCATGCCATATCAGGAAGGGCATGTGACAGATATTGCAGGGGTCGAAGGGTTCTGTGTGTTGGTGTTGATAAGATAATTTTTGAGGATTCTGCCCTATGGTTGGACTTGCCCAAGAGCAGAGCCCTTAATGGATAATAGCAACATTCAGTTTGTGCTGATACTGGGGGCTTTGTCCAAGGCTTGCATAACGCTGCTGGGAAGCTGTGCCAGGGCTTGGTGCTGCCTTTGTTCATGGATGCCTGCTCCCAGTACAATTGCCTTGCTAGGGTTTCCTTCTGGAGAGCTTCTGCCAAGACTTCATGTCTTAATGCTGCGGGTGCCTCTGTGTATGCTCTCAAAATATTTCCAAGAAACACCCATTTTATTGTCCAGAAGGCATGCAGTGATCTGAGGCTGAGAGGAGGCCAAGTGGAGGAATGATATGTGTCCAGATGAGCCCCTGCATGCCGGGAACTGGGTGCCTCTTTTACCCTAATTATTGTGGGTGTCAGCAGAGGATGTTTCCTTGCACATTCTTGGAGCTGGTGACCCACAGAGATCCTTGATGAGTTTATGTGCAGCATCCATTGGGTGGATCCTGTTTCTTGTGAGGTCTGTGCTGCCTGGAGTGTGCCTAGATGTTTGCAGAAACTTTTATAAAATGGTTTGCCTAAGTGAGCAAAGTGAACACGACACCTTGTGTGTATTTTGAGTTAAATGAAATTTGAACTTGCACCTGATTTTTGGAGGCCTTTGGGTTCCTGTAAAATCATACATATTTTGAGCCTCCAATCAGCCTTTTCCCATTTTGTTTTGGTAGTTTTACATTCCATCTCCGCAGTGGAAGCTGGAATGCTGTTGTTCTTACTCTGACTTGCTGCCTTGTTTGTTTTTGTGCTGAAGCTATAATTAGCCATTGTTTAGCCACTCCTCTTGAACTCTCAGGGCTGGTGGGACAGTATATTCATGCATTCATTTTGCAGACATTGTACATGGCCAAAGAAACCCCCCCAAACTGCTGTCATTCTGGAAAAAGAAAAAGTTTCAGTATGGCAGGGGTGGAAATAAATACAAGGCAGATGAAACTACTGGTATTGGGGACCTGTGGTAAGATGAGCGTGGCCTGAATGTGGTTTTAATTTCACTTAGTTCCGCCCATACATCCGAAAGTTCATGATTTTTGATTTCTGAGAGATCATGCATCCAGTGTCGCTCTGTCTGCCCACATCCTTTGGTCAGGATGGACACCACATGGTCCAAACCTCGAGCTGTAATTAGGAGCTGACTAACAAATATTCCCTGCCTGGTGCTGATGTAAAGATATTTGTCAGGCTGGGGTTGGCAGAGAGGGATGGAGGAACAGAGTCATTACTGGGGTGCGAATCAAAACACTGTAGGCAAGACAGCAATAAGCACCCTCTGAAGAGGCTGGGGTAGTGTTGCTCAATCCCATTCCCGGCTCTCCAGTAGGAAGTTGGCAGGCTGGTGGCTCTGAGTCCAGGACTTCCCTGTGGCCAGGCTGGTTATGCTGGTCAGATGTGCCTTTTGTGGACAGAGCACGTGCAGGCAACAAGGTGTCAGTGAAGGCAGGGCTAATTGAAGCTTTCCTTCTGCTTAGGAGCAGAATAAATAAGCAAAGCTGCCGTGTCCTTGCTGGCTTTCTGTGGTTTGTTTTCAGTCAGGAAGCTTCTACTCGGAAAAACTCGTTGTATTGGAGCAGAGGCCTTAATTACAGTGGAAGTACCGGTATTGCACGTGCTCCCATAATTGGAGCTGACCTAACTTGTGCTGTTGGAGCCATCTCCCTTGGCCTTGATTTGCTGTGTGCTGACTTGTGTGACGGCCACCTCCTGCCTCAGCTCTGGGGACGTGAGGGAAGCTGATGGCAGATACAGACGTTCAGGTTAGGGTGTGGGGAAGTGGTCAGAGAGTCCTTGGTTTGGGAATCCGTGTGGATTCAAGTGAAAGCTGAGAATGTGGTATAAACTGACAGAGAGCAGGTTTAAATTGGATATTAGGAAGAAGTTCTTCCCTGAGAAGGTGGTGAAACCCTGGCACAGGTTGCCCAGAGAAGCTGTGGCTGCCCCTGGATCCCTGGAAGTGTCCAAGGCCTTGCTGGATGGGGCTTGGAGCCACCTGGTCTAGTGGAAGGTGTCCCTGCCCATGGCAGAAGTTTGGAACAAGATGGTCTTTAAGGTGTCTTCCAGGCCTTTCTGTGATTCTTTGATCTTAGCACTTCCTCTTTCCACAGTCAGCCTCATGGTATTGCATAACATAAACTTTCCTTTAAAAGCGACTTTTATTCTGTGGCCCCATTTTAAACCCACTTTAATCGTTCTTTTGGAGGAAGGAAAGTTCAGCTGATAAAATCTTTCTTCTCATTTTTGTCACAGGTAAACTCAGGCAGTGTTTCCATTTCCACAGAAACAGAAGGCACTTGTAACAAAACTCTGAGGTTCTTCAGTTTATTGCCTTTCTGCTTCTCTCTCGTGCTTTTTTTTTCTTTTAAGCTTTTTTATGTCCTAAAACTCACAGCCGAGGAAATGCTGTTCTGGCAAAAATACAAAATGTGCTCTCATTAGCTTTGGCATTCCTCCCCTCTCCCTCTTCTATCATCTCGGACAGAAGAGCATTACTGCAGTTAATTTGTGCTCTTTTGTAGTGGTGTAAGGGCTATCCCTGGAACCAGCTCAGCTAGCTAATGGCTTTTAGAAGTAAAGTACAAAGGATGTATTCCTAATCTGTGCAGCTAAGAATTCAATATGGAAACTGCTTAGGTAGCTGAGTGCATTATGTCAGTACAAATGAGCACTGCAAGTCCTAATGATAGCAATTAGTATTTTATCTGATACCTGGGTCTGTCTTACTGCTCTGCGAATTAAAAACAAATCCTCCAGTGGAGATTTTTTTTTTTCTCCCCGCTCTTTAGTGTGCTAATAAGTTGGGTTATTAAACTGCTTCTGAAATAATCCTGTGTCTTGTGAAGCTTTTGTGTGGGGAGGGTTCTCTTACAGAAATAAAACCAGCTTATCTACTCTCTTCTAACGGGAAGGGAAACCTTTAATTTTTGATGCCTTCAAAAATAAGCAGGTTATTGTCTTACATGAAATTCTGTTCTGTAGACAGGTTTAAAATCAGGTCAGCCTGTTGTCTTTAGCCCAGCTGGGGAAGCAGTAAGAGTTTTTCACTCTGAGCAGCATCTCCAGGGCTGCAGGGGAAGGGATTCCGATGGCTGGGCTACACAGAAGCTGTTTATTCCCCCTGCCTCCTCCCTGTAAAATGAAGAAGTGGTATGGGACTGCAATCGTAGAGAATCCCAGAATGGTTTGGGTTGGAAGGGACCTTAAAGATCATCCAGTCCCACCTCGTGCTATCAGCAGGGACACCTTCCACTAGACCAGGTTGCTCCAAGCCCTGTCCAACCTGGCCTTGAACGCTTCCAGGAATAGGACAGCCGCAGCTTCTCTGGGCCTAACCCCCCCCACAGGGAAGGATTCCTTCCTGATAACCCATCTAACCCTTCCCTCTGTCAGTGTGAAGCAACACCCCCTTGTCTTGTCACTCTGCCCATGTAAAAAGTTATTCTTCCTCTTTTTTTTATAAGCTCTCTTTTAACCCAGCATGTTCTTGGGTGTAATAAAAACATTTGGATGCAACCTTCTAAATGCCCTGTGGTTTCTGTGGAATTAAGTGAATAATTCAGAAGGTAAAGATCTCTCATGTCTTGCTGGATACTTTCAGGGAAAGGAGCACATGGGAAAAATGGAGTGCATGGTTAGCCAGCGATCTGAGAAATTGTAATTCACTACTAACTCATCTTCCATGCCAGTTTTCACTGGGATTTTTAATCCCAGTTGTTAATATCCTCCTAAAATGATCAACCTCGTCCTTCAAACTTCTCCAAGTATGAAATGAGTGAAGAAGGAAAGTGAGAAATACAGAGAAAACTTTACCTGGTCAAACTGTATCACTTGCAGATTGATTTCAGGTTGGGTTTTTTTAAAGCTTTCGAAAGGGGAAGAAATTCTTCCATGTCTTAGAATGCACATAATGAAAATCTTCTGTTATTTGTTCAAAACTTGGATATACCACTGAGTTCCTGTATGTCAGTGCTTAGAGGTTTCAGTGACAACAAAATGTGCAGTCAGCTGGGATCTTCTCTCCAGAGCTTTCTCCAAGAGTGAGGTCAATTGCTTGCCAGATTTATTTATTTTAACTTGGCCGTTGACTGGAGTGACTTCTGTTAAGAAGGTCATGTTCCATTTTGAGTCAGGGCTTACAGCATTCTCCATCTTCAGGGGAAAAAAAAGCACAGCCCACTTTATATTTGATGCTGCAGCTTGCCATGAGTTGAGAACAGCTATTAAGACACCAGCCCATTAGTGGCTCTATTTCCATCCTTTAAGCACGGTTCCAAAACTGAATGATATCCTAGCATTTCCTCCTAGGCAAAGAATCAAAATCATTGTTGCTGGTTAAACGAGCATTTCCAGGGATTTGCCAGTGAAGATTGTGCAAACTCACTGAAACTTAAGTACCACCTCTGGTTAGCTGGAAAAGGTGGCTCTTCCCTTAAATTCTGAGGTTAAATCAGCTGTGTGCTTAGTGGCTTGGAGGACTGGGCATTCATTAGCTGGGACATTGCCTAATTGCAGTGGTTTGTGGGGCCCCCGTGTTTTGGAGGCTGAAGTGGCTCTGGTGTATTTTTTAATTGCCCTTTGCCAAGTGAATAGGTGCTAATTTGCCTTCTCAGAGCTGAGTGCTGCCTGCTTTTGCTGAATTCAGTCCCTTCAGTGTCCCTTCAGCCTGTGCTAGGACATGGATCTAAACCCTTCTCTGTTAAGGGTAAATGCTGTTAATTCTGCTGGAATTTATGTTTGGCTTGCTTAAATACTTTCAAACTCTGCCATGTTATATGCATTTTACTGCTTTTCCGAAGTAGTGAGTGTTCATTAGTGTTGCTTTTTGAAAAGAAAACCTGCCTTCCTCCTTTGATTATTTGGAAAAACTTGGCTTTTTTTTAGACTGTTAGTAGCCTATCCAGTTGTGTTGGAATGACATGTTACCCCCTAAAAAAAAGCTGATTAAATGCTGCTTCTGTTGTTGGCTTGACCCAGAAGTGAGACTTGTGAAGGGTCCTGAGAAGCAAAGTTTTAGCAGTTTTTTGTTTAGTGGTTTACTGAAAATTTGCTCTGTTCCTATCTGAAGTCAAACAGCACAGGAATCAAGGATTTATTCCTTCCAAGGTTTAGTTACAAATCTTTTGAAAGGCCCCGCGTACTTTCCCTGTTGTTTGCGGGGTGAAGATCTCCCCAGTAAAACTGGGCAAAACTGGGCTGGATGGCTGGTCAAAAGGGAGGAGGGATTTGGAAGAGGGCTCTGTTCTTGCTTATTCTTCTTATCTCTAGAAACCTTTTCGCAGAGAATTGGATGGAAGACCCCTGTTTAGGGGGAAATGTCCTTTTTCTTCTGTGTACATCCAGTTTCCTTGCCCTGTTCTGATGCTCTTGAAGAGCATCTGGTTTGAAGCTATTGATTAGGAACTTGGGCTGTGTCCCGACAGTAATTCCTGGTTTGACATTGTAATTGTTCTTGCATCACCATTTTCTGGGGGTTATTTTGGCAGCAGCAGTGTTTTCCTCTCCTGTCCTCCCTTGGTGTGTAATGTGCTAATTAGATCTTTAACTTAAAGACTTGCTAAGTGCTTCCATCTTCATTAAAAATCCAGCCCAAGTTACTTAATAGACCTGTTTTTGTGGTACCTTCACTCACTACTTGATAATTCCTTAGAAAAAAATTAACACAGTTACTTCTCTTGGGCAGTGGTAAGATCTGGTGGTGGTTCTTGAAGCTCTGCAGAGAACCTTACTTTGCTCATCTGCTCTTGGTGCTTCTCTCTCAATATTTGAAGTTTCTCAAGGTGTGTATTTTTATCTGTGACTCGACTGGAAGTGAATGAAAACTATCTCCTACCTGTTGTATTTGTAGGAGTTAAGGAAAGCATGGGGTCTGCATACTGAAAAAGCACCTTTTTAATCAACAGTAGGCTTTTTGATGCCCTACTTGTTTTCATTTGTGTTTTCCTCAATATCCTTCCAGTTTTCCTTTGCACAGGATGCCATTATTCCCTACAAGGAAATCCTTCAGATGTATTGGGAGAAAGTCACAGGCTTTGTGAATGCCCGGTGTGATGGACTTGAACCCTGGCAGCTCATTGGGTTGACCTTTTCTTCCACCCTTCTAAGTGTGTGGCTGCGTGGCTTCCTCTGCCAGCCTGAGAGTAAGTATTTGAAATAGGGGATTTTCTTACCTTGGGAGGGAGGGGAGGTGGGCCTGAGTTGTTCCTGGACAGTGGAAGGAAAGAGGGTGGAACAAGGCTAAACACTTGTTAAAATAGGCTTTCTGCTGTCACCTAATATGTACCAAACTCTCATCTAAATTAAGGTCAAGGCTTGTCTGGTAAATGAAGCTCCCCTGTTCCTTCAGAGAGTGCATGGAATGTGCTTCTGTCTCCTTCCCTTTCCCTTGTTTCCCTTTTTACTTTGGCTAAACCATTTTCTTGTCACAAGACTCTTTTCTTGCCCAAACCCTGGGGAGATTTATGGAGAGCTGGGCTCCTGTGGGCTTTGTCACTGCTGCAAAGCATCTGGATAACAACACTTGATTGTTTCCCTTCCTGCTGGGGGAGGAGACGTGGTCTTGGTTCTGTGTTGGGGGCACATTTCATCCTCAGTGTTCAAGGTAATTGCATGTGATGGTGGGAGGATATTTTCTTCTTTTAATTTTTTTTTTTTGTATTTCTGGAGTATCTTCCTGTTTTGAGTGGTTTCTGATACTGGCAGCTCTGAAATGGAGCTGAACTCTGTAGAACCTGCAGTTTTCTCTGGTCATGAGATGGCCTGAGGTCCCTGCCATGCCCTCAGAGGTGCTTTTCAGTTCCCACAGGCCTTAGGGTTACACTCCGGTGGCAGCTTGTTAAAAATAGCCACGTTTTTAACTTGATGTCTCCTCCTGTGTCGCTGTTTCTCAAGAGCCTTTTCTCTGTAGAGCTGGGAGTAGCTTAACAGTGGGAATGTCTGTAAGGAACAAATTGGTATGAAACTTTTGTTCAGGACACTTATCTTACTGGCTAGTATTTGTACTGTTGCACAATGTATTTTTTTTAAAGTATTGACTACTCTTAGAAGTTCTGATTAGATTGTCAGAATTTTTCAGGAGTTTGCAGTCTTTTCTTGCTGTGAAAATTATTAATGAAACTGTGCACACTAAGATGTGCAACAGAAATGTTATTATCAGAGCACTAACGAGTATTTGCTACAGAATGAGCTAATTAGTGTCCTTGGGTAGCTTTTCCAGTTGTATATATGAAGTGAAATATATATGAAGTGGGAGGGAAAGTGTAGATAAAATTGCGAAGTCTTAAAATGGTTGATTTTTAAACTCAGTTATTTTTTGGTGTGTCCTGTAACTGCTGGTGTGCAAGTAGGACTGGGAAGGCATTTTTGGTGGCTATAAAGCATCTGTGTCATCCTGATTTTGTTTCTGCCTTTAGAGCTACCCAAGGATTTTTCCAGTGCTTGTCATCAGTGGCTTCTCTCATTTGAGTCTTTGGGCTGTGGTAGAATTTCTGCTCTTTCCTCCATCCACCCCCCTTCCCTGAGTCACTTCCTGGTGCATCAAATGGGGCAAATTCACGTCGTGTTGTGGCTGACATTATCATAAATGTCCCTGTTCCCTCCCTTGGTCTGGGAGCCTGTTTCACACTGCCGTTCTTGTTCTCTAGTAACTATTCTGGTTTGAAGAGGAAGGAAATGATAGTAATTCCTTACCTTTAGCAAACCCTGAAAGAATTCTTTTTCTTGTAAAATTCCACACATGGGTGCGAATTCCCAGGTAAGTAAGGAAGCAGGTCAAATAACTCATTCCTGTAGATGGCTGCTGTTCTGCAGTCCAGATGTTTCCATGGCATGGTCCATCCCTGAAAACCTTGCTCTTGGATTCACGAATCTGTCTCACCATGTCCCCTGGGTCACTGTGTTATTTCAGCTTGGGTCAGGAATGCTGAGCTTGATCATGAGCTGCATCAGAAGTTTCTTTTATTTTGTTTCTTAGGTTCATTTCTGCCTTTTGTTTTTCAGGTTTGACATCCCGAACTAAAAAACAGTTCTTTAAACTGCTGAGAAAAATGCCATTTGTTGGGGCTATAGTAAGTATTTGAACAACTACTTAGAGGATTATTCCAGGTCCTTGTTTCAACTCTCTTGGAGAATATACAGTTCTGTGCATCTTCATTGTCAGGTCACTATGATCCTAGTGGTCCAAGAATATAGATCTGGAATGTCTTCTGCTGCCTCCTGGTTTAATGATAGATACAATTTCTACCCAATCTTTTTGTATCACTCTCAGAAAAAAGTGAATGCTGCCTTTTTAACTTTTGAGCTATTTATATCAACCAAGAATGAGTGAATTCTCCAGTAATGTTTTCTCATTGTTAGATTTTAAGAAAATAATTTTATTTCTGGAAGAAGAGACAGAATTGAACTGGAGCTGTTCTTCTGAAACAGTGTGAAGTGTGAGATAGCCAAGGGTTTGTTGTGCAACATGGAAGGGTATTTATTTTAACCAAGCAACTGGCCATAATGAGTTTAGGACTCAGATAACAATTAGCAAAAGTTAGCAGAAGGATATCAGCACTTTGTGTAATCATTAAAATGACAAACGAGCTGTAGTGTTTGGGAGCTGCTTTTTTTTTGCTTTTGCATAAAAACTTGAAAGCATGACTGTAAGCTTATTTTAGCACGTTAACGACTCTGGGATGAAGAAATGCACAGCTGGGTTTCTTTTACCTCGTAAACGATGGTATCACACTTGATTGCACTTCCTGCTGCTTGTTGTGCTGGTGTATCTATGCATTGATTCTGGGGGTCAGATCTGTTCCAGGCAGTTTTGTCCAAAGAGAGTAGCGCAGACGAATTTTTTTCCTTTTGCTGTGGACATGGAAGGAGTCATCCAATTCCTCCCACATTCCTCTGGAAGGGATTAAATTCCCTCCCTGTCCTGTTAAGTGCCCCAGCTTTCACCTCCTAGACTGAGTAGCCCTTGATCAGACAAATTCTCTTCTGCTTATTTTTGCCTGCCGGTTAGAAAAGGACACTTTAATCCCTATTGTTCCCTATTTAATCCCTATATCCCTTCTCAGGGCTAACACTGCTCCCCTGTGCCAGGGCACTCCTGCTGTGTCCTATCTGTGTCCTCTTTCTGCTCTTTGATAGGCTGATACCTGATAACTTACCAGTTGCTCACAAGAGGCCTTGACTTTGAGGCATTCCAATGTCCAAAAGTCAATATCCCAACACCTGTGTTGCTTGGAAAAAGAATCTTTACTTTGGTATGTGTTGTGAGAAGAAGTCTGGGGTTTCCTGAGTGCAAGATGTGGGTGGGAAGAAAGAAATCTCTGAACTGTGTCTGTGTGGAGATTTCTTTATTGTGTCTCTGTTTTCATGAGTTTCTAAACTGTGTGTATGGTGGTAGAGAAGGCAAGGTACAAACCAATGCATCTGAAGACCCCTACAAATTAAACCGTGACTTAAAAAGGTTTTCTGGATAAAAATATAGGTTGTTTTCTTCGAGTTTTATTTTCTCAAGCACTAAGGAAAGTTGTCAAAGCTCCCAGTGGAGCAGTTCCTGTCTGTTCCATCAACACCACTGATGTAGGCAGCGGGTCCTGTCCTGCACACACTCAACTATTATTTAGAATTTGACCAGTGCCATTGTTTGATAAGCTTTCTTCTTTCTTTTTAGATTCAAAAGAAGATCGATGAAGCCTTGAATGATGTCACTTCCAGTTTATCCTTCCTGAAAGATGAAAAGGATTATATCAAAGCACTGCCAGAGCAAGGCATGAGCCAGCCTGAAGTGCTGCAGAAGATGAAAGAGTACAGCTCAAAAGGTGAGTCTGTACTGCAGCAGAGGTGGGTCTGCTCAGACGACAAACATGACACTTCCTTTCTTAAATGAGTCCCAGGGACTCCTCCTCATGGTTTCAGCTTAAATATTTTGTCCCCTTGCAAATTTTTGTCTGTTTTCCTTCTAGACGTGACTGAGATCCATGAGTTCAAATACTGTGTTCAGGTATCTACATTGAAATTCTGTTCCTTCCCCAGGAATTCTAGGCTGATGGAGAGATGGGAGAGCTGAGGAGAAGAGAAACATGGAGGGAGTTCTCTTTTTGGATTTCATTTCTCTGCAGTTACCTTGATGTTTGACTTTTACCAGAAATGCATTTTCCATTAAGCCCCAGAAAACATTCACAAGCAACTTCCAAGTAGGATTGTTAGGGAATTTCCAAGACTATGACCTCAATTAGAGGAGCAATTGTTTGTTCTTTGAAAAAGCCTTTTAAGGAAGAGTCATGATGATGTTCTTCTGGCTTGAGTCCACTCAAGCAGTGTCTGACACTTAATTTGAGTTGCCTCTCTCATGTAAATATGTTCCCCCTGATTTGTGTACCTGTTACTCCTAATGAGCAAATGTGGGTGACTTCCTGTCTAGAGAAGATATGACTGCCCTGCTGCTATCCCAAATTTGAGAAATGCCTTGAATTTTCTGCTAGAACAGTGCATCTCCTTCAAATTCTGAAACAAACAATTTCATAGTTGAGTATCCTGGAACAACTTCCTTCTTTTCTACTGCTGTGTATTGCTAATGTTTCTTCTGTCTGTGTTTTCTCTTAAGTTATTGTTTCCTTCCTTCACTGGGTTCTTTTTTTCTTCTCTTAAGGCCCCATTGAATTCTCCACTCCCCTTTAGAAGTTGCCTGGAAATACCTGTTTAGGTGAAATTTAATTGAGGTGCCAGCACTGTGGATTTTAGCAGTGCAAACTTGGCCTTTCCATCTCTTCTCAGCTTACAGTGGTGGTGGGTGCTCTTTGAAGGTGGCTTTAATTTAGTGTCCAGTTGGTTGAACAGCAGTTTGGGGAGACTGATGGGGATTAAGCGGATTACATATTAATGTAACTGCTTGCTGCAGCTACATGTTGGTTATGTGCTGACTCTTTAGTCATCATTTACTTGCTGTTTGCTAAGTTCACACGATGCCAGAGGCTCAACTTCACACACAGCTTGTTCCTGGGCCACAAAACTCAGGGAAATCTCAACAGCTGAGTCCTCCTCTACATAACTGAGGTGATTTTCTGTGTGCTTTTCCACACTGGCTGGGAATGGCTGTGTTTGTGAGCAGTGTGCTCTTCCCTCTCTTCCAGGAGATGTACGCTGGCAGGATGGGAAAGTCTCCGGGACTGTGTACAGTGGTGAAGAGAAACTCACCCAACTGCTGGTGAAGGTAAAGTGCAAGGAGGCCAAATTTGCATCTTCGGGGTGACCAGAAACTCTTCAGAGCTCTTCCAGCATCCCAAAATAAATAGAGAAGATCTAAAACTTAAGTCTGGGAAGGGGAATTAGTGGCAATTTGGGCAGCATAACGCTGGCCGTGTAACTGTCCATGTGAAAACACCTCGTAGAGATAACTGGTATCCAATCAGATGAGGTGCTGTTTTGAGTGAGAAAGTAAGTAGTAATTACAAATGAACTGGAGGCCGGTACTGAAACAGCTGTCACTGAGCGGAATTAAACCCCTCTTGGTTTAACCAAAGAAAAGCATTGTGAAATGTTTTTTTGGCGTGGCTGTGTGGTCCAAATTATAAACAATGGAGCAGTGGCACGCTTCAGTGGTGTCTTTGTGAGGTCTGTTTACCTGCTCAGAAACTTGTCCCTTTGGGGAGGCTGGAAAATAACCTAAACAGTCTAAAGGTTTGTTTTCAAGTACATCTCCTTCCATAGTTGTTTTGCTAGAAAGGGAAGTCTGGCCCTCTTGCTCCTGGGAACAGCTTTTGTAGCAGCTGTAATGGGCTCTGTTTGGTGGTTGCTACTGCTGTTTTCCTCCTCATGTTGACATTTTCTGTGCTGCTTTTGGGGAAACAAAGCTCAGAGCAGCCTTTTTGGAGGGGCCTTGGCTTGGATCACTTTGTGGAAACATTCCCTTTGTTTGTGCTGATTATTCACTGGTTTGTTTTGCTGTATTTTATTTAACATCCCTGCAGGAGGTTGGGACTGGCCTGTTCCAGCCTTGAATCCTGTGAATCCACAGTTGTGGAATGAGCAGAAATACTGTTTTCCACAGCTACTTTTGTTGTGGTGTGGGTGGGCATTTGTGCTTTTCTACCAGCTTTAGAACCTCTCTTTAACAGTAAACTTGAGAACAAGTTCTGCAAAGTCACTTTTTTTGCTTGTTTTGTGTAAAGCAATTGCAGGATGTATGCTGTATTCTTTTTTAAAAACACCAAAATTGTTAAATCTGTTCTTACAAGATTGTTGTGCTGTAGAATCATTCCAGAGGTCTGAATGCCTTAGAAAAACTTTTTTTTATTTTACTCCTCAGCTACAGCTTCCCAGCTTGTGGTATCTACCTGCAGGAGTAGTTAAGTTCTGTAGTGTTCTTATGATAAAATGCAGCTAATTTGCTTCTACAGTGCACATGGGGTGTTCTCAAAGCCTCATCTGCAAGTCTTAACTTTCTCTCTTTGTTTTCTGAAGGTGTATGAAGAGTTTGCCTGGAGTAATCCTCTCCATCCAGATATATTCCCTGGTCTGAGGAAGATGGAAGCAGAAGTAGTGAGGATTAAGTAGCCTGTCTTTGACTGCCTCCTGAACATTTTGGGTATTTTTGACTTTGATAAGTGCAAATCCATCTTGTGCTCTCCAGAGGAGACTGAGGTTAAGCTCATTCTGGTGTATTTCATGCCAGCTGTGTGTAGGTTGCTTAATTCCTCTTCTTGGTGAAGCTTTATGAGAAACAATTTAACTCAGAGAAACAGTTGTGTAAACAAGACTTCAGCTTTTTTCCCCCACTCTTAAGTGACACATCTGCTTGATGGCAATTAGAAAAGAAAAATGCAGCCTGGCTAGTTGTCAGTGGGGAGTTTTGAACAGAGAAGTGTCACTCTGAGAAGCTCCCCTCAGTTTTGGTCTCTGAGCCAGAAATCTGTGAGCCTGCCAGATTGCTAAGCTCAAAGGCAAGGCCAGCTGGCTGGCCGGCTACTCACCAACAAGCAGGCATGGCATATATTGTCAGCTGTCCAGCTGGAAAGCTGCGTTTCCAGGCTTATGTGGCCTTCCAGTGCAAACCAGTTTTACAGCCTCGATAAAATTCTCAGCAAGAGTCCAAATGTGTGTTTTTAAACTGATGGTTTCAGTGTTGGAAGGCAGTGTTGACACAAGAGCTTATGAGCTGAACTGGCCTTGAGTGGGCTTTCCCTGTCAGCTGGAGGCTTGGTCGTGTTAAGGAGTTGAGTACTGGAGTAGCCTTATAGAAGGTGTGGTTGGGGTCAGACTCCCAGTAGGGTTGAAGATGAAGCTTGACTCTGTGGGAGTGCAAAATGTGATTGTCTTTGATAGGAGGAGGTGACACCCTCTGACCTGACTTTTCTTCTCAGGACTGTATTCCCTGTACCACCCTCAAGTTTAGAGGAGGAAAGTGCCTCTTCGCTTATAAGAAACATTTCACCTCACCTCAGCTCCTTCCTGGCTTGCAGTGCTGAGAACACGAGGGAAATTATCCCTGGAGTGGGGCAGGCACTGGGCATAAGGCTGTTGGAACTTGTTTCTATCAGCAGTTGGGACATCAGCTGATACAACAGGTGGAGAGCTGTGCGACTCTGATGGGTGCTTGGGAAACTTCGCTTGCTGAAGCCTGCACCAGGGGGCCTTCGGGTTTTGTTACATAAAATGCATTGTAAAAGTGTCAGCCTTGGCCCTGGGTGCTTTCCCACTGAAATGGGAAAGTGGAATTGCCTAAGAGAAGGTCAGAACGGGTATAAAACTGCCACAGGCAAAGTGAGATCTGCACAGCTATACTCCGGGGAATTCTGCTTTTTCCTCTGTCCTCCTCTCCCTCCCAAGGATGGTGCTGCAAAGCAAAGGGGGAAGTGCACAACCTGCTGTGGGATTCTGTCCTAACTGCTTGAACACAGCCCAGTTTGCAAGGAGAAGGGGAGGGCTGGAAAGTTGATCATTTGGAAACAGAAGATTAATTGCACCCCTGTAATTATCATGTCCAAATGAGTGTTTCCAGTAGACTTTTTGTCTTCCTCCCACTGCTCTTCCTGACTATAAAGTGCCCAGAGCTGCTGATCAGTGATGGAGAGATGTGGGTGGGTGTATGGAGGTCACATGCTCTTTAAGTAGTAGGACTCAAAGACTTCTCTTATTTTCTTTTTTTTTTCCCCCAGAACTGAATTAACATTTCAAAATAATTTCTGGAGGCTTGGACAATTACAAAGTCATTTAACAAGAGCATTTTTTCAAACTGGTGATTTGATTTCTGTCTTAGGAAGGCCCTGCTGTAGCTTGGTGGCTCAGAGTGCTGCAGTTATACTTCTATAACCGGTGAGGCTGTAAAGCAGAGAGGTTTTAATGCTAAACCAGAGAAGGTGCAATGCTCTGAGTTATCTTTATCTTTAAACTAATCTGTCCAAGAGGGCCTGCTGGCTCCTTCTACTTAGAAGGCCTCTGGTTCACTTGATTCGACTTTTGCAGTGTTGAAATTTAGAACAACTGCTTTTTTTCCCCCAAAATTCCTCACTGCCACCTCTGAGAAGCAGAGTGTCATAGTGCCAGGCCCCTGTCCACTGGATTTACTCACCTGATTTAAGCAGCAGGGACTGCTTGGCTAATTTGTTGGTGCGTGGTGGTGGTCCCTGAAGGCAGATGGAACTTGTTGGTGTTTCTGGAGAGGGTGTCTGCTTCTGTGCTGCATGGAAAGCACAAAAAAGTTTCTGTCTGGATTTCTCAGTGAGGCAGTTTCACTTCCTTTGTGCTCTGGTTTCCACAGCACTTTGCAGAACAGCACTTTGTGGGAGTAATATTCTGCTGCTCAGTCTGGGAAAAGCAGCCCAGTGACATATCCATGCTGTTCCCAAGGTTTTCAGCAGCCTGGGATCTCTGTGTGGTCCTGCCCTGTGTCATGTGGACACCTCCCTCAGCAGGATCTCTGGGGAGCTTCCTCTTTGAAGGTTTTTGGTGCGTTTCATAAATGCTAAAATGAAACCTGTCTTTTTTACATTTCTGAATGTTAGATGACCAGCTTGCATTATTTACAGGAGTTACCTTTAGCTGAGCCATGTAGGCTGTAATTCTCCTTTGTTTAAACATGGGCATAAAAGCTCTAACAATGCCCTGGTGGTTGGGGGCGGTTCAGACATGCCTTTGCCTTAAATTGCTCTGGGATGTTTCAGGTTTTTAAGCAGTTTTAGACAGACTCATTTTCAGCAGTAGATGGATGCTTCCTATTTCTCACTAATTACTACTGTTGTTCTTACTTTTAATTGTGTTATGCAAGAGCAAAAAGACAGGAATTGGTGAGTTTGGGCACCTAGAAGATTCTAATGACATTCTTGAAATGATTTGGAAGGACTAATTAAGCTCAGCACACAGAAGAGGAACAAGGGGGTTTGTTCTTGTCTGATGTGTGCATGTGTTCATGTTCACAAGGTGCTTTGTTTTGCAGTGTTGGCTCTGTGGATTTCCCCTGTAATGTGGGGAGAAATCACCATTTTTATGCAAGCTTCAGTATTTTTTTTTTAAGTAGCTTTCTGAACTTTAA
>NW_008246060.1:66327-76300 GCF_000691975.1 Corvus brachyrhynchos
TAGGGAAAACTTCTGTGTGTGGGTGACGTATGTATTTGATGTGGATCTCTCTGAATGCTTCTTCCACTTATTCTACAGCTGAGGACAGGAGAGAGAAGGCAAAATCACCAGATGCAAGCCTAAACCTCCTGTAGAAACTCGTTTTGTCTCTTCTCCCAAAATTCTGGGGCTTCCAAACTTTGTTGCACATTTGAAGTAGGGAAATGAGAGTGATGTGTCTTGAGGGGGTCTTAAGCTGTGCAGATCTGTCAGATTTTATCTGTAGTGATGAGCAGGTTACCTTGAGAGACATAAGCTGTGGAATTTACAACCTGCAGGTTTCCAGGGGTTTTATGGGAGGCTGCTGCAACGTTATGATTGTGCAGTGGATTGTGGTGGGATTTTTTTACTCTGTTACCCTAGAAATAAGTTGTAGTTTGCTTTTTTTTATTCGTGGGGTAGTTCAGCTCAGTGAAACTTTCTGTCAGCTTTGTCTCCAGGGTCTGAATGGACATGTTTATTCAGGAGAAAATGGAAACAAAACTTCAGAGACCATGAACCAAAGTGGTTCGTTAATGTCTGACAGTTTGACAGTGACATGGTGTCTTGGTTTGAAAGACAGGCATCTGCCAAGAAGGCAGGAGCCTCCCTTGAAATGAAAAATGCAACCCCCTTCCCTCCAAATTATTACAATTTTGAAATTAAGGGGCTTTCAGGCAAAAATATGAGGAATAGGAATATATATATATGGATGGATAAACAGGCAAACAGCAATATCTGTGGCAGTAACAGCAAACAACCACAAACCCAGTCCCAGCCTTCTTGGCTGTCAGGCCCTTTCCCCTTGGGTGCAGTTCCGCTCACAGCCGGCAGGGGCGCTGGCAGCTCCCGGTGAGCAGGGCGCGTGCGATGGTTCCCCCGCGGCTGCAGGGGGCGTTCCAGAGTGAGTTCAGGGAGCACGTGGCACTGGTGGCCTGGGATCCCGGGAAGGGATGGGACAAAGAAGCTTCACAAGCCCCTGGGCAGCCAATCCCGCTGTCCGGCCGGACCCTCAGGAACAGCAGGCTGGAACAGCAGGGACGAGCACAAATCCTGGGTGGCAGATGAGATGGATCAAACTCCGGAGCTGCAGCGGAACCCTGGGAGGTCTCAGCAAGCAGGGCGTGCGGAACTACAGAGTAGCGAAGGCTTGAAGCAGTGACAGAGGCAGGGCTGCTGCAGCCCAGCTCCCAGTGGGGCAGGGGAAGACGGGCTAGGGAATCCCGGGGTTTCTCCCTGAGGCACCCAAGCAGATGGTGAACCTCTTTTAGTAAGGTGGGGTGTTAGGGTCCCAGTGCAACAGCCGCTCCAGTGAGCAAACTCCACTCATGGTAGAAGGAAAGCAGCTGAAAGCAGAAGCCTGCAGTGCTGACGAAATCCCTCCACAACAATGGCAGCCTCTCTTCCTCCCAGCGCTGAGAACACCAGCCTGCCCGGGGTGTACCCAACCTCCAAGTGAAAGAGAGTAGCCAATTCGACCCCTCCCTCTGTGGCCACATCTTTTGTTTTTCTTAAGCACACAATAATTTGTTGCTCTGGCAACATATATGGGGAAAATTCTTGAAGAGAAAAAGAAAACAGGAGAACTCCTAATAACCCCAAAACATGGCCAAATAAATCCTAGAATAGGGACCACGTCTCTTATTGCGGTTGTAATGTTGAGGTTCCAGAGCACTGGGATTTGGAGGGAGGGAGGGAGGGAGCAATGGATATACTGAGTTTGGAAAGCAGGAGGTATATTTATTCCCTGTGCTCTCTCCTTTCCCCTCCCATTTGGAAAACAACAGATAAATAAAGAACACAAAATGTCTGTTTATTTTCCTTTTTCCCCACGCTTTGCCTGGCCTGTGAAGATAGTGCAAGGTTGCAGAGCTGCTTAAAACAATGCCTGTTTCCAGCCCCTTTTCTGCTTGGCATGGCCTGAGCTTGTGGACTTTAATTGAGGGGAGAGAAGAATGTGTGTGAGCCCTTGGCAGGTGCTGAATCACCGTGCATTGGCTGGGTGCCAGCGCTGCAGGCACTGGGGAAGTTGGATCCTGTGACAGTGATTCAGGTTCTGGCTACTGAAGAACCGAGTTTGCTGTCGGTGGCTAAGCTGATAAAGCCTCCTGTAAAGGAGCAGGCTCCATCCACAGGTACAATCCATGTGGACCAAGAGGATTCTGCTGTTGGAGCTGTGCTAGGCTGCTCCAGACTCTAGCACTTCTCTGTGGTGGAGACTCGTGGTATGCTGACTGTGGGCCAATTTAGGAAGCTGAGCTGGCTGAAATTCAGCTTTTTGGGTGGAATTTCAGCTGCCTAAACAAGCTTTCTGTGTTGTTGTCTGCATTCCAGTCTGGGTGCCTGGGAGAAGGATCCATCCTGGGATGCTCTTCCTTACCCTGCGGCTGATAAGTGTTGGCTCTGACCTACCCAAAACTGTGTGTGGCTCAGCATTTCCATGCAGGGGATAAAGCCAGGCTTTGAGGAAAGGGTTGTTACATATGAAGGCAAGATATTGGTGTTTTGGTGGAATAATTGAAATGGGAATAAGACTGTACAGAGGCTGCTTTTTCAAGAGCAGATTATCTAGGTGAGAGTAGGGAATGCTGCCCAACAAGGAGCAGGCCTGGTGTTCAGTAACATGAATGCAAAGATCCCCAGGTCCTTCCTAGTAAAGTTTTCACAATCATTGCAATTTCCTAAGCAGTGTTGCAAGGATAGGTACAAGCATGCAATAATCCCATTTCTCTTCTCCCACCTAGTGGGAAGGCAGTCTGTGTTATCACCAGCTGGGTTTTTTTCCCCAAAGGTAATCACTGACAACCTGACAGATCTTTTCATAAAGGATATTGAGAAGTGAGTGACACAGCCCATAAAACCAACACTGTGTTCCTGCCGCCATCCATTTGCTTCACAATTAATGCAGCGGTGTCTTTATCCAGTGTGAGGCTCTGTTAGGTTTTATCTCTTGACAGCTGTTGCTTTTAAAATTCCCCCAAAAAGTAGAAATTCTGTGGTGTGGCAGTCGCTTCTGCGCTGCCTGTGGCAGCAGCTGCTGCTGGCTTGGATTGTGTTAGGAGCAAATCCTAGCAGGCTGTGAACCTTGTTCCTTATCTCTTAATATTTAAACTTAGTGTTCAGTCACTGTCATCCAGTCACACTTCTTGGCATTTTTGGGGTTTGCAGCCACGTCAGCGGGGAAAAACCAAAGGAAAACAAATACAAATGTGATTGGGTCCTTTTTATGTTTATTTTTGAGACAGAAGAGGTTAAAAGTAAAAAAAAACAGCAGGTCTGAGGAGCAAAATTAGTTCCCCATAAGCAGTATAAGTAGGTTTTGATTCCTCATTTCCCTGAACCTCTGTATAACTGTCCCAGCTACCCCATATCCTCAGGTTATGGCTCACCCAGTTAAGTCAGTCCTGCAGGCTGCTTGAAAAACCAATCTCACATTTTCCCAGGTTAAAATTTTACTGGGGAAGGTTGTGCCCAGTGTCCTCTGCATGCCAGAACTCATAAAAGCTTACCCACAAGAGACGGTCCACTTGAGGAATTCCTTCCTGTAAAGAGTTTAATTTATGTATTTGCACCAGCTCTTGAGTTCAAGTATGCAATAGTAAACCTGTGTGTGCCTTCCTCTCTTCCACCTCCTGATGCAAACCCTGTGGTCAGGGTGAAGAGGGCTGGGACAGCAGGGTTAGTGGGTGGTGTGGATACTGAGGGACTGGCTGGGGAGAGGAATGGCCAAATTCCTCGTGTAAAATTTCTTGGGTCCCTGAGGGCTTAGAAGCTCTGGTATTGAGCAGACCTTGGCTGGCCTCTGCAGAGAGGAGGTGGGAGACAGCTCCAAGTCTTGCAGCATCCTGGGTTCTGGGAAAGTTTTGTAGCTCAGGAGTGGTGCCAACCCTGAGCTGACTCTGTGTCTCAGCGTGGCACTACTCCAGACCTAATAAACCCTGCTGGACTTCACCTGACTTAACACAGAATCAACTTTGTTGTTTCCATATATGTGGCATAATTAATCTGTAATGCAGATAAACAATCCCCAGGTAATCAAGAGCTTGAATACGAGTAGTTTTGTGAGGTGAAGTGACTGTGCAATGTGGTCCCCTCCTGTTTGGCTCTGGAATTCAATACTTTTTGTTTTCCCTTTCCCCCATCCCAATTAAACAGAGGATTCAACATTTAAATGTGCATTTTCAAGCCGAGTGTCAGAAAGTTGCCTCATGCTGTTCAGTGGCTTCTGCCCTTGAAACCCTGAGCTGTCTCATGCATCTCTGAAGCAGAGACGAGATGCTGTGCCTGCATCCCCTTTTTGCTTTTTCCTCCTGCAACATCCATTGTTATTTTTCCTTGTTTGCTTCTTTTCCGGTGACAGATGACATCTGGGGGAACTGAGAGTATCCTGATGGCCTGCAAGGCATACAGAGACCTGGCTTATGAGAGAGGCATTAAACAGCCAGAAATGTGAGTGGTGCCACCACAGCTTTTTCCTTTGGGGGCTTGTGGGATTTACTGTGCCCCTTAAGCTGAGGTGGCTGCTGGACTTCAATAATCCTTCATTTCATAGCTCATTACCACCTATTCCTTGTCTATCTCTGTCTGGAGGAGGGAAACCTATGTAGAAAGAAGCAGTTCAAAAGCACAAGAAGTTTTAAAGCAGCCTGGGGGCAGAGATGTTGCTGGGGGGGGCAGTCCTGAGCAGATGTATTCTGGCAATACCTGTCTGCTGCTCTAGACAGCCTGCTCTGATCAGCTCTGCTCTTGAGCAGAGATTGTCAGGCCCTTTGAAGTATTCAAGGGTTTGGATTTACTCAGATCAGAGGGTTTAGCCTGAAAACTCTGAGGCTGGAGTTGGGCTGGTTGGAGCTCAAATGAGGAATTGTGCTAATCATTACACTGCTAATAGAGGATTTGCTGTCTCTGATGTGTTGCCTCTTTTCTAGATGGTGCATGGAAAATATTTTTCTGGTTAATTGCTTTGAGGGGGAAAATGTAAAAATAAATGAAACACTGGTGGTTCTTTTCTTCCCTCTCTAACATTTAAGGCTCTGATAATTATATGAGGCCTCAGAAAACAGGGTTAATTAAGGCTGTTCAGCCACTGCCACTCGAGATGGGAGATAGCAAAATGTTATTTTCATTTGATCTGTTTCTTTTCCAGGTTGGTCCCGGTGAGTGCCCACGCAGCCTTTGACAAGGCAGCACACTACTTTGGCATGAAGCTGATCCAAGTACCACTGACCAAGGCTATGGAAGTGGATGTTCAGGTATCACTTTAGGCTCTTTCTGTGAGGAAATTAGCATACTACAGCAACTAGCAAGAAATCTACCTGTCCAGGTAGCAAGTCAGTGGATAAAGGGGGAGGAATGCTTTCTGGAAACAAAGACAAACAGCATGGATAAATGCCTATCATTGCAGATGAGGTTTTATTTGAAATAACTGGATGTTATCCCTTTGTCCCATGGGATTCATTTAGAATTAAGTAATTTATGTATTTCAGAAATAGCCCCAGATTTCAGAGGAGGATGAACAAAAATATTATGGTATTTCCAAGTGGATGAGTGGTTGTAGCTCGTTGCTTTCCTTTCTGTACACTTTCGTGCATTGGTTTTTAAGACCAGACTCTGCATGTTGTCACTCTTTATCTTTTTTGGCAGGATGGCACTTGGTAAATGGAATGTGAGCATCTTCTCTCTTTAAATCTTCAGGCAATGAGGAGAGCTATCTCAAGGAACACAGCCATGCTGGTCTGTTCTGCTCCCCAGTTCCCACATGGAATTATGGACCCCATTGAAGAGGTGGCAGAGGTAAGACACCCCTACCTTTAGGAACTTGTGTGTTGTAGCAGTAAAACCAGCACAAGAAGAGTAGAGGGGTTCCAGGATGCCAAGCAGTGAATTTGGTGGAGGGATCCCACTGGTTGGAAGGGTATTACTGTCCTCAGAAGGTGTTGACCAACAGCAGGGTACACAGGATGTAGTTTGGGAGTGAGGGGGAATGTGTGACTGTGAGACCAACCAGAAGTGCTCGTTCTTTGCTACCTGAAAGAACACCTAAATGGCCCACTTAGTGAAGAGACTTTGATTTAGGGCCTGCTGGTTGTAGCAAAATTTGTGTGGAAGTCTGAGGTATGTGTGGAGGGAGTACAAGTCAGAGGGCTGGGATCTTATTTTCCAAACACACTGATTTCTTTCCTCTCTGTGCTCCAGTTATTTATTTTCTATGTGACCAGCCAGGGCCTCTCCTCTGACCTTACATTCATTTGACTCACGCACTTTTACTTTATTGAGGATACTCCTTTCAAACAATGTTGTCACATTCCTTTGGCAAGCACAGCAAACTACCAAAATGCCACATTGTTTTTCCTCTGTGTGGAAGGCAGAAAAAGGCGTCCCACAAGTAGCCAGGCCTTCCAGATCTTCTGTCCTCCGCAGCTTGAGAATGGTGTGATGCTTTCAAAGGGTTCAGTGAACATTTAACCATGAAATGCCAAATACGTTTTAGTGACTGGAGTTTGGGTACATAATTTTGTTCCCTGATCTCTTGTTCACATGCAGCTTGCAGTGAAGTACAAAATCCCCTTCCATGTGGATGCCTGCCTGGGTGGATTCCTTATTGCTTTCATGGACAAGGCAGGGTTCCCCCTAAAGCGTCCCTTTGACTTCAGTGTGGAAGGTGTGACCAGCATTTCTGCTGATACCCACAAGGTAAGGAGAGGGGAGAAGGGTCTTCCAGTGCTTTCATTTTTGGGGCGTGATTTGTGTTGCCATCCCGACCTTCAGGCATTTCTTCTTTACTGTGTGGAGGAGCACTGAGGTGTAGGGGTAGGGGCTGCTCTGTTCACATGCGTTGTGCAGTGTGCCAAAGTACAGAACCCTTCAGGTTGGAAAAGACCTCCAAGGTTGCTTCCAACCTGTGACCAATCCCCACTTTATCAACCGGACCAGAGCACTGAGTGCCACATCCGGTTACTCTATGAACACCTCCCTGGGCAGCCCCTCCAACCCTGACAGCCCCTTATCCCTAACTACCCTTTCCACAAAGAAATTTCTCCTGATTTTCAACCTTAACCTCCCCCGACACAACTTGAAGCTGTTTCCTCTTGGCCTGTCACTTGTTTTCTCTGGGCAGAACCTGACCCCCACCTGGCTCCCCCTCCTGTCAGGGAGTTGCAGAGAGTGAGAAGGTCCCCCTGAGCCTCCTTTTCTCCAGGCTGAGCCCCCCCCCAGCTCCCTCAGCCGCTCCAGGTGCTCCCCGACCCTTCGCCAGCTCTGTTCCCTTTCCTGGACATGCTCCAGGCCCTCAATGTCTCTCTGTCCATGAGGGCCCAGAACTGGACGCAGAACTCAAGGGCCCTCAGGACAGAGGGATAATCACTGCCCTGGTCCTGCTGGTCACACTATTCCTGATCCAGGCCAGGTGCCATTGGTCACCTGGGCACACAATAGCTCATGTACAGCCACTGTCACCAGCACCCCCAGGCCCTTTTCCAGCTTTCCAGCCCCTCTGCCCAAGCCTGCAGCTGCAGGGGGTGGTTGTGACCCAAGGACAGAACCTGGCACTTCGCCTTGCTGAACCTCTGCCCATGGATCCAGCCTGTCCCAGCCCTCTGCAGAGCCTTCCTGCTCTCCAGCAGATAAACAAATGGAATCTTGGTGAGGACTTGGATGCATTCCTGTGCCCTCTTGCTGCTTTCTAACCCTTTCTGTGCCTCTTGCAGTATGGCTATGCTCCCAAGGGCTCCTCGGTGGTGCTCTACAGTGACAAGGAGTACAGGAAGTACCAGTTCTTCATAGCCCCTGACTGGCAAGGGGGAATTTATGCCTCCCCCTCTGTGGCAGGCTCCAGGCCTGGTGGGATCATAGCTGCATGTTGGGCAACCCTGCTGCACATCGGAGAGTCGGGCTACGTTGAGGCTACGAAGAGGATCATTAAAACAGCCCGTTTCCTCGAATCTGAGTATGTGGGTGTTTTAGTGTTTGGATCCTGCTCTTAAACCCTGGGCTAGACTCCTCCTCCCAGACTGCTTTTGTTTTTTTTTTTCCTGGTACCTGCTGGGTAGGGACCTACTGGGCAGTTTTGGGAGAACACGCTTTGTTTGTGCCTAGATAGCTGAGGGGCACAGAAGGGAGGGGTGCAGGCACCTTCATTCAGCTGACTTTGCTTCGAGAATTCCTTCTGCCTCAGTGGTGGCTGAGGGGAAATCTGGAGGGAGGACAAAAGAAGGGTTATACTCCTCCTTGTTGGGGTGCTTGGGTGACTATGTGAGAGAAGCTGATTTTCTCTGCTGCTCTGTCTTCCATTGCTTTTCTGTCTTCCCTCTTTCCCAGTTCTTCCTGAGTTTGCTTAACTTTAGGGTATGTAATGACCTGGCAAGTCGCAGTGGCCTGGGCTGCGTGCGTGATTTTTGGGTGGGAATGTGCCATCTGTTCCCTTTTGTAGCTTTTCCTTTAAGGCTCCAGCTGGGTGAACAGAATGTCTGAACCCTGTAACCCTGATCAGTCATTTCATTTCTCCTCCTTCTTTTCAAGATTGCGAAAAATCGACAGCATCTTCATTTTTGGGAAGCCAGAGGTGTCTGTCCTCTCCATTGGCTCGGACACTTTTGACATCTATCGATTATCTAATTTTTTAGCTGCAAAAGGATGGAACTTGAATGTCCTACAGTTCCCACCAAGGTGAGTCTGTGGAGACCAGGGAGTGGTGTCTTTAGCCAGGGTATGCAAGATGGTCAACTTCAGGCCATGTAGTTCTTGTTATTTGCTGGATGCTGTTGTCCATATCCGATAAATTGTATGTAGAATTTTCCTCTGCAGAGCAGGAATCACTTCTGTAATTGCCATTATACAGCGGTGAAGATAAAGTAATTATAATTTTAATGAGCCTGGCAGAGAACATATCTGAGGCTCCCTTTCTATTTACCTTTATCTAATACAAGCAGAAAAATATAAATAACCAAGGCTTTATCTCATGTTTAGTTAACTGAGGGTTTGTAGATTGATTGATTTATTTTTACTATCTTCCTCCTGCCCACTGAAGATGAAGGCAATTAAAAGAACAGTGAAGGATTGATAATTTTCAATGTAAAATTAATCTTTGTCAGAGACTTTCCTTAAGTGGGAAATTGGGTTTCTGTGGACAGAAGTGGCCAGTGCTCCCAGATGTAGCTGCACTGAAAAAAATTTTGACTGGCCATGTGAAGCAAAGTCTAGAGAGCCTGAGGTGATAGCTCAGAGGTGGGTGCCTCCTTCTCTTGATAGCTTACAAGCTGCAGAGGAAGGAGAGGGAAATGATGCCGTGGTCCCCGTGCTTGCAGGCAGCTACATTTTTCTCAGCATGGGTACTTGGAATGAGGTGAGAAACTCTAACCTAATTGTGAAGTCAGGAAGGAAGGAAGGAAGGAGATGGTTTTAGCAAACATTTTGCAGGGATTACCCTCAGTGGGAATGCTATTTTAAGGAGATACACGGTTATCAGTGGCCACAGAAGGGCTCCGTTGCTGTTGGTTGCTCAGAAAACGTGGAGCTGTGTGTACTGGAGGTAGTTAATCTCTGCCCTCTACCCTGCCTGCCCAGCATCCATCTCTGCATCACGCAGCTGCACACAAAGCCCGGCGTTGCTGAGCAGTTCCTGAAGGATGTCAGGGACAGCATCCAGGACATCATGAAAGACCTCAATGCCAAGACCACTGGCATGGTGAGGAGGCCAGCACACAGTGAGGGGGTGTTTGGGCTGAGGGTATTTCTCCTGTGTAACAGCCTGCTCTTCTCTGCTTAGGGAGCCATTTATGGAATGGCCCAGTCCGTCCCAGACAGGAGCCTGGTAGCGGAGATTTCCCAGGCATACCTGGATGGCCTCTACAGCACGGATGTTCCCAGCAGTGAAAAGCACATGAACGGCTCTCCCGGCCACCACTGACTGTAATGCAACAATCGGTGCCTTGCCAGCGAGCACTGCGGTGGTTCCAAA
>NW_008246060.1:76446-97143 GCF_000691975.1 Corvus brachyrhynchos
GTTCCTACAATTGCAGGTCTGAGGGTGGCTTGATCTGGAAAAATTCCTTCCCTATCTTAGTCTGTTCTGAAATCTGCATTGTTTTCATGCCCAATTTCAGTTTTAGGGCTTTTCTTCCCTCCCACCTGCCTGTTTTCATCATGGCTATTGATGGTGAATTGAATGTCCATTCCACAGCTCCAAATTCCTCAGGTATTCTGCATGTCACTTCATTCTGTGTTGTTTCTCCTCCTCAGACCTGGTATTCAGTCAGTGTCCAGCCAAGTGTTAAATTTGAGTTCTCACGTTGTGTGCCATGGCTCCAATCTTCCCAGAAATTAATGGTAGACAATAAATTGGCAATTTTGTTTTCTTTGGAGTATTCCTCTAAGCTGCTGCATTTAACAGACAGTGCAGGGAGCCTTATATCTGTTAATGCAGAGCTGATAAATGGGCAGAGGGAAGGCAGTCATGGCCTCCTTTTGAAATTCCCTCTGGAGATCTCAGTGAGACTGCAATCAATATCTGCTGAGGGGGAGAAAAAGCCAACACAAAATCCTTTTCTGAAATCTCTTGAACAACAGCAGAAATAGAAATGAAGCAGGCGGCGTAGAGAGGGGAACTGGATGGTACTGAAAACCCCAGGTACATCATGGCTGTTTTGCTCCCCTGCCTCTTGCAGATGACATGCATTGACCACCCAGGAGTGCTGTTTTCCCTTGCACAAATCTGGAGGGAGGTGCAAAGCTCATTTCACTGTTCAGAACTTGAAGGTTTTACGCTGTCCCTTCATGATGCTGTAGCAGAGCCAGCTAGGCCCTGGCCCATGTCACAGACAGGGATGTCATGTGCAGACAGTTTTTTTACCACGGTCTTTTAGTATCAAAAAGGTGACTTTTGTAATAGCAGTAATCTCAGCTCTTTGCACTGATTCTTTAAGGCACATTCTCAAAAGGGCATTCACCATTGTGCCTTGATGCTTCTCTGGCATTTTTTTTGTGGCATGCCAGAGAGGGTTAGAGGGTTCAGCTGTTGACCGTGACCTTGGTTGTGGTCATTTCTCTATGGTACTAATTCTGAAAACAAACCTCAAAGGCCTCAGAGGAAGCTCCCTTGCCTGTTGGGTAGGATAGTAGTTGTAATGAGCCAAGTCCCTTCACAGTATCACAAAGATGCTGGGAGAGCTCGGAGAAGCAGAGGAAAGGATGCAGCAGGTTGGAAGTGTTCAAGCCTTGGACATGTGGCTCAGCCTTCCTATTTTCCCTCACTGTTTTTAGGGTGAGAGAGTTTTCTCAGTGCAATTGTGGCCTCAAGGACAAGCCAGAATCTCTTAAGTAGCATTGGAGTTACTCCTGCAGGGCTTTCCCATGTTTCCTCTCAGCTTTTTGCATGGAACAGAGAGTTTCCCAGGGAGAATCCCACACGTGGGCAAAGACTTCATGCCCTGTCTGCACTATCCTGTGCAAGGCATCTGAAAGCATCTCTCTGCTGTAGCCTGTTAGCCTGAAGCTGACCCTGGTTGAAGCACAGAATTTTAAGGAATGAGAAGGTCACTTACCAGCCACTGCAGCCTTGGGCCTGGCCATTGTGGGAAGGATCCTGGCTTTCCAACAGCTTTATTCCCTGTGCTAGGAGATGCAAGTATTTTGGCCCTGAAATTGATGACACTATGCAAGTCTCTGAGCCCTTTTGAAATCACTGAATTGCCCGAGAGTTTCTTGATGGTGATATCAGCTCTGGCAGTTTGTATTGGACCTATTTATTTTCTCAAGGTCCTGCCAATGTGACCATTACTGTATCTCTGAGTTTGCAGTACTTTGGAGACAGTCTTGAGTGTCTGGCTGCTGTGATGGTTCTCTTTGGGACCGAGATTTAACAAAACAAAAGGGAGGTACTCTTTTTGTTTCTGCTTTAAAAGAAAGAAGGGGTGGAATGGGGTGGGCTGAAGGAGAGAAACTCCCTTCTCTTCCTTCCCTAGTTGCATTTTCCTCCCAGGAAGTAGATGGATCTAACAGATCAGTGCTCCATTTCACATTTTTGGATGTATTTGAAGATGTTATTTGTAAGTCAATGTATTCTGTTCTGGGCTTTGCTTATTAATAATATTTGTGGGTTTAATTGTTCCATGTGTATTTGTCCTATACTGTAAATGTAATCCTGTGGTCAGGAATAGGCCACTGTAGTTCCCTGGTGTGTAGTTTTTATTCATCCTTGTCGCCTAATATGTAATCTGCATCTACTTTATCATGCCAAATGGTCTTGGAAAAATGGATTTACAGGCTGTGTGATTGTTCAAAAGACAAAAAAAATAAGGAAGAATTTGATGGACTGGATTATGATCTGAAACTGGACGGTACTTTTAGACCTGGAGGGATCCTTGCCACTGTTAATTCCTGCAGGATTTTCCAAGGATGGTCCTTGTTTTCCAAGTGGGACATTCAATTTGTTGATTGTACAAAGCACTCCCAAGGGATTTGCCTGTTCTTAGGTACTAGAATGAAGAATATCCAATGGGATGGACCAAGAAGAGATGTGTGTCTTCATGCCATGGATTTCATCTGCACTTTTCTGATGACTTGGGGAGAGGGAAGCGGAAGGGTTGCGTACAACACAATAATACCTTGCCCAATAAATCCATGTGGACTTTTTAATGGACAAATGGGATAAGTTGATCTTATGGCAGTTTTCTGCATTGCTCTGATATGCCACTGTCGAACTGGAGGCTGAAGTAGCTGGAGAGCTGGTGAAAATGGGCCTGGTTTGTATTAAAATGGTGCATTTAGCTATCTAGGCTCACCGAGTTCTTATTTTTCTGCTTCAGTGCTCATTTGAATGAACGAGGACCTGTTGTTCCTGGAATTTCCTCATGCACAGCCTGGTCTGTGGCAGGGAGGATGGCTTATGAATCTTGCTAACTCTGCCTGAGGGCTGCTCTGTGTTTCTGTCGAAGTGAAGGTGGTGTCCGTGTCTGCATCTTGTGTGTGATGTTCAAAGATGCTGGAAGTTAAGAGCTATGGATTTTCTATTAAGACTTTGTAGAACTTTAAAGGGTTAAAAAAAGAGAAGAAAAAAAGACCCGAACTGGGCATTTGTAGTGTTTTTCCCCAGACTGTTGTGCTGAAAGCAAATGCTGTTGGTTTTACAGCAGATAGTTCATTGTGTCATTGAAGACCCTGCACCACCAAATCCACCCACAACCTCGCTTTGGGAAGTATTCCACCCTAAGCAGCCTGTGGTCAGGTGCTGTGTTGCTTTTGTGCCTTTTAGTTGTACTTTCCCTGTGTTTGTGCCTTGGCTACAGCACAGCTGGGACTTTACATAAGCAGTTTTTACCTGCTCCGGCTTTGATCATCTCTTTGTCTTTCAGACCCCAGTCACTCTGAGGTGAAGGGACCTGCCATTTCTGTGTGAAGTTTTTCCGTGGCAGAAGCACCTTCTTGAGAGCAGTCAGGGCAGTACCTGCCCTTGGGAAAACCTGTTGGTGTAATTTGATCAGTGAGGCCTCTTTCCAAAGAGCCATCAGGTTAAACAAGATGTTTATTGTAACATCTTGAAATACTGTAAACATTTTCAGTTGGTATCCTACTAAAGGCTGGTTTTAGTGGGGGTGAGACCACGTGCCTACCGCTAGCGAGGGGTTACAGCAATGACAAATTGCACAGCACGATGCTGCTTGGTTACAGAGAAGCCAGAGGGTTCACAAAACATGTTTTAGGCAGAAAGCACATTCCAAGAGGTAAAAAACAACAACATAGGGGCTGGATGGGGGCAGGCTGGATGGATTTACTGGTGCAGTGGTGTAACATGACTCTGGAAGGACATGGCCTGTTGGTGTGAGTCCAGAGGAGGCACCAAGATGATCAGAGGGGATGCAGCAGTTCTGAGGAAAGGCTGAGAAAATTGGGATTGTTCAGCCTGGAGAAGAGAAGCTTTGGGGTGACCTAATTGCAGCCTTCCAGTACCTGAAGGAACTGACAAGAAACATGGAGAAGGACTTTGTACAAGAGCATGTAGTGACAGGACAAGGGGGAATGGATTCACACAGAATAGGTTTAAATCGGATATTGGAAAGAAATTGTTGTTCCCTGTGAGGGTGATGAGGCCCTGGCACAGGTTGCCCAGAGAAGCTGTGGCTGCCCCTGGATCCCTGGAAGTGTCCAAGGCCAGGTTGGATGGGGCTGGGAGCAACCTGGTTTAGTGGAAGGGGTCCCTGCCCGTGGCAGGGGCTGGGACGAGGGGGTCTTTAAGGTCTCTTCCAACCCAAACCATTCCATGACTATGATATTCCATGACTCTATGACTGACTCCTGGTAAAAGGCTCAGTAGTGAAGGGGGTGTGGGATCTCATGGCTAATGGGTTTAAGGATGGAATTTGCAAGATCAGAGGTGGATACATGCACCCTGAGAAGTGCCTCCATCCATCTGAGCTGCACTGGGGAGGTTGGCGAGGTGTCGGGCAGTCTGTATCCAGGATCTAGCTTGGAAGTGGGAGAAGGCTCTGGGTGCAGCCATCTAGGCAGGACACAGTGGCTGTGTGTATCACTGGTCAGGAGAGGGAAGCTGCCACCTGCTCGATGAAGCTGGCCAGGTTGATGTCTCGCTCTGATAAACCCCCGCAGTCGTGGGTGCTCAAGGTGATGTGAACCTAAGGCAGACAGACAGACAGGCTGAGTATTGCTGACAGAAACAGCAGGGCTGGTTTCCCCCAGTGCTGCACCTGATGAGGCAGTAGCTCCAAACTTGTTAGCAAAATTCCCTGGGGTGGGAGAGGCGCTCTGGCACTTTTCCTGGTTTTTCTTCTTCCTACAGCTCATCCTGGCCACAAGCTGTCACTGCCACCCCTGCCCTGGTCACAGCAGCCACCTGTGCCCATTTCCAACTCACTCTTTTCCCCAGAAGCTTTTTCTGTGGCTACTTCTTGATACTGATTTTAAAAAGCAACCCTGGTGCCAGCCTATGGCAGCTACTGCTCAGCTGGACAGGGAAAAAGGAGGAGGAAAGGATCTGTGATAGCCACAGGCTGGCTGTGGTATGGAAATAGCATCTGAGGGAAGAGGTCCTTCTGATGTGAACAGGACTCGCTGCTCCTGTTTTATCTCTCAAAAAAGGGATCTGCTCCCTAAAGTTCTCTGCTTTGTCCCCACAATCCCTGTTTCTTACCTTATTGTACACATTGAACCATTCGGGATGGTGATCCAGTTTTTCTGCCTGTAGAGCCACTCTGGTCATGAAGCCAAAGGCCTGTAAAGTAAGAAGAAAAGTTAACTCTGAACCTGCAATATACTGGTTTTCACCCCATTACTATTAATTTTACACTGCCTGTGTCTAGATAACTCAACCAAATGCAAGGCCTGGGATAGTCTGGGAGTTTTCTATGGGTTTTCCTCTTCCTGAGGAGTGTTTCCCAGACAAACTCTATGCTGGGTCGAGCACTTCGGGTGTCTTGGGTAGGCTATTTTGCTCAGCCATTCCATTTCAGGAGAGACACAAAGGGGTTTCTTTGGCTGAGCTTTGCAGAGGGGACTCCCTGCTCCGCAAACCGAGTGTCCCAGTCTGTAAAACTTCATGCCCCTGGTGCTCATACCCGGTTGAAGTCCTTGAAGTGGAACTCTTTGAAGATGGCGTCTCTGCCTTCCACCTCATTCCACCCCACAGCTCGCAGGTTTGGCAGCAGCTGCTCCCTCTCCTCCGTGCTCAGCCTGTGGGCTTTTCCTGCCTGGCACCATGGGAAGGAAAGGGAAGAGAAGATCAGTGTGGCAGAGGTGGGATGAAGCAGATGTTCAGAGTAATGAGGCATCCCATGGGTCATGGAGTTATGGGAACAAGGAGGCAGCTGCAGAGTGGGTGGGAAGGTTGGAATATCAATGTCCTCTGCTCCCTGCCTGGAATACTTTCTGCAGGTACCGAGGAAGTCCAGCTGGTTCCTGTCACTGTTGTACCAAGAACGGTGATAAATGACGCAAGTCCAGGATGAGGTTCAATGGCCAAAAGCGGCTATATTTAATTATATAAATCAGCTTATGTAACTTTGTTCACAAGAGTGGCATAACATCATTGGGTGCTTGACCATCCGCCTCCCAGAGTGATTGGCTGAACGGTATAACACCCATTTCCAAAATATTTTTCCCAGTGTGGAAAACAAAGACACAAACAACTTGCACCTGTGGAATAGTTTACAAAACTTCAAACTGTTTTCCCAGCTACTTTGCGTGAGAAAGCAGACTTTCACAGGTGGCTGCAGAAAGCTAGAAAATCTCTCTGCTAGCTTTTTAGTATCCACAGGTCCCTTCTATCCTCTCACCTACAACATCTCACACAGTGCCTGAGGTACTCCGAAATGATACCTGTGTAAAGTTAAACTCCAAATTATATTTTATTTTACATATAATCTTCTGGGGGAAAAAATAAAGCTTAAAAAGCTGAAGCTCTTATGATCATTTCTAGATCTGAGAGTTGCTTTAGGGGTCCCAAAGCAGGAGGGCTTTTTATTTATTTGTTTGTTTATTTGTTTATTAGGAGCCTGCTTTTGAGGAGAAAGAAGTGGTGTAGATCAGAGATGAGTCACACTAAGCTGCAGTTCAGCTCCTTTTCCCATCTCCTTTATATTACAATGGAGTTTAAGAGGCTGTTTCTGTCTGTGAGGAACAAAGGGCAGAGGGAGGGATTGTGGTTGAGCTCTGCCTTGGGCAGAGCTGCGGGTACTTAGTTTTTAAGGGGTGGTAATGGGGAAGCAGCAGTTCTTGGCTTTGCGGAGTGTTTATAGGCAGAGATGAAACTAAAATGAAGCTCTTGGGCATGGGGGCAGCCTGAGCCAGCTCTGCCCTGGCTCTGCAGGGAAGTGAGTGCACAGGGGCACTGCTCTCTGAAATGTTATGTTCTGGCAGTTAAAATTCTTTCACAGAATTGCTGATTGTTCTGAGTTGGACGGGACCCACAAGGATCATCAAACTCCAACTCCTGGCCCTACACAGGACAGCCCCAAGAATCCCACCATGTGCCTGAGAGCATTGTCCAAATGTTCCTTGAGCTCTGTCAGGTTTGGGTGAGTTGATCTTTCCAGTTGGTGATGATAAAGAACAATATCTCTTCGCGATATCCTTTCCTTTATGTGCTGTAGAGCCACGTGTGGCAAGTTGGATATAAGTCTTGACAAATCTGGCCCAGTTTTTTGTGGGTATTTGGTCAGTGGCCCCTTGAGACACTTTGCTTGGGCATCAGTGCTCAGAAATGGCACCTTAAACAACTGAGAAACTGAGGTAGATCATCCTCTCCTATGGCTTCTCTGTTCACAGGCTGTACAAAACCAAAGAACCAGCTGTGAAGCTGATGTTTTTGTGGGTGGTTCTTGCATGTTTTTGGGAAGATTGGAAAGATGATACCCCATTCCCCTGGCTGTGTGGGTGCCTACTTGTCTGTGGTATCCGTGACCCTTAGACTGCATGGAATGGAGAGTGCCAGGGTGTCACTGAACCTTAGCACAGGATGTCTGGGGGTGGGATGCTTCCTGTTCCCTTGGCATTGCAGCTGAAAGGAGTTTTGGGGAAGGCCTTCCTTGCCTCTGCATATTTTGGCCTCACTGCATTTTGGACAACCCCCTGCCAGCCCTGGCTCTGTAACCCCCCTCCCTACCCACCAAATGTCAACCCTGTCCTCTCTCAAGTCCTGGGCTGGGAGGGAAGGTAGTGAGTAAACATGACGTAGCTCAATAAACCCTCAGCCGTTGCCCTTCCCTGCTGATGGTGTGATAAGCTGGGCACAGGTTGCTTAGCAACTGGATAACGTGGGGCAGAGGATGGCTCTGCACGGGGCGCTGGCAGGGGGGCACCCACAGGGGGCTCTGATAGGAATAGAGCAGGGGCTGCACCAGGATTTGGGGCCAGGGGCTAAAACCTGCTCCTTATCGGTGCTATAGAGAGGAAAGGTAAAAGCTGGAGTTGTTGCTTGGAGCAGAGGGGTATGGATGCAGGGGGCTGGGTTCCAAACCAACCTTCCCTGGGCAGAGCAACAAAGGGACATGGTATAATTGTTGTTGGACCCTTTTCTCCGTTGACTATGTGGGAGGATGGCCCCCGAGGCTTCTTCCAGCCCAGCTCCTCTCAGGCACCCCCGCACCAATGGGAGGCATGGGCCAGGCTGAGGTTTGGCCCACAGACCACACAGAGCCAGCTCCTCTGGCTGTGTCTTGTGATGGCAAACCCTCTGCCTGGAGCACCACCCTGCCCTCCACTCCACTCCAATCCCTCGTTCTTCACCCCAGGACATTGGCCAGCCTGCTAGTTTTGTCAGGATGGCATGTTAGTGCTTTCATGTGCTCTCACTCCTTTAAAACACACTCTTCTCATTAGAGAAATGAAATTATTTTGTTTTCTTCTGCTGGCTCTCAAATGCCAAGGAGTTGGGATTTTAATTTTTGGTTTTTTGCCAGCAGGAAACCAAGTAGATACATTGTGCAACTGAGGGAAAGGAACCTGCATGGGAAATTGGGAGAGTTTGAACTCTCTGCTCTAACTAGAATCTTCCCTTTCATAGAATCCCAGAACGGTTTGGGTTGGAAGGGACCTTAGAGCCCATCCAGTTTTACCTCCCTGCCATGGGTAGGGACACCTTCCACTAGACCAGGTGGCTCCAAGTCCTGTCCAATCTAGCCTTAGACACTTCCAGGGATCCAGGGGCAACAACAGCTTCTCTGGGCAACCTGTGCCAGGGCCTCACTACCCTCACAGGGAGGGATTTTTTCCTAATGAAAGGTATGACTTTCCACCTAGGAGAAGGTACAAGGGACAGCCCTGGGTAAGCAGGCAGGACTGGAATGGTGTGTTCCACAAGGCCCATGGTCTTATGCTTTCGTGGAAAAGCCGATTTCCAGCCGCCCCAGGCGTGTTGCAGGGCTGTGCAGATGGAGCACACGTGGGGGTCGTCCTTGTCCTACAGAATGTGAGAGGAGGTCGTTGCTGGCGGACCCTCTCCCTCCCCCTTATAGAGGAATGAGCCTGGAGGGCGCTGCCTTTGGAAATTCAGCAGCAGCTGGTGGAGCTCCCGCGTTACTGATTAACCACTCGCAGCGCTCTGCTCCTTTCTCCCTTCCCTCCTGCCTCTCCTCAGAGCGTGGATCTGCCGCTGAAACATTTTTGCCTTCTAAAAGGCAGAAGAAACAGCCGGCTTTCCCAGCAGCGACTTACCATGGCCCGCGGGTCTCCGTGGCCTCCCTCCGCGGTGCGGGTCGGGTGATGCTCGCCGTGCCGGATCCCGCTGGAGCCCGGGATTGTCCGGGATGGCGGGAGGCGTGGCGAGGCTATTGGGTCCACCCACGGCCAGCCGAGCCTTCCTAATACTGGCCGCCTGCCTGAGGGGCCGCACGGGGCCGTGGGGCTCCGGGGATGCCCAGACAGGATCTCTTGGAAGCCCTGCACGACGGAGCCCCGATGCGTTTTCCCCCTGAACCGCCTACCCCTCTCCTGGGGGTCACTTCCTTAACCTGGGGCACAAGGAAAAGGTGGAGCGGGATGGAGGGGGCAGTTGAAGCCGATACCGCTGGATGCTGCTGGCAGCACGTGTGAGGAGTGAGATGGTGGTCCTGGCTGAGCGTATGCATGAGCTCAGTGTACTCATAATCACCAGATCATTGTCTGGGGCTACCGGGATTATATCTCAGCACGTAGACGAAGAGCCATGGAAATGGGGCGGAAGAAGGCGAAGTGCCCCACAACACTTCCGAGCGCTTTAAAGCTGTTTTCTCCCGTTGCCGAGGGAATGGCGTGTTCGTGGATGCTGAGTGCTGCTCCCTGGCATTTTACCTCTCCAGGCCAGGTGGATTTGTGCCCATGTCCTGCAGCACATTGTCTGCTAAACCCACTCACGTGATGGGCAATTTACCAGTGCTGACAACAATTTTTTACTGTACTGGTGTATGTGGTACACAGAAATTTAGCCCCCTGCTATTCCCTCATGGCTTTTTTCACCTTTGAAGCAATTAATTCCAGATTTTTTTTAAATACATTGTGACATAACATCCCTTGTATATACTCTTGTGGGCAAGACAGAGGGAAGTAAATCCTTCTTTTTTTTTTTTTTTTTTTTTTTTTTTTTTTTCCCCTCTGTAGGTTTGTTTGCCAGGGTAATGAAAAGGAAAAATGAGCATCTTTTGTGTCCTGGGAGATACTGAGTATCTGTTTGGGGAGAAAAGACTTGGAGAGCAATGAAGCACCTCAGAAGAAAAAAATTACGTGCAGATGCAAGGCTGGAAGCTTTGCTGTGGATGGCAGGAGGAGGTGTGCTCTGAGGTTTCCAGCAATGAAATCAGGAAGTGGGGTTGCTTGTAAGGTTGAGAAAGGCCAGCAGAATATTTTCTTGGCCTAAGTTGGAATTGCAAGATTGACAGTTTCATCACAGTCCAGCAGAAGTGTCCCTGTAAATAATAGTTTGAGCAGGTGAACTGAGGGCAGCTGGGCTGGGTAACAGTGCCTCTGTTGGCCTCCCTATTGATCTGGAGATGGGCAGGAAGCAAATCCCTCATGTTACCTGGCTTTTGCTCCATTGGATTTTACTCCAGCCTACCTGGGAGCTGATCCTATTTCCCTTGTTGACACGTGTGCTGCCAGTGCAGAGTAACTGATGGCCACCTCAGCTCCCTAGAGGTTGAGAACATGAGGAGAAATAGGATTCCTTACACTGTCTTCTCATTGCTCAGCTCCTTTGTAATGGCATTTTCTCTCCTGGGTGATAAATCCAGCCTTAACTGCCAACCTTCCATGGGAGGGGTCTCTTGCACAGGGATGGGCTGATCCTGAAAAACAACAACAGGGCAGCCGTGATTTTCCTCACTCTACACTGTGGAATTGTGTCCAGGGAAATCCTTTGGCTGACTCAAACTTCTGAATGTCTAAGTTCCCGATTTGCACAGCTTTAATTTCCCTTTCTGAGATGGGACCCTTTAGGTTTGTTTTTAATGATTAATTGAGGGCGTTGGGCAAGGTGTTTGCTCAGAGCAGTTTTCACCCTGTGCAAGGGGTGAACCTGTTTACTGGATTTTTGCTCTTTTTCCCTCTCCATTTTGTCTGTTTTAGAGTTGTGCTGCTTTTGGTGGCAGCTAAACCCACACGTGTACAGGATTCTGCATATTTGGTGGGAGGTCTCATATCACTCACCTACGGCTATTTTGTCAATAACTTTTTAACGAAATATATCGGACCCTGAAAGCTGCTTTGCTTGAGAGCAGTGTTCTGTCTCCCATCTCAATATTTGCTTTTTGAATTTTGCCCTCCCTCCTCATTTCACTTTCCCTGAACCATTTTGATGGCCCAACAGAGCAACAAGTGTTGTTTGGTTGGTTTGGGTCTCCAGGCTGAACACCTCCAGCTCTCCCAGTCTGTCTTTCTGTGAGAGGAGCAAACAAGAACAGCAAATCAGTGCCCAAAGGGGCTCCAACGAGCTGGAGAGGGACTTTGGACAAGGGCCTGGAGGGACAAGACAAGGGGGAAGGGCTTCCCACTGCCAGAGGACAGGGATAGGTGGGATATTGGGAAGAAATTCTTCCCTGTGAGGGTGGGGAGGCCCTTGCACAGGTAGCCCAGAGAAGCTGTGACCCAAAGGGTGTTTGAAGCCAGGGTGGGCCAAACTCCTTCATCATCTGCAATCTGAAGCATTGCTCTCATGGCACAATAGATTTAATTAAAGAGTTTGTTTAGCACTGGGGGAGGGGGGAGGGGTTTATGGCAGGTGTGACAAAAGGGCCCAATAAACAGAAATGAAGCATTAATTAATTATGTGTGAGATTTCCTCTTGTAGCAGTGTTTTATCAAAATCAGTGAGGCCCTCAGAGCAATGAACAAAATAAATTGGAGGCTGGCAGAAATTGGGGCTTTGTTCTGCTCACAGTGGGTGTTAGGTGAAGGTTCTTTGTGTCAGGCAGAGTGCAGGTACCCTGCATGGAAAATAAGGTGGAAAAATAGCAATAAAATGGCATAACCACTTCTAATAGGTTGAAAACATGAATCCCAAAGTGGGAGGTGACTGTTTTCCAAGGGATATCAGAGCATACAGGAGTGAGCAGTGTTTCATTGAAGGGAGGTTTCCCAGAGGAGGATGATGCAAACCTGGGTTGTCCGAAGTATCCAAAAGCACTTTGCTGTGGATCCCTTCTGTGTCAGACTGGTGCTGTGTCGGGGTCCCTTCCCCCTGCCATGTGGTCCTGGGAGAGGGGCCCTGGGGGGAGGCACGGGGTTTCCCTGGCCCCTGGTCAGCCTTGTTCCCCATTGGTTGTTTTGTGTTCCCCCTCGGGTCCCGTGATTGCCGCAGTTCCTCGGCAGAGCTCCGGCCACGCGGCTGGAGAAATAAACATCTCTCTGAAACATCTACCAAGAATCAGTCCATATATATTTCTTTTCCATGGGCCTTGTTGTTTGATACGTTTGTTGCAGTAATCCCCCGCTGTAACAGTGCTGGAGGACACCGCCTGTTCCAAGCCAATGCATGGAGAAACCTGGCATGGTTTAGATTTGGAAACTCAGAGTTGGGACAGAATAATCCTGTTTGGACTCTGTGTTTGCCCTTGAAACCAAAAACAAGGGCCCTGGGTCCTGGCAGCTAATGTACCCCTGTATCACAGGTCTTGTCCTCTAGCTTCCCAAGAGTTTGCTCCATGGTCCGTAGCAGACAGTGGTGAGATCATGGAGTTTGTGGCCTTGCCAAGGTCACCCAGGTCCCTGCAACAGGATGCATTTGCCCCAGGGGAAGGCAGTCCATCAAAACTGCCTTCTCCCCACCCCTTGTTTTGTCTGGTTTGCTGATGGATTAGTCCTGTAACTTGGGTTCCCTGGGCACAGCTGGAGCCCGGTGCAAGGGAAGCTTCTTGTATTCGTTCAGCTTGTTTTCTGACTTCCAGTCCAAATTTGAATCTCTTTGCTAAACCGGTTGGATTTTCTGGCAGATTTGCAGGGGTTGCAGAGGGTAAGTATCTTGACAGATCTGGAAACCGTTTTCCCATGTTAAAGAGTTTTGTTCCTTATTTATTCAGGGAGAGTTCGGCACTGCATGTTAGGCGGCTGCTGTACAGCCACATCTTGTCACTAGGGGTCAGGAAAATGCTGGAAAACCAGAGGTGTGCCTGAGACGGCAGTCCCTTGCAGGAGGGCACAGGATGAGGGCTCTCAGAAACCTGCCTGATCCCAAAAACCGGCAGTGGTTCCTGGCACTGCCACCCCTGCGAAAGTGTGGCTGTGCTCTGTGAAGCGGCTTTTCAGCTGGACCTTCGGGATCAAGTTGTTTCCCATGAGAAGCATCTCCAGATCCTTTGGTGTGTTCCAAAGCATCCGTGCCATTGCTGCGACATGCTTGCATTGAGGGTGTCTCTCCAGCCAGATTGCTGGAGATCATGGAATGGTTTGCATTGGAAAGGACCTTAAAGATCATCCAGTTACACCCCCTGCCGTGGGCAGGGACACCTTCCACTATCTCAGGTTGCTCCAAGCCCTATCTAACCTGGCCTTGGACACTTCCAGGGATGGGGCAGCCGCAGCTTCTCTGGGCAACCTGTTCTAGTCCCTCTCCACCCTCACACAGAAGAATTTCTTCCCAATATCCCCTCTAAATCTCTCATCTTTTAGTATTAAACCATTCCCCTTTGTTCTGTCACTCCAGTTTCTGATGAAGAGACCCTGTCCAGTTTGTGGGTCCCTATTGCAACAGGCTCTGCTAAAATCTTGTCCCCATATAATTTGGCTGCCATTGCTGTTTTCAAGTCCTGGAAGTCCTCGGGTTTTATTCCCAGCTTTGCAATTGCAGAAAAAAAGCAGTAAGGGGACAAGAGAGGAGCCCTGGGTGTGGATGTAAAGGTGAGGTCTGTCTATACAAATGTTTTATTGGGCAGGATTAGAGAAGGCAGGGAAGCTTTTGAGTAAACAAACCCTCTGATCAGAACCAGAAACATCAGGCTCCAAAGCCAGATGAGAACAGTTGCTCAGAGATTAGTGAGGTATTTAACACCTGGGGATGCTTTAGAAGGAAGGAGTGACTGTAACATACAGGACATGGTGAGAGGAGAAAAGATATGCTAAGGCAGCGGTTTCCTTGGAGACAGAGAAGCAGTTTATGCGCTGTGGCACGTGATGAGGTGCTAAACGGGACAGGGGCCAACTCCAGGAGCTTTGCTGTACGGTAGCGTTGTGAATTTTATTTCCTAGATCTGCCTTTGGGTGCTGTTTCATTGTAGTGTTGGGGGGTTTTTTGTTTGTTTTTTGGTGGTTCCCCCTCCCCCCCCCCCTCGGATCAGGGCTGAGAAAGCAGATGGAGTAATTTTGGTTTTTTTGTGATAAATGGTCCCCCGCTGGTTGGGGGGTATGCCTGTCTGTCACGGATTGTCTGTGGGAGTGTGCTCGGGTGCTCAGCTTCATCTGCAGCCCTCCCAGGAGGTGAGCTGGGGAAGTTTGGGAGCACATGGTAGTATCCAGGCGTGGAGCGTGGTGTACAGGGAGCTGCTGGAGATACATTGTCGAATTGTGCATTTTTCCTAGTGCAGAACCTGCTACTGGAAACTCATGATATTCATGTCAGGTGCAGCACTGACTTTTTTTTTCCTTGTTAGCATTAAACATACTCTTTTGGTGAGGTTACTCTCTTGTTTACATTACCACCTCTCTTCCTCCTCAGCCTAATGAGCTTTGTGCTGCTTCTCAGAAACTGAATTTGTCTGCTCTGCTTGTTCTTGCTATTAGTGGGAAGGACCACTGGACTACGCTGTCTGCACTGTTTGTTTGAAGCAGGATCAAAATTACTGGGAAAATTGTGTACGTGGCAATCTTAAGAACCCAAAATGCCACTGTGCCTCAACTGCTGGGGGTAGCGAATTAGATAATGTAGCAGCTTGCTTCAAAGTCTGGGGATAAAGAATTCTGGAGGCAGGCACAGTGAGGAGGGGAGAGAAGAAATTCTACAAAGTGCCATTGATTCACAGCCTGGTGAATCGCGCTGAAACCGGGCCAGGAGACACTTCAGAGACAGAGAAGTAGGTATTTGGTTTATTTGGATCGCTCCTCCAAACACACACACACCGGTGCTCCCTACAACACAGTATTAAGGGTTAAATTATGAATATTCATCACATTCCTTGGGACAGGCGTGGTTATACAAATTATTTCTCGGAAGTCATTAATATCATTAGCATACAGGTCATGCATGCGCTGTATGTGTGTCCTGGTGGTCGCACTGAGGAAGGTTCCTCTTCTTCCTCGGGGGTCTTTCTGATGAAGATCAGTAGTCTTCCTCACAGTGCCCTTTTCACCTTTCTCCCTGGGAATGCGTAGTCCTTTGAGGAGTGATTCAGCAGTCTCTGAGATGATCCTTGTCCCCTCTATCTTGACAAGATTAGGGTGAATTCGGCTTCTCAGGCTTTGTAATTAACATCTTCTGTCTGAACTAACATTTGCTGTCTCCCAATAGCTAACTTGTGCTTACATGAGTTAGTTATTGACTGCCCTTTCCTCACTGGGCTGGGAAGTTTGTGGATGTGCTACAGCAAAATGGAGCTGTGTGTGATTTCAGCCAGCTCCGCTTCCCTCTGTGACAGCTTTGTATTGCTTGGAAGGGTTTTGGGCTCAAAAGGAGGGACCTGTCACTCACAGTGGTTTGTTTCAGCTCTTGGACTTCTGCTGACATCCCTCTGAAGTGCTGTTGAAGGTTGTCTGAGTAGTGCCTTGGATCTGGAAATTATTCCTCAATGTTTATGACCTTGCAAAACTGAAGTGTTGGAGCTGGAGGGGAGGAAGGAGAAAGGGAGGTGATTGTTTCTGATCCAGAGTAGAAAATCGCTGGTGCTGTGAGCTCCTGCAGGACATTGCTTGGTGGCACCAGCTGTCCTGTGTTATCATCTCAGAGCTAATGTCCTGTGGCAAGAGAGCTTTCACTACAACTGCTGCTGCTGTTGCCTGCTCGAGGCACCATGGGGAGTGAAGATGTTGGTGACAGTGTTGTAGTGCTGGGAAAGAGACCCAACTGTTTTCTGGAAGGGAATAGATTTAGATTAGATGTTAGGAAGATTTAGATGAGATATTGGGAAGAAATTGTTCCCTGTGAGGGTGGTGAGGCCCTGGCACAGGTTGCCCAGAGAAGCTGTGGCTGTCCCATCCCTAGAGATGTCCAAGGCCAGGTTGATTTGGGATTGAAACAATCTGGTCTAGTGGAAGGTGTCCCTGCCCATGGCATGGGGTATAACTGGATGATCTTTAAAGTCCTTTCCAACCCAAACCATTCTAGGGGCCTGTGTCTTGTAGGATTTCTCTCAGCCATGAGCCCCTCAGAAGGTCCTTGTCCTTGGAGAGGCTGGTTCTCATGCTGGTCACACAAAGGGAAGGAGAAGAGTAGGAGTGTGTCCCACAGGGGCAGACAATGTTTGTTCATGGGATGGGAGGGTTTCCAGTGTGAGGGTGTATTGGGGAATCTACCTCTGATGTATCATCAGGCTGAGGAGAACTCATTAGTGGCTTTGGACAAAATGGAAAGTAAAGAAGGCCAAGGGTAGAAGAAGAGGGAGAACAAAACACGAACTTTTCTCCCCAAACTCCTATTCCCATTGCAATAACAAAAAGGATGAAGAGCTCCAGGGCAAGTAGGAGATTGTGATATTGACCACCATGACAGCAAGGACTAAAGCCAGCAGGATCAAAAAGCAACTGTGGGCAGTAGCAGTGGCATCAGTCAGCGAAGGGAGTGTTTTCCTCCATGTATCAATCAGCAGTTTACAATAAATGCCTAGCATGGAAATAAATAGAAGTTCTGTGGTAGTGTTGCTGCAGACCTGAGCCTGAGGCCACAAGGAGCTCTGTAATAACTGAGCCGTCTCTTCTGATGCACAGTGGAGCAGGTGAGGCTGATTCACTCAAGCCTGGTGACTGCAGCTGCTCTGCCTTCTTAAGCAGGTTTATATGACTGATGGGTGCCTTAAATCAGCTGAAGGGTTTGAGAGTGCCTCACCCCAATAGCTCCTTGGAAATTCAGTCTTGCTTTTGTAGGCAAATTCAGCATAGGGCAGGAGGGAGAACTATGATATTTGAAAGCAATTGCAGTTTTGGGCACCCTCCTGGTTCTGCTGCAGTTCTCCAGTGCACAGATGTGGCTGTTGTGAGGGGGAAGGAGTGAGAGCCCACCCAGTGTCTCTTACCCACTTCATCTGCACAGCAAAATTTGGGATCTGAATTGTTGTGTCTGGAGCTTAAGTGTGGACTGCAGCATCAGGCTCCCATTTTGATTAGTGGTGTATAGCTTTCATTAATTAATGCTTTAAAATATCTGCTACAAACCTGCTGGTTTGTGGGCTACAAATCAGAGAAGTCTGACTCTAGGTGCTGTGGTTCTGGGGCACATTTTGGGTGTTCGTTGCCAGAAGTCACCAACCAGGAGGGAGGAGTTGGGGAAGTTTCTTGCTGTTTTTGTGGTACCATCTTCTGATGAAATTTGAGGGGCAACCTGAGATATACACCAGTTTTAGTTTAAGGGTGACTAGACTGGCTTTTATTTCACTTGCTTCCATTTACGCTGCTGGCAGATTTAGTTGCACTTTAGCATGTAGAATTGTGGTTTTTCCTTACAGAGCTCCAGAAAGGGTATTTTAGAGCTTGCAGGAAACCAGCAAAGTGGAGAACAGGTCAGGACCTTTCCCCTCTTTGCCCTATGCCTCTGTCTTCACTGGCAGTAAGCATAGTGCAAAAGCCACCTGTCTTATTTTCCTAACCTCTGTAGTCAGTGATCAAGTCTGCCATGTCAACAAAAAGCATGAAAACCTCTGTTTTCTGCTGAGGCAGAAAGATAATTTGTGGCTCAGGCATGACTGAGATGTTAGATGCCAAAATTATGACCACTGTCAGATTGGCTGGATAATTTTTACTCCTAAGCCTTCCACCAAGATGATTTTCAGTGCTTAGAAATTAGTCTTACTCTGCAGAGCTGTCAGTGTCTCCCAGCTGTGTCAGTGTGTGCTCTAACAAATGTGTGTATATATGATATAGCTATTTCGTCATCATTCCTTGCACTTCTCCAGACACCTGGGAAGCTTAAGTGCAGCTCTCCTCTCCAAGAGGTCACTTTTGTTAATTTGTGTTTTGGTTTGTTTTACAGTAGTGTAGAAAATTTCTATAACAAGCTGCTTGTTGTGGGATTGTTGGTTTGTGTTTTTTTTTTTTTTCCCCCCCTAGGCTGTGTAGACACACAGGGAGAAAGGTTTCATGTTTTGAGTAGATTATGCTTGAAATGTGTTGGGGTTTTGGGAGTTCCCCTTCTGTTCTTTTTTTTACTTGAGGAATTTTTCCCTTATATGTTGCTGGGGTGACAAATTGCTGGGTGCTTGGGAGAAACAAAAGACCTGACCATAGAGGGAGGGGTCCAATGGGCTACTCTTTGTCACCTGGGCTTGTGGGGGTAGCTCTCCGAGTTCCGGTGGAGAGAAAGGCTGGAAAGAATTCGTCAGCACTGCAAGTTTCTGTTTTTTTTTCGACTGCCTTCCTTCTACCGGAGAAACCCTGGGATTCCCAAGCCCGCCTTTCCCTGCCCTGCTGGGAGCCGGGCCGTGGCCGCCCTGCCTCTGTCGTTGCTTCGAGCCTTCGCTACTCTGTAGTTCTGCACGCCCTGCCTGCCCAGACCTCCGGAGGTTCCGCTGCAGCTCTGGAGTTTGATCCATCGCATCTGCCACCCGGGATTTGTGCTCGTCCCTGCTGTTCCAGCCTGCTGTCCCCGAGGGTCTGGCCGGACACCGGGCTCGGCCCGGGGATCGGCTGCCATGGGGTTCGTGAAGCCTTTGTTCCATCCATTCCTGGGATCCCAGGCCACCAGTGCCGCGTGCTCCCCGAGATCGCTCCGGAGCGCCCCCTGCAGCCGCGGGGGAACCATCGCACCTGCCCCGCTCACCGGAAGCCACCAGCGCCCCTGCCGGATGCGAGTGGAACTGCACCCGAGGGGAAAGTGCCTGACAGCCGAGAAGGCTGGCACTGGGTTTGTGCTTCTGTTTGCTGTTACTGCCATAGATATTGTTGTTTGCTTGCCTTGTTTTATATATATAAATAAATAAATAACTTTTATTCCTATTCCTCATCTCTTTGCCTGGAAGTCCCTTAATTTCAAAATTATAATAACTTGGAGGGAGGGGGGGATTGCATTTTTTTTTTTTTTTTCATTTCAAGGAAGACTCCTGCCATCCTTGGCAGACACCTGTCTTTCAAACCAAGACAAAATGGATGTGAGGAGATTTTATTTGTAGAGGTAGGGAATGAAGCAGGGAGAAATTGGGACCTCAACGTGTTTAAGACTCAATTCAGAGTAAAAGTTTGTATCCTCAAAAGGTAGAAAGTTGTTGTAAAGGGGGGCTGTGCTGAGGTCTCTTGTCAGGTCTGAAAGAGGGGTAGATCCCCTTGCAGAAAGGAAACAGCAAATCCTTTGGGAAAAGGAGCATCTGTTTGCAGACCTCTCCCAGCACTGATCCATGGCCACGTTCATCTCCACCCCCACTGGTCCTTCCTGAGGACACTTGGCCCTGTAACAACACATCTCTTCCTAGCAGGAGGCAAGAAATGCAAAAAATCCATCTGGAAGAGTTTTTTGCCTTTGTTTCTTGTGGTGAAGGTGAGCTGAGAGCCTGCAGTTGCCTCATCCTTTTGGCTATGCTTCCTGACTGTTTTGGGTTCTATTATTAGTAGCTGATATGCTGGTGGAGTCACTCTCCTCCTAACTCTGCTAATTAATCAATGTGCCCCATGACAGCTCTTGACCATTAAATAATATTCATTAGTATCCAGACCCCAACAGTATGGATGAACCCATCTATCTTCATTCGCTTTTGGATTTCAACATCAGGAGCAGGAGCCAAAAGTGTCAGTAAAAGGGCACTTTCCTTCCTCATCCTAGTGAAAACTGACCTTGATGATATTTTTCTTTCTTCCCTTCCCTGCTCTTTGTGTCTTGGTTAAAGGAGAAGATGGCCAGTAGCTTCAGCTCCTCTCCTTATCCCAAGTGACTATCCTAGGGGAAAAAGGAGACAGGATGCTCTTTAGAGGTGATAAATAGCATATGATTATCCTTGTTTTGTAAGGAATCCAATAATGTCTCTTGGGTCATGAAGGAGAGAAAATGAAGAGCGATATTTATCGATGTCCAAGTTACCTTCTTCCTCCTAACAATTCACTTGGCCAGTGGTGGAGCCACATGTGCACACAGGTAATCCTAAATTGTCCAAATCTGTATGCATAACCTCAAAACTTGGAAGGAGGAAATGTTTTGGAAGTGTTTCCTGAGCCAGCCAAACATCTGGTGTTTTCCTGGGAAGCCATGGCTGTGTGCTCACCCTTGCTCCCCAAAATGAGAGGATATTGCTGTCCTTGCTTGTTGTCTTGGTTTGAAAGACACGTGTCTGCTAAGGAAGGCAGAAGCCTCTCTTGGAATGGCAGATGCAACCCCCTTCCCTCCGAGTGTCTCGGTTTTGAAAGACAGGTGTCTGCTAAGGAAGGCAGAGGCCCCCCTTGAAGTGGCAGATATAACCCCTTTTCCCTCCAAGTTATTATATTTTGAAATCAAGAGCCTTTAGGCGGAGATGTGGGAAAATAGGAATAACAGTTCTTTACTATATATATATATATATGTATATAACCAGTCAAACAAAACAACAACAACTATGGCAGTAACAGCAAACACAAACCCAGTCCCAGCCTTCTCGGCTGTCAGGCTATTTCCCCTCGGGTGCAGTTC
>NW_008246060.1:97969-117667 GCF_000691975.1 Corvus brachyrhynchos
TCCCAGGGAGGGATGGAACAAAGAAGCTTCACAAACCCCTGGGCAGCCGATCCCGGTGTCCAGCCGGACCCTCGGGGACAGCAGGCTGGAACGGCAGGCTGGAGCAGCAGGTACGAACACAAATCCCGGGTGGCAGACCCCATGTATTCAAACGGGGAACCCCCCCGGAGGTCTGGGCAGGCAGAGTGAGCAGGGCTACAACGTAGCGAAGGCTCAAAGCAACGACAGAGGCAGGGCGGCCACGGCCCAGCTCCCAGAGGGGCAGGGAAGGCGGGCTTGGGATCCTGGGGCTTCTCCAGCAGAAAGGAAAAGCAGCCGAAGAAAGCAGACTCCCTCTCTGTCCGAATGAAGGAGACCGAACTGCCCACACACCCAGGTGAAAGAAAAAGAGCAGCCAGCTCTTTTGTTTTTCTGAAGTATCCAGTCATTTGTTCCCCTAGCAACATGTAGGGGCAAAAATTCCTTTAACCGAAAAAACACCCCAGGAGAGCTCCTAAAACCCCAACACTCATCCATGAGGTTATTTCCTGAACATTCCTGCAACATGGCAAATACTTGGTCGTGTTGGGAAGTCGTGTAATTTCCTTCTTGCCAGGTGAATCTGCCCTGAAGCAATTCCTCCTTTTGTCAGATTAAAGTTATTTAAATTGAAGAGCTAAAAGGACTCAGTGAGACCTCCTGAGATGTTGAAGTTTGTCCTCTGCTCTTGGGTTACACAGTGTGATCCTCCAATCCCCCATGAATGTCCTGGGGGTGGCGGATTTGTCTGCTGTTAACAATCCCATGGATGACCCAGAGAAGGATTGCACAGCGGATAAATTCCCTGTGTATCTCAGACCTTTTGGGCCTTACTTCCTGTGGTGTCGTGGGTGTTGGAGATGAACAGATGATAATTTTGCTCTTTGCAGGCTGCTGTACTCAGGCTTGCTCTCTGGTTTTCCAACAGTGTTCCTAGAATTAGTTTTTTTTCTTCTGTCCTCCTGTAGATCTTAATTTGAATCCACCTCTGTTCATAGAGGTCTGAGAAGATGAAAAGCAGTCGTTTGCCTGGAGCCACCACTGTAAGTTATTTATACAGTGATTAGTTAAAGCTTCAGATATTTTATGCAACCTTTAAATCACATACCCACCAACAGCAACTGGTCATATAAAACTTCATTGAGTGGTATCTATCACTTACTGTTTTTCTCAAGATGTGCATATATTTAATTTTCCAGTGATCTCTTGCTGATATTTTCTGCTGAGGAACCAGTAAATTGAGGGGCTTCATAAAGTGTTTTGTTGCATGGCTCTGAGTGAATTACTTGTAAAGGGAGCTCAGAATATAAAAATTCATCTTGCAAGGAAGTTGCCCTGTTGGATGAATCCCATCTCTATGTTAAAACAGACTCAAACCTTAAAACAAAAAGTATTTTCACCAGATGAGTAAAGGCTCTTCCACCCAGCCAGCTTTGAATATTCAATGTGGTTTGTAGGGACTCATGTGGGTTCGGACGGATGGGACGGACGGAGATCTCTATAGTCTGATCTTGGAACATGCGGTTTATTGCAAAGGGCATGGGTATAGGGGCACTGCTCAGAGCTGCCAGACTCAGCTCGGAGCAGGCCCAAGAGAGCAAGAGAGTAAGCGAGTAAGTAAGGAGAGAGAGAGAGAGAGAGAGAGAGTGAGTATGAGAGTGGAATGGAATTGTGAGAGAGTAGTAAGAATGGACTGGTGAAGTCCTGGTTACAATACAATAAATCATCTTCTGTACTGAATATTCTAATTGTCACTAACCAATCTAATACAAGATACAAATCCTATAGCATTTACATACAGCCTATAAGCGTTCTTATATTACCATAGAGTGTTACATCTTAACTTCTAAAAACTACTCTTTGGACCCCTTCTGCTGAGCTAGTAGGGTCTGCTCTGACCGTTGGACCTGCCTGCAAGCAGAGGGTATTGTTCCATCAAGAGGGGATTACCTTCAGTCAGCCATACCATTGTTTTCCAGTTGTTCAGTAACTAAGACTTGGTATTTCAAAAGTGGCTTTCATTTCCATGTTGCCTGTAGTTTTCATATCCCCAAAATCTTTTGTCAGGCAATCATATTTATAAGGCTTTCCTGTTTCATCTTCCCCAACAGTGGTTGGTTTTGCTTCTGTTTTTTTCCCTCTTCTGCCTCAGCTTGTGGGACAACAGCTGGTTTGTGCCAAGGGTTCAAAGCTGTACCTGTAAACAGTTGAATTCAAATGAACGGTCAAAATTTAATGGTTTTAAGTTGGCTCAGAAAGCCAAATTCTTAAGCTTAGCAGAGGAAATGGAACTTGAAAGAAACATAGGTAGAAAATGTAAAGCTGAGTCTAATGAACTTCATATTTTGAAGAAAAGGGAATTAAAATAAATGAGACAAGGTTATGCCTTCATCAAGTAGCAAGAGAATATTCCAGTTGTTGGAGCTAGGCTGAGCCCAAACCAGCAGAGACCCTTGAAGTGAAGCATTTGGGCACCTTATCTCACCCCCTGGCTGTGTTGAACTGCTCCACCAGGGTCTGTCCGTGACCTCAGCTGGACCTGACAGTGGCTGGGACTGGGAGCAAGAAGCCTGGGATTGGGCAGGTTGAATGCCAGCTTACAGACTCATGTGCTTCAGTGAATGTCTCGTCTTTGACTCAGATGTGGGATTTCTCTCATCCTGGAGGCAAATTTGCCACTCATTTCTGTGGCAAATAAACTTCAGGCAGAGTTAGCTGCTCCTGTTGCTACAGCAAAGGCCTCTGTCTTAGTCTGTGCTGTAATTAAGTCATTAATTTAATACTCTCTGAATATTTCCTCATTCCTTTTTTTGAAATAAGGATGGAGCCAGTTCCCTTTGGCTGAACTGTACTTGGTAGGGCTGAGTAATAAAGACAGAGTGGCAGGTAAAGGTGATGGAGAGTCCTTCCTGTGCCTTCCCACACAGCTTTGAGTACTTCACTCCAAGTCTCATAAATAGGGGCTTGACCTCTTTTTAACTCCAGTTAAAAGCAGTGTAGCCCCTTCCCAGCATTGCTATGGCACAAGGAAAGGGGGAAAAAAATGTCCATAGACCTCAGAAGACCTTTTCCAGGTGTGAGTCAGTTCCTGCTGTATCTGAAGTTCAGAGCCAAAGACGATCTCTACTACATTGTATTTAACTTTGTCCAATTCCCTTCCCATTTTCTGCAGCAATAAAATCCCTATTGCTCTTTCATCTCTCCCTGTTTTTTCCCAAGTAGTTTCTGTGAAAGTGATGTTTGGGGGCAGTAAATCACAAAATGAAAGCCTGCATTCATAAAATGCTTTATGCCTCCCTTCATCAATATTTCAATGTGCAACACAGACACCAGCATTTCATTTTAATTATGCCTCAAATTTCCTGGCAGAGGGATAAAGCTGAACTCTGCAAGGCAGCCCAACCCCATCCCCTCACTGCCATGGGATCCCTGCAACATCCAATTATCCATGGGTTTTGTTCATCTGAGTCACGGGGCTGTGCGCATGCCCGGTGCACAGGAGGATTTCCAGCTGGGCTGAGTCTGGCCTGGCTCCTTCTTCCCTTGCCTTGGGGTGGGAGGAGGTCTTGCATGTGTCTGTGGGAGCTGGTGCATTGCCTGGAGCCTCCAGCCGGGTAGGAAGGGCAATTCAGCGCAAACAGAAGGTTTGGGAAGATAGGCTCTGACAGTGATTAGAGGCAAGGGAAGGCCTCCCTGCTACAGCAAGTGTCACATTTTTTTAAATTGTCCTTCCTGAGGTTGCTTTAGTTGCAAGGACTGTTCGCATTTGCAGAAGAGACAGAACATAACCGAGATGTTCAAGTCACTGAACAACACTGGCAAGTCACCCTGTGCCTTGTGTAGGTAGCCCTTTTTGGGATGTTTAAGAGCTGGTCACCTGCAACTGAGGGGCAATACAGGAATCAATAGTTGTTCACTCAGTTAATGTGCCAAACTGCAAAACTCTTTGCCAGAATCACAGAACAGTTTGGGTTGAAAGGGACATTACAGACCACCTTTTTCTACCCTCCTGCCATGGGCAGTGACACCTTCCACTATCCCAGGTTACTCCAGGCCCCATCCAACCTGACCTGGAACACTTCCAGGTATGGGGCAGCCACAGCTTCTCTGGATAACTTGTGCCAGGGCCTCCCCACCCTCACAGGGAATGATTTCTTTCTAATATCCTTTCCAAACCTCCCTCTGTTAGTTCAAAATCATTGCCCCTTGTCCTGTCACTATCAGCCCATGTAAAAAGTCATTCTCCCTCCTTTTTATACACCCCCATTTAGGCACTGGAAGGGGCTCTCTGGTTTCCCTGGAGTCTTCTCCAGGCTGACCAACCCCAGGTCTCCCAGCCTGTCTTTGAGGCAGAGGTGCTCCAGCCCTTGGAACATCTTTGTGGCTGATACTGCCATGTCCTTCCCAAAAATCCCACAGCAGATGTTCTCAATGTACAACATTCACAGGTATGTGAGGCAGGATGAAGATCCATGTGATAAAATGTGGAAGGAAAGGAGGAGGGCCCCTAATGCAAAGGAAATATGTCCCTTGTGGTGGTGCTCTTCCATCACTGTCAATTAGCAGGAGTGTTAAATCTGTAGCAGCTGGTGTGGGGTATGACTGGAGAGAGGGCACCAAATAGGATGGTTTATCAGTGTAATTCAATATGACAATTTCTGTGGTCTTATCCTGAAGACAGTGGGCAAGGTGGGGAGAGGGAGCGGCACTCGTGACACACACAGATGCTAACTGGAAGGGCAAGAGAAAAAAAAAATTCATTCATTCCTTGTTAGCACATACAGACGTGAATGTACTGATTTATGTAACTTCCCAAAGCCTGGCTGCTGCTGCCCACAGAACCCTTCTTAAAACACACATCCAAATTAAGATGCCATGCAGCAAATAAATTGCTCCGTGTGGAAACTTTGTTTGCAAAGTCAATGGTTTTGCAAAAGCTTATTTAAAGCCCTTAAAAAGCCAAAACAAGATGTGTGGAGAAACAAATATCTGTGTATTGCTGGTACCAAGGACCATGAGATGGTTTTGAGGCAACAGCCTCAGGGAAAACAGAATGTCACAGCAGCTCAGGCTTTCAGGGACAAGGGTTGGCATCTTTGGTTATGGATCTACTAAAATTAATTCAAGTCCAGGCAGCACCAAAGAAATTATTTAATAAATGAATCACCTGCCCAAGCACAGCAATTTGGGATTCTGTAACAGAAGGGTACACGTTTTGAGCTGAGAGGGGAAGTGTGGGATGTGTTATGCTTCACCCAACATCTTAATGCAGCATTTCCTCTGCGAAGGAAAGTGTGAAAAGTGAAGTTAAAGCTGTGATCCCTGTTTTTTTTCTCTCCCTAGGTCTGGTGACTCCCTTTTACTCAGAGCTACAGCAGACTCGCAGACGAGTTCTCAGGTGGCGTTATCCACAGGGTCGTGGGAATTTTCCTACTCTGTATGTGTGTATAATGCTCAAACCATATTAGGGCAAGAATAGAGCTGTTTTGGAGAACCTTTCCTATGATCTCCTTAAAGTTCCTCTAAAAGAGTTTTCCAGCAGTCCTGCTTATAGAAAAATTAATCTGGTTGTAATGACAGAAGATGAGGAGCTCAGGGTAAGGCAGAGGACCCTGAAATAAGGTTGATTTGCAGAAATACTATAATAGCTCAAAAGATAAGTCTTCATCTGCAAGCCTGGAGAGAGTCATGAAGGCTGGGAGCTGTTAAAAGGATGTGCCATAGGAGCAGAGGTAGGGACAGCATCAAAAAGCATTTCTGAAGAGGTGGGAATGGCAGTCCCTCTTGTTAGCAAGCAATATTTCCTTGCTGGTCTTGAGATGTCACAGACCATCCTAACAACCAGTGGTCTCAAACAGGAGAGTTTAAAAGAAGCTGAAATTTATCTGTCCTCACAGGAAATGAGTGCTGGCAGGTTTGGGTTGATCTGGAGGAGAAAAGAGTTGTCTGGATGGGCAGAGTTGTTTGCCAGGTGAATTTGCCTCCCTGCATGGTCCAGCAGTTGCTGTAAGTCAGTCTTAAAGAACCTGTGGCTGATAAATGTGGCCTGTACATGTGTAGTTAGCAAGGATTTTTGGGTTGAGACCTTTTGGTCTGGACCCTGAACAACAGGACTGTTAGGGAGGAGAAAAGGAAAATGGCAGTGTTTTCTGAGTGCCTGCTCCTCAAATACTCTTAGGCACATCCTGCAGCACAGAAATAAGCAGAAGAGATCTACTTAGGAGGTTACAGGTTTGCTATCCTTGGATCCTGATAGAATACGCTCTGTCCCAGAGTTGTTTTGCATTTCACCAGGGAGTCTTTTGTCTAAAGGGCATCGCTGCTACAGCAAAGTGGAGCTGTCCCTGCCCCTGCTTTCTCCAGTGGATATCACATTTCATTACCCTGATGAGCCTGAGCAAATTCTCTTGGTTGTGTTAATTTGCCCACGAGCCAGCCTGTGTCATGTCCGCAAGAATTCTGTGTCATTTTCCAGCCTCCCCATCCCTCCCGGTTCCAAAACCTCGAATAATAATTGCAGCCTTCTCCCTTTTTCTACTTCTTGCTTCTGAAATGAAGGGCTGAGACACCCCCTTTTCCTCAGCATGCGGAGAGTGTCAGCCCCAGGCTGGGTGAGCATGCAAGGCGTACCCCTCTCAGTGCTCTGTGTGAGTGTCCTGTGGGGCTGGCAGGGCTCACAGAGTGGGGTGATTTGCACAGCCTCAAATTTTGCAGTTTGGAGCTCATCAGTGGAACGGAGTGGGGTGGCTGGTTTGGCATCATCCTATGCTTTGGGCTGATGTGGCTGGCAGAGTAGAGTGCTCCTATGCACTTAATGCCTTCATACCTTTTTCCCCCTCCCCAAAGCATGGGTGCATCTCTAAGGAAAGGGCCACATAGCGTTGGACGGCAAATGTTTTAAACCCAGGATGTGAATGCTGCCATTTCCTCCACACCTTTCCTGTGAGGCACTCATAATGATTTAAGTTTAGATGCATGGGGGCAGGTGAGAAGTAAACTACATGTGTTTCTGTGGTGCTGCTCCTTTGCCACAGCTCCAGTTTGATCCATATTTTGGATTATGTTGATAGTACAGAAGAGTTCAGGCTTTTTTCCAAAATATTTGTATCCAGAAGTGTGAAGTGAGGTGGTCAGACACTGAATAGGCTCCCCAGGGAATGGTCATGTCCCCAAACCTGCCAGAGTTCAAGGAGCATTTGGACAATGCTCTTCAGGCACAGAGTGGGATTGTTGGGGTGTCCTGTTCAGGGCCAGGAATTGGACTTGATGATCCTTGTGGGTCCCTTCCAGCTCTGGATATTATATGATTCTATCAGATGTGCTTCTGCATTTATCACAGAGAATATTAATGCATATTATTTTTGCTTTAAATAATGATACGTGATGATAATTTTGCTGTCCTACAAGCCTGAAGCTGAGCTATTGAAAAATCACTGGTGCTTCTACCAGCCTAACCTTAAGGACAGATACTAATTTCTCAAGAAGTCAAACAAGCTCTAACAGGACAGAGAAAATTAGCTCCTGATTATTGGTAGTTTTGAGAGAGATGAAGGAGCACTCTTTCAAAATACTTCTATGCTTATTTCCCTCATCCAAGCATCCCAAGAAGGCAGCTCAACACTGCGAGGCTGCAGCCATTCCTCCTGCTCTCTACTGGTTATTAGGCCTTTGGGCTAACGTTGGTTTTCCATATTCACGTTTGAGAGGAAAGGTTAATGCACATTGGTCCATAAACCCCACTCTGGAGGCACTGAGAGGCTTTGTACGGAGAGCACGAGAGCCTGAAGCACGTGTGGACAAGAGCACTTCCACGAAGAGAACTGATTGAAAGAGAGCTTCAGGATAAGTGTGTGAAGGGGCCTTTGAATGGGTTTGGCTGTAACACAAAGCTGCTCCTGGAGAGCTCTTTGGCAGAAGGAAAGAGGCTCTTGCAAAGAATTAGTTGTGTGTTGCATCAAAAGATGAGGGGTTAGGGATTGGAGTAAATGGATCAAAGAGATCTGGATACAGAAACTAGAGCAGAAGATAATGACAGGCAAGAGTCACCACTAATGAAATGTGAAGCCCTGAGCACTTAAAATGCAGTGAAGAAGGTCCAGGATCTTCCCTCAGCCCTAAATAACAGGATAGTGAGGTGGCAGCAGCAGCAGGTGCCTGAGGTACATTCACCCAGGTGGAACTGGTAAGGAAGGAGATGTCAGTACAGGTGGGAGATGGCAATGGATGCCTGGATACTCCCAGAGAAACAGCTGGAATCTGCACAACGTGTGCACAGGTCGACCTGTGGTGGGAGGTGGCCAAATTACAAGGGACAGGCTGTGAAATGTGACAGGGACTGAAATGGATATAGAGGCGGAGCTTTGAAGCCATCCACCAGCAATGGATCCCACTGACACTTTGGATGCTGATGACCCACCAAAACAGGGGTCCAATTTGTGCGGAAAAGCCATGCTATGAAAAGCCACTGTCCACAAAGGAGATAGAGGAGTCCTGCAACGTTATTCGAATAAAGGGAGAAAGTCCACTGGGGCATACCCCCCGTGTGGTTTCTCTCTCTGTTTGGAGGGTGCAGCCTCCTTTCGTCCTAAACTCCGGTCTGCGTGTTGTCCTCTTCCTTTCCCCACTGGCTGAGGTACTAGGAAGGCACAGCCTTCCCGAACACCTACCACATATTCCCTCCCTTCAACATGTCATTTCCCCCCAAAGTTCGGAAGTTCAGGCTGTCTGAGTTCTGTGGATCCACCAGACGTTCAGACTGTCTGGGCTCTGCAATAAACTTTGCGCAGACCCATTTCTCCTGTTACCCTAAAGTTTAGGAGTTCAAACTGCCTGGGTTCTGTAACCAAACCCATTAGGCTTGAGGTCGGTACAGGCATTAAGACGCATTTAGAGGACATTAACACCCATTTTTCCTAAAGACTCTCATCCATCGAGTTGTTTGTAAAGAGATCAGCACCCATCTTTCAAATTCAACCTCCAACCCCCAGGCCAAAACCAGGTGCGGTGCTTTAAAGGCTTCAGACGCAGAGCCAACAAGGAGGAAGCGGTAACAGAGGAGGATGTTTAGGGTGTCCTGAACTCGGCCACCTTCTGAGGTGTTTGTTTCTCTCTCCAGGAGCCTGCAATCCCAACCTCAACACCTCACCAACTGCTTAACCTCCGGGGACATCAGCATTCTTTCCTGGGACAAACTAGGACCTACCTCAGCCTGAGCAGACAGATGATTGTCAAATGCTCCGAGCCCGGCCAGAAGCTGCTGTGGTGAGTGATTTCTAGTCCAAAGAGATTTTTTTTTCTCCCAGCATCCCTCTGAGACATTTTCCTTTGCCCCGAAAGGCTTTCTCCCTGTGTTGAGTCATGCTTGAAGCAGTGCTTGGATAATAAGTGCTGCTGAGCTCTGCTTTAAACAAATGAAGTTGATTTAACAGGGCTGTAGGACGGCAGGTATCTGTGTTATTCAAGAGTATTGGCAGTTCGAAGGCCGAGCACTAAAAGCACTTCATTTTTATTTCAACTCTTAATTGAAAATCAGCTGGTTTGTCTTGTTCTCCTCGGTGCTGCTCCTTCCCTGCTCCCGGCTCCCATCCCCTCGCGATGGGATAAGGGCTGTTAATGTGACACCCCTGCACAATGTGTTTGTCAAAAAGTGGCACGAGGCCAGGCTTTCACTTGTGGTTTATTAGTTTAATTAACCAGGGCCTTGCAAATACTTCTCCGTGAGGCAGAAATGAGAGAATCTAATGTTTCTTGGGCTGAATCCTTACATCACGTTTAGCCACCTGGTGAAGGCACCAAGGTAAAAACTTGGCTCCTGTGATTAACCTTGACTGAATTAATAATATCTTGGAGTCACGTTATTGCTGACCTTGTGCTTTGCTACCTTCTCATCTTTCTAATTTGTCTTTTCTTCCTGCCTTTGCAATAACAGCCAGAAGTGTTAAAAAATAAAAACCTCCTGCTGCCTCGTGGGAGAGAGCTCCTTTACTTGCAATGGTTTTTAAATTAATTAATTTTTTTTTTTTTTTACTTTCAGTAAAAAATACTTCTTGTTATACTTCTTGTTATTTGTGTTTTTCTGGCATTTGTGCACACAAACACTTGCATGAGAATAGCTACTTAAGAGTTGTTTGGAGGTGACCTTGTCATTTTTTTTTTTAAAATGAATTTGTGTGATGATGTGCTGGATACTGCCAGCCACCAAGATAATTCGGCATTTGTTCACACAAAAAGAAGTTCTTCCTATGTGCTATTTTAGGAGACGGTCTTGATGTCGTTTGTGAGAAAAGCAGTGTTGAAGCTGGGATGTCCACAAAGAAAACTCCAGTTGCTGCCTGGGCTTCTTTCCAGTGATTTGGTATCCTTTGTGGGTGGTTTGTTTAGTTTAGTTTAGGGGTTTTTTTGAGGTGTTTTTTGTTTTTTTGTTTTTTTTGGTTTTTTTTTGGTAAGGTTGTTTGGGTTGTTTTGGTCAACCAGACCAGAGCACTGAGTGCCACCAACTGTTTGTTGAATACCTCCAGAGATGGTCACTCCACCACCTCCCTAGGCAGCCCCTTCCATTGTTTAACAACCCTTTCTGTGAAGAAATTCTTCCTGATATCCAACCTGAATCTCCCCTGGCACAGCTTGAGGCCAGATACCTCTTCTTTACTAGGAATTCTGAAGCAGAAATGTGGACTCCAGGACCTAAGCAAGTAAAATACTTGGAAAATACCTTGCTCATCCCAACATCCAGCATTAGGAGCAATCTCTTTGTGAGACTTTCACCCAGAAACACTAGCAAGTGTAAAATTTGGTAAACACATCCCTCTGGCTTTGTTTTTTTAGTTTAATCTGGAGCATATTGAACTGTCCTGTTTACTGCCTGGTGTAATTTAAGATGTTGAATGGAAGTGCAGCATCCTTAGGTGAAAGTTGCTGGCTACCCAAAATATTTTATCGTGGTGGAATTTGTAGTCTGGTGGATTTAGTGAGGATCATCTCCTCTAGAAAGAGATTTAATCTCTCAGCTAACACTCAGCTGACCTGTGTGGTGCATCACAGGTTCCAGCCATTTCTCTGTGACTTTGGGAAAAAGGTGCTTACCAGATGGGATGTTTATCTTTCATCAAGAGTGGGTTTATCCAATATGTCAATACAGAATTTTCTCTCTGTAGGTCAAGAGGAAATCTACATGTATATTTAGAAACGCAGTGGAGCCATTAAATTAATTTGTCTTTGCTTTAATAAAGGCGCTTCTTGCCTTTAGAGAGTGATAATGGCGCTAGATTAGTGTATCCAGGAATACCATTGTGAGTGGCAGCTGGAGAATGAGAACTCGATGGGATCTAAAATTAAAGAAAAATGTTTGCAATCAGTTTTGTGCTTCGTTCTCCTCTTAGCCTGGCTACCTGAGATGTTCAACACATAATTCTACAACTATGTGGTGTATTTTTTTTTTTAAGGGAAGGTATTGTATGTCTTCTGTAAGAAACTCTCAAGATGTTATTTTCATGCAAATAGTTTTGTGTGCTAAATTGAGGAACTTAAGAACCACAGAAAATACAGGAAATGTGGGCAGAATGCATTCAAAATGTAAAAGTTTCCTCGGAGTTGTCAACAGCTCTTTAAGAAGTCTATTACCTGCACCTTTCAGCAGCTTTTCTTTGTGATTGCTGGGGGGGAAAAAACCCAACAATTACTGAACTGAAAATATTGTAAGTAGCTTGTTGCACGAGGAACAGCTCTGGAGAGGGATAAAGCCACTACCTTCTGCAGTTTGCCTTTCTGGCTTTGACAAAAATCGAGACGACAACCTTCTTCTTTTTCTAGTTGCCGCATCTAAAGTAAGAGGATGACCGGGTTTCTTGATGGCTTTTCCTTAAGGTTTCTCTGACACCTTCTAGGATGTGTCCTTGTGCTTGTGCCTTTCCTTCAGCAGCAACCATAGCAAAAGAAACCCAAATTTCCCAGTGGAAGGATCTTTATTGCTCGTACAAAAGATGAGTGTATAAGCCTTGATTCCCAAGGGCCAAGCCAGCCTGGAAAGCATCCTCTTGAAATTGAGTGGGGTATGAATAAAGCAAGTGACTTTTCCCCACCGCAAAGATGAGTACTGTACTTCACTGCTGCGGATGATTAAAGAAAACAATTGCAGTCTGACAACATGCATTGACGTTTCCAAATGAAAAAGGAATGAAGAACAGATTCTGTGAGGCTTACCACTGATGAGAATGGATCTCCCTGGATAGCAGCCTTTTTGAAAGTCGATTCTATTTCTTTTTTTTAAAATGCTGCCTAGAATGGGCAATCCTGTCACGGGGACAAGTGGTAGATCAGAGGAGTTCAGGGGGTAATCTGGGGCACAGAAATGACTCTGCACTCGCACTCATGAGCCCACTGAAAGGCAAACAAGAAAAATGCCTGAGTGAATGAGGACAAAGAGGGAAGGGGCATCTGGGTTAATGCTGATAAATGAATATTTGACGTTTAAGTTCAACTTCCATTTGCTTGCAAATGAAAACTATTGTGTCAACACTGCAAGAGATGGGCCATGTGGTTTTTTAATTTATCTTTTCCCCCCCAAAGGTTAATTCTTCTTTGATTTAAGAGGAAAAAAAGAAGTGAGAAACGTTGACTTTAAATGATGGGCAAACACACACAGAGTCTTGCCTTCCTGGCAGTGCTCGCTGCACATCCACAGCACAGCCCTGCTCCAGCAGCTGGCAGGGGGCTGGAGGTGTCCAGGATGCCAGGTCAGGGAAGGAAGAGCTTGCCAGACAGGTTTCCTGTACAAATTTTTTGCTTCTTGTGATGCTCGCTTCCAGCCCTGAGGTTAAAACCCGGATGTTTACAGCCACATCTTTTTATAGGCAGCAGGTGATAGGTAATTTTATGTGAAAAATCTATTTAGTCCCCTGATGGAAGAAGTAAACTTAGGTGATACTTGTTCTCCCGTGAATTCTTGGCATGCCATTAAAAAATCCTGTTGCAGTTCTCCAAAATATTAGCTGTAAAACTTGTTCCTTGTTAAAATTACAATCAGAAGGTGTAATAAAGGGATTATTCAGGCATGCATTACCATGAAATGTTCATCTTCAGGCACTTGGATTTTGACTCTGTAATAGTATCGTGCTTTGCCTGGTAAATCTTGTGGTGGCTGCTGGGGTAGAAAACACAAACCCTCCTGCTGTGCCTCTCCTCTGGTTCAAAGACAGTCCCACTTTCAAGTTTAATCAGTAGTTTTATTGTTGCTCACAGGCAAAAGATACCGATCCCAAAAAAACCCCAGGAAAACTGGGATGGAAAAGTTGAATACTGGGTGGAATTGCACGTTCTCCTCTGCTCCTGCTGGTTTTAATTGATCCTTCATAATGGTGTGTTCTTATTTGGGAGGGGTGACCCCGGGAGGGTGACAGGAGTCTGTTCTGGCGGACATCCTCGCCTCTGCCCAGCCCATCCATGGTGGAACCAAGCTCTTGGTGAAGCTGTGCTGGAGCAGACCAGGGAACAGAGAGTTCTTTGGATGTTGGTTGGATTTCTCTCCCCAGGTGGCTCTCCCAGAACTGTTTCTGTCCTTGCAAAAGGTCTTTTGGCTTCTTTTTTTTTTTTTTTTTCCATAGTGTCTTAGACCTGTCTATGCTCCTGAAACACTAAAGGGTGTGGATGTGGCTCAGTGCAGCAACTGAAAGGTGGATCTGTCAAAAAAGGTATTGAGAGAACTGAGCTGATGCTTTCTCAAAACAAACTAATGTTGTTGTTTTCCAGAGCAGAGTCCCAGTGATCACAGGCAGTGCTGCAATGGGAGAGGTCCCCCCCTGAGGGAAAGCACAGGGAAATAATGGACTCATTGAATGATTTGGGTTGGGAGGGACTTTAAAGCTTATCTCGTTCCTCCCCCTGCTGTGGGCAGTGGCACCTTCCACTAGACCAGGTTGCTCAGAGCTCCAGGCTGGGAAGGTATGAAACACAAACTGCTGGAATCTGTCCTTGTATCCACGCTGGTGCTCCCTGTTGGCTTTTCAATGGCATTTGAAGGTGTCTGTCTAACAGGAACGGTTTGGCACAGGTTCATGGGGGAAATTTAAGCTATCTTATTTTCCAAGAGTACTGTTTTGTCTAGAGCCTCCTTGGCCTTGTGGGCTGAGACTGCATTTATCCTGTCTTTGTAGAGGGCACTTCACTATTTAACTGGGATAATATCAATCTGTTGGTGTTCAGTCTGTCCCTGTGTGTGTGTTAATGCTATATGTATTATATATGTTATTGCAACCGTCTCTTTCTCTCAAAGACCCCTGCAAAGCCAGTCTGGGGAAAAAGGCTTGTTTTGAACTCTGAATCACCGGTATTCTCTGGAGTCTCCTACAATCCTCAATTTGGTTTTCAAAGCTGGTAAAACCAGTCAAATTTAGGATGCTGTTCATTTTGCTGAGTGTGTACTACCCCCACCAAACATTCTTCTTGGTCAGTTCAGCTGCCACTTTCGATCTCTAGTCCATGTTGTGCTGCTTTTCTGTTTGAAGAGAGATACAAGAAAATCACTCTGTAACAACCAGGGCTCTGAGGCATTTCCAGCCTTTGAAAAAGTTGTACAGGATTTTTCCTCTTTTTTTTTCTTTTTTTTTTTTCCTGTGGTTGCTGTCTGCATAGGTAAAACCCGGCACAGCAAATGCTGATAATTCAGCTAAAATGCCCAGTGTTTAGGCCTTGTATTCTTAACTGTGGGGAGGAAAAGAGGCATTTAGTACTGCTTTGCCAGGAATGGATATGGAGGTGGCAGCAGAGAAGTCAGATGAAGGGTTTTCTTGGAAGCTTGGTGCAGGATTTTTATGCATGGCTTCCTGGCTATCTGCACAGGTATTTTATATAAATAGGAGATTGACATCTTTATAGACATATTACAGATGTGTTCTCATCTCAAGGTCACAGTTTTCCTCGTTTCCTGTGTGAGGCTTTCTCCATGCCTCGCATAGCTCTGGGACTGGCGATCCATGCTGGGAACTCTCCTGTCTCATACTTTTTACCTGCAGGGATTTCTCCTGTGAGCCATAACGTGCTCATGCATTTCCTAACTGCGATTGGCGCTATATAGATAACATCTAAATATCAATTTTTAAAAAACTGTGCAGATTTGAAGGTCTGGAATGGTTTTTTCCCCCTGAAATCTAGTAAGTTTGAGGGGTTTTTTTGTAGGTGTGAAAGTACTGAAGGTCTTTTTTTTACGTCTTAATGGTGTTCCCCTTTTTTAGAAGTTGGATTTGGTCTTGGAGCTCTTTTACAACCCTAATGATTCTATAGGATGGGTTACTTAGGAAACCAGCTGGATTTCTACTTCTTTTAGTGTGAGCTTGATGGCCAAATCATGTCAGGTTACCAGAAGCATCACAGAGACTTAACTGACCTCCCACCCCCTCAAAACCTCTAATTAAAGGGGTGAATAATTTTGCAAGGACATACCAATTGTGATTCCCTGATCTAGAGGAGTAACTTTTTTTTTAATATAATTTGTATCATGCATGTCCCCTTCTGTCAATTCAGATTTCATTTTGCAAATGATCTCTGATAGTCCTGTAAAATCCAGCTTCAGCAAATGTTCCTCCTGGAAACTTCGGCTGTGTGGGGAGACTGAATGCAAGAAGAGTATGGGCTGGAGCAGGGAATCCATGGAGGTTGCTAGAAGGCACTCTTGGGAAGCTGCATTCAGCATTTGCCTGTGGGATTATGCCAAGAAACCCAACCCGCTTGACAATAGCCAGAGATCTGCCGGGATGAACCACGCTTCTCATAGAGATGTGATGGAACTCCGTTTATTCTATTGTCAGACCCATAGTTACACTCTAATTCCTCAAGCACGCATAGGCAAGCTCCATACTGTTGGATTACAGCTACTGTTCACGCAGCCTTTAATAGCAAGCGATTGGTTACAGATTAATATGCACGCGACTAACTAACATAAGTCTTTCTCTTTCTATGGTCAGCATCCCCCTCCGCAACATCCTGTCGGTTTGCCACATCAGCATTGCTCCTCTCTTTTTTCCCTAGTCAAGGACAGTTCACTAATATAGCTTGGATTGTGCACGTACACATGTCCCTGTTCACTCAGCCATTTCTCTACACTTGATTTTCTAAGCTATTTAATGGTATTTTCATACAACCTCCAGGCTCACCACCTTCCCTGCTTTTCTCACCTGCAGCCTGTTCCTCCCCACCAACCTCAGCTTCCTTCACTTCCCAGAGCAACACCTTTCCCATCTAACTTTCAAGGCTCTCTCACCGTCAGAAATTCCTGCAGCTGGGCCTGGAATGACATCCCGCTGCTGGAGTAAGTTATGAGGCATGGGCTGGATCTGCTTCCCTGTGGTTCTTGGATCTCACCTTGCTCTCCACGTCCCTTTGTTGGACCACCTCTGGATCAGGAGACTGGAATGTCCAAGGACGTTTTGCAGCAGTTGACTTCCTTTTCTAGTAACAGTTGTCCTGATTTAATTCTGACAGGAGGCAATCTCATTCCACTGCTTGTCCCTTAAGGACTTGTGATGAAAGGCACAGACTTAAAGCAGAAAACAATTTGTTCCCGGGTTCAGCTATTTGATATTTTCTGTGGTAAGGTTGTCCTTTGCACTGATTTATCTAGAAAGGCCTCTGGGCATTCCCAGATGCTGGGCAGCCCGAGGGGATGGAAGGACAGGGAATTCCGTGCTGTTGGTGCCTACTTTCCCAGCTGACTGTTTTCTGGAAGGGGCTGTTTCCTTTAAGCCTCAAGCTGGGAATGTGAGCCCCTGGTCTGGCTCCTACTGCACCTCCACTGTGCTGTTCAATCCCACCAGCAGAGTGTCTCCCAGGCTGAGAAATAGCTGCTAAAGCACATGAGAGCTCTAAAAGATTGTGAATGTGCTCAAAACACTAACAAATTGACCTGTACAGGGTTCCTCCTGTGAGCACCAGTATAAAAAAACAGGATGGGAGAAAGGAGACAGGCTGGGTTGGCATGAGATGACAGAAGTAAATTGCAGGGGAGCTTGGGGTAATTTCACTGCACGCTGTTGAAAAACTGTGGTATGTCCAGTCTGGAAAGGCTTTCTGGAAGGCTGTGCTCCACCAAAGCACATTTGTAATGGGTGTGTTGAATGATGGGATCTTCCATGTGGGGTCTGCTCTGTGCCTGCCCCCATTTCCATGCTGCAGATGGGGAAGGGGTCCTGGATGTCATGGAATCCCAGAATGGTTTGGGTTGGAAGGGACCTTAAAGTTCATCTTGTTTCAGACTCCTGCCATGGGCAGGGACACCTCCCACTAGACCAGGTTGCTCCGAACCCGATCCAACTTGTCCTTGAATGCTTCCAGGGATAGGGAAGCTTCTCTGGGCAAGATCAGGGTGGGTACAGCTCTCCACAGGTCCCCCTTAATGGGCTGCTCTTCTTGGGACTGTGCCAGCAGCCTCACAGCCCCTGCACTGGTGAAGTGTGACTCTCAGCCCCTTTATCTGCAGTGTCCACTGGCTGTGCTGAGTTCCCTGGGGGGGCTTCAGCAAGGGGCAGGATCCTGAGAAAGAACCCACACCCTTGTCTTGCTCCCTTCCAGTCTGGGGGATTCCTGAGCTGAAAGTTAATCTGTAACTTCATGTGTAATAGTCCTTGATGGACTCTTGCCAGATTGCTCAAGCCTTTTGTGTTCTGGGCCCTTTTTGTGCCCTGTTGTAAGGGCTTCATGCCTAGTGTGACAGAGCTGGAGACTGTTTCAGTAATGCTTCAAAGTCTGTGTTTTTCCTGGTACGTTGGATTTTTGCTTTTACTTCTCAGGCCTCTGGCATCCCCTGACCTTTCTCTGGCAGGAGGAGCACATTGCAGCACTGCTTCTGATATCTTTTTTTCCTCTCTCTTAAGATTTTTTGAGAAGGTGATCTGCTGTCATGCAGGGTATCAGGCCAGGGCTGGGGGGAGGTACTCTGCAACCTGTTGAGTTTGTGTTGGAGTTTGGTGCTACACCACAAACTCTGCTTAAAAAAATGTGTGTTCTCAGCTCTGCCCAAAAAGCAGAGCTCAGCTCAAACTCTGAGCCAACCAGTGTGCTTCCCCCTTCCTTCCTGCTCCGCTTTCCCTGTTAATATCTGCTGGAAGAGCTCATGTCTGTCCTCTCTCAATGTCAACTTGGGCATGTCCAAGTCCCTCGTGCAGAGCTGATGTTCTCACACTTCCCTCTCCTCTGGGTGTTTTCTCTTTGTTCTTCCTTTATTTTTTTCCTTACTGTGGGTTATTTTAACACAGTAAACATTTTTCTGACAGTTAGTGGCATGAATAAATCCTTTTCCTGTCCTGCCCCCAGTTTATTATTTAAGGGGAGAAGATGATTAAATCCGGCAGGGCTGATTTGAATTCTCTGTTCGCAGGAAGAGGGTGGCTGATGGGGGTCTGTCAAGCCACAGAGTTTGCGTTCATCAGCATCTTGGGAGAAACAGCAATGCCAGCTGCTTAAAACATCTGGTTCGGGTTGTTCCCTCCACTCCCCATCTCTGCTTTTCTTTCTTTCTCTTTTCTTCTGGAGAGTTCAGCATTGCTGACTCTAAATGTTGGATCTAGTGGGTTGACAGCTTGGTTTCTGCTGTTCCACTCGAGCACCAGAGCCTGATGAAGTTACTGGGTTGGAGTCCAAGCGAGGGTCAGACAGAGCAGTAAAAATCCATCATCTGCTCCCATGTTTCTGAAGAAGAAGCTCTCATAGTCTGGGGACGGGCTCTGTGTGCCCAAGGGCCCGGTCTGTGGTTCGTGTGATGCCAGCACAGAGCAGGGAGGGCCCCTCTGTGCAAAGGGAGAAGGTGTTTTCCTAACCTCACTGGCATGGAAACTCAAACAGTGAGAGTGAAAGAAGCCCCAGTAGAGTTAATTTAGTGTTGCATTTAAAAGGTGGAATTGAATGGAATCGCTTTGCATTTATTGGAGTTAGCTTTTCCTGCTCTCAGGGCTTGGAGGAGGGCTGAGTACCTGTGCAATCGGGAGCACTGCATTAGTGTGAATTTGGCTGAGGGCTTGAGAGAGGAGTTTTGAGCTTTCTGAGCAGTGGATTTGCTCACCAGCAAGCCCTGAGCCTGCCTAATGAAGGCAGAGTACTGTCAGAAAGATGCAGGGGTGAGGGTCCCCTCCTTTCTATCCCCTTTCCCATTGTCTTGACTAAAAGATGTGTCTACAAAACCAGTACCTTCTGGAGACTGAACTCACGAAGCTGATGCATCTGTGCAGTTGTTGGGGTGTAGGTTATGGGACGGCCGGACGTAGACGGTGACGGATGGAGATGAGAGATCTCTATAGGCAGGTCTTGGGACACATGGGGTTTATTGTAAAGGGCGTGGGTATAGGGACACTGCTCAGAGCTGCCAGACTCAGCTCTGAGCAGGCCCAAGAAAGCAAGAGAGTAAGCGGGTGAGAGAGAGAGAGAGAGAGAGAGAGAGAGTGTAAGAGCAAGAGTGGAAGTAAGAGCAGGAGTGGAAGAAGTAGTAAGGAATGGTGAAGTCCTGGTTACAATACAATAAATCATCTTCTGTACTGAACATTCTAATTGTCACTAACCAATCTAATACAAGATACAAATCCTATAGCATTTACATACAGCCTATAAGAGTTCTTATATTACCATAGAGTGTTACATCTTAACTTCTAAAAACTACTCTTTGGACCCCTTCTGCTGAGCTAGTAGGGTCTGCTCTGACCCTTG
>NW_008246060.1:118451-126885 GCF_000691975.1 Corvus brachyrhynchos
TAGTTGTTGTTGTTTTGTTTGACTGGTTATATACATATATATATATATATATATGTATAGTAAAGAACTGTTATTCCTATTTTCCACATCTTCGCCTAAAGGCCCTTGATTTCAAAATATAATAACTTAGAGGGAAAAGGGGTTATATCTGCCACTTCAAGGGGGGGCTTCTGCCTTCCTTAGCAGAACACCTGTCTTTCAAAACCGAGACAGCAGTGAATCCCATGCTCAGGTCCTGCTGTGTTGTTTCCCAGTGGAGCTCAGCCTGGCTAATTAATCAGGGGTATACTCCCAGAATCATTTAGGTTGGAAAAGCCCTCCAAGATCAGTGAGTCCAACCTCTGCCCCATCCCCACCTTGTCGACCAGATAACTGAGTGCCACATCCAGTTATTCCTGGACACTTTCAGGGATGGGGGCTCCACCACCTCCCTGGGCAGTCAATTCCAAAGCTTGACACCCCTTTCCATGAGAAAATTCTTCCTGATGTCCAGCCTGAACCTTCTCTGGTGTACCTTGAGGCTGTTTCCTCTCATCCTGTCCCTGTTCCCTGGGAGAAGAACCTGACCCCCCTGGCTGCCCCCTCCTGTCAGGGAGTTGTGCAGAGCCAGAAGGTCCTCCCTGAGCTTCCTTTTCTCCAGGCTGAGCCCCTTTCCCAGCTCCCTTAGCCACTCTGTGCTCCGGACCCTTCGCCAGCTCTGTTCCCTTCTCTGGACATGCTCTGGCCCCTCAATATCTTTCTTGTGAGGGTCCCACAACTGGACACAGCATTTAAGATGAATATAAAACCAATAAATAACCAAAACGTAACCCAGGCAGTGCCCTGTGCTGATGGGGTCACCCAGCTCAGCGTTGGGTTCTCCATGCGCCAGAGGAATCTGTGGCTGTGAGTACAGACACCCCCTCAAAGCTGAGGCTTGGCTGTCACTGGGGCTAGGAACCCGCCACTTGGAATAATCAGTGATGTTTCCTGTGGTCTGGATGCCATTGAGTCTGGAAAATTCAAACTAATCTTGTCTGGTGTCTGACTGCACCTTGCTAGAGGGGAATTCTCTTCTGCTGAAAATTGCACTGCAAATGTGTGCCAAAAGGAGCAGGTCCATGTCTGAAGCAGAGCCAGCTCCTCTTCTCAGCATGGAAATGGAGCTCCAGGACTCACCTGGCCTCGTCCTCCACTGCCAATATTTTAGTGCGATAGGTTGTCTCGTGGTATTTTGGCGATAGAGGATGACTTGCAATACTTCAGGTTTTCCTGGGTTGTCCTTTCACCTGCCTGTCTTTTCCTTTCAGCCTCCTGTGCTTCTGATGCCTGACTTTATTACCTTTGCTATTTCTAACCCTCTTTTTGGTCCCTGTTGGAGCTTGATTTCTGCTGCGGGGAAGATAGAAAAGGTCAGGCTCTCACTAGCGAAGCTTATTTAATTAATGCTGCAAATCTGTGGGCAAACTTGAATGTATGTTGCAAGTATGACCTACCTGGACCCTCCTGGGCACATGGGTCCCATGGTTGTTTATTTATTTACCTCTCCTCTGTTGTTCTTTTCTCCCATCTGATCCAGTATTCCCAATTTTACCTCTACTCCAAGAAAAAAAAAGCTTAGTGGACTCCAAACAGTAAATAAAACTGACATTTGTAGCAGTCAGTCTGATACAACAGGACAGGGATGCAGCAGCACTTTTTTGGGTTTGTTCCCACTCCTTACCTAAAATCTCCTTTAATCAGGAGCTAATGACAACTTTTGGTCATGAGAGCTGATGCACAGGGAAAAAAACCCCACCAGTTTGCATTCAAAATAATGCAAAACATTATAAATAGGAAGATCTGCAAGGATATAATTAAGCTAAATTGCTCATTGTTGCTCTCACCAGAGATGATTTCTTGCCTCTATCTGGGTTGGGCTGTCGTCTGGCTTTAGGGAGGATGTGTTCTCTCTTTATTCCAGTTATGAACCTTTGCAGCAGCTGGTGGCTGCAAGAGTGGGTTTTTCCTCTGGGTTTTGTGTGGATCCAGCAAATATTCTGGTGGCTTGGATTTTGGCTTCCAAACTGTCACAGGAAAATTGTCCTACAGGTTTCTGCCACTCTCCCTCTGCAGCTGAACTGACTCCTTAAGGTGGATTATTCTCCTCCAGGACTCTGCTGCAGGCAGACATGGAGAAATCTTGCAACAGGTCACAGCAGCAGGCTGCCAGGAAAACAGCTCTGGCTTGGGAATAGAGGACTCTCTCTGCCTGCAGATGGTGTGCAATAAGCTCTGGATTTTAGTGATTCTGTGCAATTTACCCTATTGAAAGTAGCTGAGCCTGGAGAGAATTGGGAGCTGATGCTGAAGTCTCCAAACAGATCATAATGTGTTTAATACTTGGGTGATTTTTTTGTCCTAATTTTCTTCAACTGTGTTGTACATGAATGCAACATAAGAACTGTGCATTTTCCCATGCTTTAATTGAAATAGTATGTGGACAAATGGAGTGATTTGGGTCAGAAAGGACATTAAAGTTCATCCAGTCCCACCCCCTGCCATGGGCAGGGACACCTTCCACTAGACCAGCTTGTTCCAAGCCCCATCCAACCTGGCCTTGAACACTTCCAGAGATAGGGCAACGACAGCTTCTCTGGGCACCCTGTGCCAAGGCCTCACCACGCTCAGAAGGAAGAATTTTTTCCCAATATCCCATGTAAACCTTTCCTCCTTCAGTTTAAGGCCATTTCCTCCTTGTTCTATCACTCCATGCCCTTGTGAAAAGTCCCTCTACTTTTGTGTATTGTGGAGACGGCTGATAAATTGGGCAGCATTATTCAGGCCTGCTGATTTTCCTACTAAATTATATTTTAAATTTTTAAAATAATAATTTGCTTGGTTGTTTCTTCACTGGGCAGTTCTCTGAGAAGTGTAGCTATCTTCAGTTAGGGCTTGGCAGTGAAATTTGCCATGGAAATACCACAACCTGAAAAAACTTCATGGTTATGGAAAACAAACATGGCTTGATGATGTCACTCTTGTCCCCAAAACACAGACTTTGGCTCAATTATTCTGCATGTGTCTCTCTTAAAGCTTTTTCTCCTTTGCTCTACTGTGTGTGGAGCAACTTTTGCTGAGGAAGGGGAGTGTCCTGAGGGTTAAGTGACCTATTTACATCTGTGCTGCTTTTGTCTTTCTAACCTCAGAAGGCAGAGACCCTGAACTGAAAACTATATTAAACGATTCTAATTAATACAGGACAAAAAATAAGGCTTCCCTTGAAAAAGGGGACTGATTTTAATCTTCTAAATTAACAAAGGGGTGGAGTTAAAAGCAGCAACTGTGGCACCTACTTCGATTATCCACAGCACCCCTTTTTTTGGCCTAGTTCTTGGTAGGAAGGCAAGCTCCTGGATGAAGTTATAGCTCCCATCAAAGATTGTCTTGTCTGGACATGTTGACAAGGCACTGATGTCCTTGTCAGCTGTAAATGTCAACTTGACTGTCAGGAGGCAGCTACGGATGAGAGAGGTGAAAGTGCCTGGTCTCACCTCCTGCCTCCTTGTGTGGCCCCCTTGTGACAGGCAGGAAAACCTGTCTCTGATAAGCAGCTGGGAAAGCCACCAGCTCCTGGTTGAGCATGACGTCGAGTCTTCTGGGATGCAGAGAGGTCGTTTCAACCCCTTTCTCATCACCAGCTTGCTCAGAGGTCCCACAAGGAGCTACTCTTCCAGAGAAGACAGGCACCCCAGGAAAGGTGATTTTTGGGGTGGCTCTTGGAAAAAAGCCTGGTATACTTTGGGTTAGGCAGTAGGACGTCACAGCTTGCAGCCTCTTTGGCCAGATGCCTGTTGAGCCAGGGCATTTTTGCCAGGTGGAGATGAAGAGTTTTGCTGGGTGCTCAGAGAACTCTTCTCTCCACCTTTTTTTTGTCAGAACTTTCATTCCTCTTTATTGCTGTTTTTCTAATTTTTCTTTGGGCTTCTAATGACAGTGATTATGCCAAATGTGGCACATTTCATGTACTGTGGAAATGACTTTCAGACCCAACTCTCAGTGCTTAAAGGACCATTAAAAACCCTGCTTTTCAGAACTAAGCTTTGGTGTTCTCCCCACTCTATTTCCAGTCCTGTGTTAACCTGTAAAGTAGTAAAATTGCTGACTTGATTATGTTGCATTAATTAATTATCTCTATAGCAACATGCACTGATGTCATAAATATGGGAATTCAGCAGCAGAGCTGGATGGAAGAGGAGCTAATGGATAAATGGGGAGAAAGCTTTTTTTTTTTTTCTATCGTTGCAGTAGTTAAGTAAACAGATTACCAGTGAAGTAATGTTTTGCATAGTCTCTCTTTTACTGCCCCATTTCCCTTTTGATGGAGTCTTCTGCATTGTATAAGTCCTGTGTGTTCCTCCAAGCTGCAGCTCCAACTCTCAGCCTGCCCAAAACACTGGGTTATCCCCTGTTTGCTTTTATACTGACACAGAGAAACTGAGGCAGCAGGGCTTCTCTTTGCAGGAGGAACCCCTTTGCCTTCAGCAGAGCCACCCTGCTAGGGATGGCTTTCCATGGGGGAGGGAAGGGTGTGGATCTTGAGAAGGGAATACAGTTAATTTTGGCCTTGTGGGGTGGAGGGGGTGACGAAGTGAGAGACAGGCGATGTCAAGAGGCAGAGGAACTGGAAAAAGGGAATTTTGGCTCAGAGAAGGCCGGGATGCTCAGCTCTGCTTAATGTGGGTGCTAGTTGTTGTTACTTGTCTGGCAGTTAGGGGTCCTGGGTTACCTCTGGAAGTCCTGGCTGGGCCACTGACTCTTTCCTATTTTGGCTCTTGGATTAAAGGCAGGAAAGAGGTGTCTACGAACGGTGCTTGTGCAGTGGGCCTCAGAGAGAGGCTCTGTCTCCTTGTCTCCCAGGAGTTTGTAGCAGATGTGGTGTCCTAAGAATCTAGCAGGACTGGCTTGCGATGAAAACTGCAAAACAGTCTGGGAAGAGGAATAAGCAGTTGTTTCAAAGGAAGAAATATGGTCAGAAGAGTCTGTAATTGCACTGCAGGTCTAAAGCTCCCAAGAGGTTGAGACCTGGTGCTTTTCTCACTCCTTTTTCTTGTCAGTCTATCCCCTTGTCATGAGTTAGCAAGCATAGCTCCGGATTTTCCTGCAAAGGGGTGCTTACAGCTTCCTCTATGACCTAACAGAACCTATCAACTGGCTAGTTTGAATATTGACAATTTTTTAAGCCACTTAGAATTTTGACCGCCTCTGTGGTCCACATTTAAGAATGGACAAACCCCGCGAAGTGCTCTCTTGCTTCCCGCCGGGGGACAGGTAACTGGGCTGGGCCCGTAGAGGGCCCAGTGGGCCCTGCTGGGTCCAGGCTGAAACCAGCTCGGGCCGGGACACCAACCATCCTGGAGCCGATGGGACCCTCTCCACCCAAATTCCAGCTGCAAGGCCCAGGTGAGATTAACCCTTTTAGTGCTGTAAGTGCTGCAGACATTAAGTAAAGAAGAGCTGAAGTCCTGAGGGAGGAGAAAGAGGAGATGCTTAAAGCTGAAATTCTGTTGTAAAGCTATGGTGGTGATGGACTATGATATATCAGAGTACCCGAGCGTTCAAACTGTACTTGTAAGCAAAAGCACCTGTGCTGGAATAAGCAAATGCTGAAGCAGCTGTGATTTGAAGAGAAATTTGAACAGGGAGAGAAGGAAGCAATGAGGACTCTTGCTCCAATCGGAAGGAGAAGACCCTGTTCCTAGAGGCACTCCCAGAGATAGTCCTAGAGATGAAGATGATGAGGACCCTTGTCTCCCAGGAAAAGGGAAGGGCCTCTATTCTTAGAGATGAAGTGCTCCCAGAGACGGGTGAAGAGAACTTTTATTTCTGAATGGCTCAACCTTAAAATGGTACCCCAGTAGCTCAAGATTGGACCCTCGGAAGCAGTTGTGGGAAAAGCTGTAAGTCAGGGGAAGGGACTCTCACATGCGAGCAGAAAACCAACCTGGGTGGCTGTCTTGCGATACTGAACCCATGAGAGAATTTCTTGTGGAGATATCTCGATAGCATGAGCAAGAGAGACTCCTCTCCCTAAGTGTTGGGGAAGATGAAACAGGAAAGCCTTATAAATATGATTGCCTGACGAAAGATTTTGGGAATATGAAAACTACAGGCAACATGGAAATGAAAGCCACTTTTGAAATACCAAGTCTTAGTTACTGAACAACTGGAAAACAATGGTATGGCCGACTGAAGGTAATCCCCTCTTGATTGAACAATACCCTCTGCTTGCAGGCAGGTCCAAGGGTCAGAGCAGACCCTACTAGCTCAGCAGAAGGGGTCCAAAGAGTAGTTTTTAGAAGTTAAGATGTAACACTCTATGGTAATATAAGAACTCTTATAGGCTGTATGTAAATGCTATAGGATTTGTATCTTGTATTAGATTGGTTAGTGACAATTAGAATATTCAGTACAGAAGATGATTTATTGTATTGTAACCAGGACTTCACCACTCCACTCTACTTACTCCCTTACCCACTTACTCTCTTACTTACCTCCTCTTCGCTTACTCCACCCTTACTCTTACACTTACACTCTTGCTCTCTTGGCAGAATATAGAGATCTCTCGTCACCGTCCGTCTACGCCCGGTCCAGACCGAACCCCCCAAGATACCTACACCTAAGTGAACTGAACAAGGATTTATTATGGACGTGATAAACAGACTGAACATCTCAAGGGTTGTCTTTTTACATTGTCAGTGGGAGAAGGAGGAAAGGTGGGGGGATTAGAAGAGTTCTGAAGGTGTGGTATGATTTTGCTTTTTTCCCTTCTTTTAGGTCTGTTAATAAACTTCTTTATATTCTTTCAAGTTTTGTGCCTGCTTTGCTTTCTCCTAATTCTTATCTCACAGAAGGTAAATAGTAATGAGTATTTTGGACCAAACCACTACACTAAAATGGTGTTTCTGCCCAGTTTTCGAACTGAACCCGCTACACCCCTGAATAATTTTGTTTTGCTATTTGTTTGCCGCCATCAGCTGTGAAGCTGATCAGTCCTTACCAGTCCAGCACAATGCTTGAGGAGTAAAGGCAGTCTGGGGTGTATCATTTATTCAGTTAATCTATTTTGATTTCTGTCATTTGACAGGTCCCAGGCAGGGTCTGTGTGGAGGAGGCTCGGAATGCAGTGCTGCTATTTATGCAGCACCCCGGCTCTGGGAAGCGCTGTGGATGTACTTGGTGGGGTGAAGAGCTTGTGATCTCAGAGCACTTTGGAATGTCAGAGACTCCTGAATTCTGCTTCATACAGCAGGAAAAGACTTCGGGCTGTTTGCTTAGTTTTGCACTGTGGCGAAGCAGGGAAAACTCACGGTGAGAGTGTGATGGGAACTGATAGGTGAGCTCTGGGACAGTCCCTCAGGTGTTGAGGGTTTAAACCCTTCTTTGGAGCAACCCAGTTCATTTGCCGTGCAGCATCTGCTGGGCAAAGAAGGCACCAAATATTGCTGGCCTGCTCCATATTTAATTAGCTGCCATAATAAGCCAGGGAAGGTTTAACTCAGAGTGCAGGACACTGCACAAACATCACCTTATAAATCACCCTTTTCTGCCTGGGATAATGTGCAGGAAGGGTTAAGCTGTAAAACAACCTGCCCTTTTCTACATAAATTAAAAAACCTGTTGACATGGTAATATTTTGATTTCTGTTGAAAAGTGTTTATTTTGGTAGCCTGTACAAAGTTTCAGCTATTCTAAAACCCTGAGATTTCACAGCCAAGCTTTCATGTTCCCAGCAGAGAAGGAGGTGAGATACTCAAAGAATCTCTGTTCTTATTTCAGCACTGCATTTGCTAGCCAGATTTTCAAAAGAGCCCAGTTTGCTGACATAAATGGGGTTGCTGATGTGCCGAAGGAGAAGGAAGCGCTGGGGAACATATTCCTCCCTGGGTCCAAGTCTCTCCCATCTTATCTTTCCTTTCCATATGTTTCCTCTGTAATGAGAGGAATTACTTATCATTAAAGTGATATATAATTTAAAAAATAAAGTTAATGAATGCTTAAATTAATTTACTGACAAAAACAAATGTCTGTCCTTCAGATCCTGTAATTTTAATTGGAGTGGGCTACAGCTTAATTAACTTGTATTGATTGTAGTCCTGAGTGCATCTACAGGTGGGTGAACTATGTTGGGAGAAATCCTCCTTGAAGATTTGCTGATAACATTCTGAATAATTGTCTTGTGAAGAGACAGAGAAGTCTTCACTGTTTTCTCTGCAGAAAGCTTTAAATAAAAGGTATTGTTTAAAATTAAGGCAAAAATTTGGCACGGCTGCTTTATAGATGAGAATAGAATTCTGCTGCAAAAATATTAATGAATTGACTCATTAATTAGGTGCATGAAGAAGACAGAAAATTGGAGCAAATAAAGAAGCGGATGCAACTGGAAACTTTTTGGGGAAAAAAAAGGTAGGTTTCA
>NW_008246060.1:126902-128752 GCF_000691975.1 Corvus brachyrhynchos
CCCCTGGGCAGGTGTCCCCAGTTTCACGGTGGGTGATGGGTGGGGATAAGGAGTGTGACAGCAGGGAGTGGCTTTTTAAGGGAGGTAAGGACCACCTGCTTTGGGCCAGTGAGAGGAGAAGACATCCCAAGGCCCTTCCAACCCAAGATGTTCTGGGAGCCTGTAGAGCTGAGGGCAGGTACTGCAAGCAGGAGCCCAGGGTGAGAGGAGAGAGAAAGGCAATCCTCACTCCCTGGGACAAAAACCTCTGCCTGATGCTGAGAACCTTATCCCTGACCTGTTCCATGTGGGAAAGGACCTGAATCCATCTCTTTCAAGAGAACTCTGTAGTCTCTGGTGTTAATATTTTATGTTTTGTCAATACTATGAATGACCAGAATGAAAGGTGTGCCACATCTTTCCTTGCAGCTTCAGCTCACAAAATGTCTGAGCTCCTCTCAAGGAGTCAGGACAGAGGTATCCCCAGGATGCTCCTGGCCCTTTGGGGCAGCTTTGGGTGTCTGCAAGGGGGAAAAGCTAGAAAGTGCTCGCGTTCTCTGGACAGGATGAGAGGATACAGCCTCAAGCTGCACCAGGACAGGTTCAGGTTGGATATCAGGAAGAATTTCTTCTCAGAAAGGGTTATCAGGCATTGGAAAAGGCTGCCCAGGGAGGTGGTGGAATCAGCATCCCTGGAATTGTGGCACTTGTGCCATCCACTGGATGTGGCACTTGATGCTCTGGTCTGGTTGTAAGGTGGTGATTGATCAAAAGTTGATGATCTTGGAGGCCTTTTCCAACCTAAATGGTTCTGTGTTACTATAATTTTATGATTTTCTCAGCCTTGGGTTTGAGAGGTTTTTACTTCCGTAGCACAAACTCTTCCTTCAAAAGTATTTTTTTAAATTGAATCGTATAGGTGCAAAGAAAACAACCAAACTTCTAGACTTGACTCACTGCAAAATGTTTGTAAATTCCGATCCAGGTTGCAGAGACAAAGAGTAAAACAGAAGAAGAGGGGATTTTATGAAGTCCTGTGTTCCCTGGGTGAAAGAGCTTTGCAGTTGCTTCCTGTCACTACTTTCTGCACAGGAGATGGGAAGGGAGCAAGTGGTGGTGATTTGGGGAGCCCCTCATCCCCTTTTCTGCATCTAAACCCAACTGGCAGCTCAATTTACTGTTTCATATAATCACAGAATCCTTTGGTTTGGAAAAGACTTCTAAGATCATGGAATCCAACCATTAACCCAGCAGTGCCAAGGCCACCACTAAACCGTGTCCCCAAGCTCCACATCTATACATTTTTTAAACACTTCAAAGGATGTTGATTCCAACAATTCCCTGGACAGCCTGTTCCAATGCCTGACCACCCTTTCAGTGAACAAGTGGTTCCTAATATCTACTGTAAACCTCCCCTGGTGCATCTTGAAGCCATTTCCTCTCATCCTGTCCCTTTTTTTCCTGGGAGAAGAGCCTGACACCTGGCTACAACCTAATTAAAGTTTTCCTTTTGGCCTCCATGCCTTACAGGAGGAGGGTTTTGATTCATCCAGTGGGGTTGTGTAAATGGAAACTCCTCTTCCAACTTGTCAAGCCCATCCCTTGCACTGTCCCTTTTTATTAATGCAGTGCACAGTCAATGCCTTCCTGGAGATGTTTTTGCCCCTCCAATATATTGAATAAATTCTACATCAGTGTAGTGGTTTGGTCCAAAATACTCATTACTGTTTATCTGCTGTGAGATAAGAATTAGGAGAAATGCAAAACAGGCACCAAACTTGAAAGAATATAAAGAAGTTTATTAACAGACCTAAAAGAAGAAAAAAAAAATTATACCACCTTCAGAACTCTCCTCCTCCCCCCACCTTCCT
>NW_008246060.1:129530-149693 GCF_000691975.1 Corvus brachyrhynchos
GCTGGCCCCCACACGGGGCCCGCAGCCACCTGTCCCAGCGCCGGAAACGAGAGAGAGCTTGGAGGGGGAGTTTGCCTATTCTTAAATGTGGATCACAGAGGTGGTCACAACTTTAAGTGGCTTAGAGAATTGTCCATATTCAAACTGGCCAGTTGATAGGTTCTATCAGTTCCCAGAGGAAACTGTAAGCACCCCTTAGCAAGGACGTCCCTTCCGGGACTATGCTTGCTAACCTATGACAATCAGGAAGGAAAGTAACTTGTAATAATGAACCATCAGTGGGTATTTAATATTGCTTTAATGGGTCACATTGATGTAATCTCCACTTTTTCCTGGGAAGATCATACTGGGCCATAACCTCAATTCATATTTATGTCAGAAGAAAATATATGATGGAGATGGCTCAGGAAGAGCTCCCTGCTAAGCAGTCGGATGTAAATGTACAGATCTGCCAGAAGTATGCTGGGGTTTGAAGGGAGACAGGGAAATATCAGATGTTTAGGGCATTCCTCTCTTGCCTGGAAAAATTCCTGAAAAACTGTTTTCTCACCCCAGGCTGTGACCCAAGAAGATGTGTGGTCATGGGCCCAGAAATGTGCAAGCTTGAGCAACTTTAGGATTACTTTTAGCAGCACTTCTATAATATTTTTGCATGTGGGAATGAGGGAGGTACATATAAATATATATACACATAATATATTTATATACATATAATATCAGTAATGTTTGACTTTCCAGTCATGTCCTTATGCTTGTTATTCCTTATTGGTCAGACCCGTCTGAAGGCCAAAAGCCAGCCTGGCCTGAGGTATCGGGGACATTTAGGTTGTCTATAAAATAAAATAAAGGATGAAAATTCTATCTAAAGCCATTCCTCTTGGCCAAAAGAAGCAGCTCTGTCTTGATCCAACGCTGCAGGAAGATGAGATAAAGTTGCAAGTTCACTTGGTCAGGATGGATAAGGGTGCAGGGGAAGGCAATGAAAATAACACAAATTCCTGGAGCTGTCTTGGAGGGGAAGGGACAAACATGGCTAATGCTGCGTGAATGATTTGTACAAAAGGATTTCTTTGACAAACTTTGCCTTTCTGGAGGTAAACTGCCAAAGGGAACAATGCAAGTTTTCTGATGTGTTCATGAGTCAGAATTATTTAATGAGGAAATGGAGCAGCCATCCCCCAGGCCTTGGAGCCGCTGCTCTCGGGCGGGAGGGAACTCAAACACCAGCTCCAAGCTAAGAGTGCTTGTTCTTGAGCTCACTCCAAGCTCTCACAGATAAAATGAGCCTCCTTAGTTTGTATTTTTTGGATCACAGGGAGCACATACGCAAAGCTATGATGTGGGAAACCTAAGTGCAAAGAGGACTTTAGTGACGCAAGCATCCAAGTGTTGATGCTGGTGCTCGGTTTTTATAAGTGTTTCCAGTGGTTCCCATCTATCCACACTTTATATTTTTCTTTTTTCTGATACACCATCTAATTTTCTTCTTCTTTCTGTCAGCCCTTCTGATGCACCTGTGAGAAGAATAATTTATTCATCCATTTTTTCGGTGTGATAATCTCTAGCAGAAAGCCAACGACTAAAAACTAGTGGTGTAGCACACACACAGGCTAAAGAATGAGACTTTCTCTCTTTCATTTTTTCTCTTTTTTTTTTCTTTTAAAGCATACATTTGTTGAAAAATAGCATTTCAGGTCAGCTGAAATTATTTGTGTTGAACTCAACAAAAAAATGACAACAGAAACTAGCAATTTGAAAAAAAATCAAACCACTTGTTTGTGCATTTTTGATATTAGATGACTTGACTTCTTCTTTATGAAGTGATGTTTGGAGCCAAAATGAAACTAATGCTAACTTAAAAAAAATATTCTTTGGACCTTCCCCAATGAATCTTCTCCCCCTCCCCCCCTTTTCTCCTTGCTTTGAATTTTGTTTAGGAAAAAATAAGCATGTTTGTCTTGAGCTGGGTTAGGATAATCCTACCTCCCCAACCAAAAGGAAGTAAATCCATGGATCACATGGTTATTAACTGGTTGAAGCCCCCCATGAACAAAAGCAACAAAGCAGAGGGAGAACTCCCAAGCATTTGACACTTTCATTCTGGCAAATATTTGCTTTTTTCTTTTGGTCTGGTTTGGGAAAATGTTCCTTGCATGCCTAACCATGAGCCTGGACTTAAATCCCTTTGGCTCTCCCCTTCCAGGTGGGTCAGGCTGCTTCCCCTGAGCCAGGGATGTACCTGAAGAGCTATGGGTGAGGTCCAGCTGGGAGAATTCTCCTGTCTCAGGCCTCCATCCCTCTGCTCTCAGGTTCCTGCACAGTCGCTGGGAGCTGTGTCCATCCTCAGGGATGTAGGATGTCTCCATGAAGTGTGACTTGGATTTTTACTGCTCCAATGAGAATAAATGGAGAATAAACCACCGGTCCAATCCAGGAGAAACAGGAAGGAAAGTGACATCTGAGCAGCCCCCAGGCTGTCCTCCTATGCCTAAAATAACTCCTGCAGCATAGGTATAGCCTTCAGGTATAGCCTGAAGGTATCTTGGATCCTTTTGGACATGGCAAGGGACACCAAAAAACTGGATGCTGCTGGAGGAAGAGCATCTGGAGGGCAGTGACACGTGGCCTGAGCTCTACAGTGGGGGCCCAGCAACCTGGATTTTGCTGTGCTCTTGCTTGGAGCCTCCTCTCGCCTCACTGCACAGGAATAGTTCCTGTTAGGCATGTCCCAGGAGCAGTAAGATGGCTCAGGCTTGTGTGGAAATGGAAGAATGAAGTGAGAGAGGACTTCATTTTTCCTTGCTTTCCCAACCAGGAGATTCATTAGGTGGCTGGGTGAGTTTAAGGGAACTTGCAGTCTTTTCATCCTATTGATGGGTGGATGGATTGTGTGGCTTGGAATATGTTTAAGGCTTTTATGAAATCAGGGCTGCACTCTCTGCAATGATTCCCTGCTGCTTTAGGGAATCATTCCCAGCCTCTTCAGACCTTGTCTGGTGCGATAACCCTGGCTGGATGCCATGTGCCCAACAAAGCTGCTCCTTCACTCCTCTCCTCGGCTGGACACGGGAGAGAAAATTTAATGAAAGGCTCAAGATCAAGACAGGGAAGGATCACTCAGGAATTACTATCATGGGTTAAAAGGTGTCAGCTTGGGGAATTGAATTTCATTTATTGCCAATCAAACTGGAGCAGGGTAATGAGAAATAAATCCAAATCTTAAAAACCTTAACCCTCCCTTCTACTCAGGCTTATTTTCACTCCTGAATTTTCTCCCACCTCCTGTCCAGCCGTGCAGGGGATGAGGAATGGGGTTGTGGTCAGTTTATCACACCTTGTCTCTGCCACTTCTTCCTCCTCATACTTTCCCTGCTCCAGGTGGGGGTCCCTCCCACGGGAGGCCATCCTCCATGAAACATTCCAAACTGAGTCCTTCCCACAGGCTGCAGTTCTTCACTGCAGTGGGCTCCTCTCTCACTGGGGCTCCAGCACAGGCGTCCCTTGGGATCATGGCCTCCTTCAGGCATCCTCTTGCTCCACGATGGACTTCCATGGGCTGCACGGGACCATCTGCCTCACCATGGGCTGCACCAGCTCTGTTCGACCCAGGAGAAGCTTCTGGCAGCTTCACAGAAGCCACTCCTACAGCCCCCTATTACCAAAACGTGGCCATGCCAACCCAATACACCTTGAATCATTACTTGGCATTAATTTTTAGGCCTAAAACAAGCTCTGAAGAGCTGTTATTTTAGAGATTAAAGTTCTAGCATAAACAAACTTATATGCATGTTGTTTTTGCATGGGAGATGTTTTTAGCATCATACTTAATGCTCCAAACCAAGCCATTGCTTGTGGTGTTTTGCAGCCTGGATGCCTTTGAAAGGGTAGATATGGACCCTGTTTGGTCTTGAGCTATTTGGGGCTTTTTATTTGCATTTTGTGGCTCTTATCTTGTAAACAAAGACTCATTTCTGTGTCTGTAGATCAGGATGTCACCCACGGAGCTCTGCGGAAATGGGAGAGCGCTCCAGAGGGTGCAAGATACAAGTGCAGGGACAAATGGAAATGAGGGATGTAGAACACTTTCACTTTGAGGTTTGGCTCATTGCAGCAGAGACTGGAGGTAACTTTGTTTTCCCCATGCACCTCTGATTTTTTTCAAAAAAGGGATCCCAGACTGGCAGAGGGGGGAGGTGAATCTGCTGGAAAATTGCAATGCCTCCCCAGAGTTTAATAGCTGCCCCTGTGTCCTTGACTTCTGGGCATGGCCACAATGCCAGGGGCTAGGGAAATAAATAACACCTGCAGAACTTCAGCTCTTCGTCAGAGGGTAGGGAGAAGAGAAAGAGAGCAATGCAGAGATGTTGTTCACTTCTTGGCTCAAGGGATGAGCATCCCTTTGAACTGCAGGTCAGGTTGTTAGGGGAGGGCTCTCAGTTTCTTGCAGGCTCCTCACGATGTGAGCCATTGGAAAACTTGTGTCTGAGGGAGCTCAGAAGGCTTCCTGCTGGTGGTCAGTGCCCGCTGGAGAGGAAAGCCCACCAGCAGTAGTGGGAGGCTCTGAGGATGCTGCTGCTCCAGCCACTTTGCCTTGTGCCACCACGCAGTGTCATGAGCAGCCCTGGGTGGCCTCTGGTCCTGAGCCCTTGAGTGTCACTGCCCAGTGGGATGGGAGACCTGGTTCCCTGAAAGGCAAAACCCACTTCCAAAGCCATCCCAGCATGGTTCAGTGCTGTTTTGTGAGGCTCTCCCTTTGGCATCCTGAGCAGCATTGCAAATGGGAGGGTGCAGGAATCAATCAGTCGCTGCTGCTGTGTGTGAGCAAGCTGTTGTAATGCACTTATCTCTTGTTTCTATAAAGATTATAAAAGAAAATAATTTTGCTCTAACACAGTGTCCTTGCAATCCCTGTGTACCTCCAAGGATAACTCTTCCTAAGGCTGACTTGTGGTGATTAATACTCTACAGAGGGAAATTTTTTTTTTAAAAGTGAGCAGAGAAGTAAAGCTTGAAGAAGCTTGTTCCCTACATGCCCCCTGTGCTTGCAGCTGATTAGCTTTTGTTTCCTCTTCCAGCATGAGGGAACTGGTGAAATATTTTTGCTCCTGCCCTGCAATGTTGATCCCTGGCACTGTGAGGATTTGCAAGTGGGCAAAAGCATCAGGAGGTGAGCTTGCTCTGCCATAAGATCCCTCCTCTCAGGTCTGGAATACCTCCTCTCAGGGCTGGCAGCATCCCTGTGGACCAGGCAAGCAACATCAAGCTTCTTTCTGCACCCTGGGGAGTCTGGAGAGGGAATGTGAGCTTGGCAGAGGAGGCTGAAGTGTCTCACCCCTTTCTTCCTGGCAGCTGTGCTGTGCTGATTTCATGCTGATGCCTGTCCTGTCTCTGTAATGGGTTTTTAGCACTCTTCAGAGGTGCTGGGTATTGCCCTGGGCTGTAGCCAAGGAATGGGAGACCACTGGCAAATAGGTTGGTACTGCCCAAGGTTTCCTTGAACAGTGTGGCAGGATACCAAGTACACAAAATCCAGCAGCAGGCTTGTACCTGTTTGAAACATTGAGATTAATGAAAACTGTCCCTTTTCCCTGAATATCCTCAGTATTGCTCCCCTCTCCATCCATCCCATATGTTTGAATTATCTTGCATGGGATTACAGTTCTGCATTCCCTCATTTTTCAAAAATGTTTTGTCTTTGTGGAGCACAAATGTTGCCCTGAGCCATCCAGCTCTATTTGCTCCCCACAGACATGGCTTCTCCAAAACTTTCCACTTAGTGGTCAAATCTCTTGACCTTTGAAAGCTTTGGCTTGGGAGGGAAATTCTTCTACTCCAGGAAGGGATGCTGCAAAATAAATCCCACCATGGGCAAGGGAGAGGCATCTAATCTTCCTGCTCCCTAGATTTAGCTGTGCCATTAGCCTGGGCCCTGCACATAAAGCTAATTTTATAATTTGTAAATGTAGCTGACTGGGTTTTATAGAAAAATGTTGGGAAGTGATGAAATACCTTCAATAGATTTAAAAAGAAGTTCAATGCATAAAGCTCTTTCCCCCCCTTCTGTCCCCCTCCTTCTATCTTGGAGTTACACACAACAGAAAACATGGCCATGGGAAGGGCTTTGTGGCCAGCACTCAAGTCTTTAATTTGCTTTTACAAGACAGTTTTATAGCATCAAGAAGAATGGAAAAGCTGCAAGGCATGCACACTCAAAATGCTGTGCTCCTGGAAACTTCTGGATGGGCTCCAGGCAATGTTTGGTGGCAAAGAAAGATGAAGGTCTTGGAGAGAAGAAGAAATAATCAGCCAAGCCCTTATCATGCAATATTCCTGTTTCTGTGAGCTGGGCATGCCATTGGAGCATGGGAAGGACAGAAAAAATGTGTTTTTGCAACTTCATGTGTCTGAGGGTGAATTCTGGTTGCATCAATAACAGCTTCTTCTGTTCCACCCCATTGAATTTTCCTGATGTAATGAAAACGAGCCATCCCATGATCTGCAAGATTCAAAAACCTGCTTTTTGCTGGTGCTTGTGCTCTGTCTGGAATTCCTGTGTGATTTTTCCTGGTAGGAATTCCTCTGAATCAGTAAAATGTTTCCCCTTCCTGCTTTCACTAGGGAGGATGACATTTGTGGTGCCCAGTGGGTATCAATGTGAATTTCTTCTGGTTTGTTTTTTTTTGTATGGAGTTAAAATGGACTGACAGGTTCAGAACTGATTAGTGAAGGGAAGGAGAGATGGACACTGTGACAGTGTGTTCCCTGTTTCCTCAGGAAAACCAAGCCAGCAAGTGGGACGTTGTTGCAAAATGATTAGAAGATCAGGGGCATGGGTCATTGATAGAATTATAGGATCAATAAAAGAACTGTACAAGCAAAAGGCCTGCAAGCAGAGGTTAGTGTGAGAAGCTGCCTGCATGAGAAAGCACCTGTGTGAGAAACAGGCCTGAGAACAAAAAGGGAGTTTTGAGGATGTGCAGCTGTGCAGATAAGATGTATTGACCAGAAGAAGGGAGGGTGAACTCTGAATTCTTTAATCATAACATAACTAGTAGAAGCTTGCCAATGTAGTCTAATGATGTAGAAGCAGAACTGCGCTTTGATAGGTTTAAGCCAATTAAGAGTTAACAAGCTGGTATACTGTATAAGTGCCTCTGGATTGCTGATAAGGGGAGCTTGCTTTTATCGATCATATTGGTTGTCTGCGATGTCTCCCCCCGGCCGCAGTCATCGAACTTTTCCAACAGGACGTGTCACAAAACCCTCATAACACAAGTGCCTGTCTCAGCCCCCATATGAGGGTTTTGCAGGATCAGGAAAAGGGTTTTGGATCTAGAGATCTGGGTTAGCAAGCTGGGGCCAGGCTGATAATCAGCATTCATAGAGCAGCCTTATGATAACAGGCAGCAGACCTGTGCTCCCCCTCTTTATCACCCAAGGGCTGAACAAACCCAAGGCCAGTGTCCTCCCCTAGCTCTCTCCTGGGAATTATCAGAAGATCTGGAGGAGAAGGCTCCTCCTGGGCCAGTTTGCCCAGCTCTAGCTCAGCAGCTTTGCAGATGAATCTCTGCGTTAAGATTTTATGCACATGAGAAGTGTTAGAGGCAGGAAGGATTGCCTGAGTGTATTTTTCCACTCCATCTCTTTGGTTTTTATGTTCCTAGTTGTTTTTTCTTTTAACAATTCACAGCTTGGACTCTTTCCTGATTTTTCTTCTCTTTTTCTATTTGTTTCTTTTTTTTCCACTCTCTCTCTATTGAACACTGATGGAAAAGGAGAGTGCTTTCCTCCTGCCTACTTAAATCTTTGGCTGAGTTGCACAGAAAAACAGTCACACTTACTGCAGCTCCCAAAACCTTCAAATTATCAGGGGAGAGGGGAAGAGGGAGCTGCAGAGGGAAGAAAATAATTTGTATAGGTGTAGAGTGAAGAATCATCTTCCTTTAAACTCGTGATCTGTCTCTGTTCCTGCAGGTTTCTGTCTCTGATCTTTTTTTCTCTGCCCAACATCTCCTTTGTATTATTTTTCCTCTGCCTTTGCTGTGATGTGTCTGTGGTGTGTCCCTTTTTGCTGGGATGTCTTGCTCCTGGGAGAGTTTGAGTAAGAACATTGGGACTTGAAGATCCAGGTTGTTTGACAAGAAATCATTACTAAAACCTTTTAATGCCTCTTCTGTAATTGATACAGGGATGAGCAGGGGTGATTTTCCTGTAGACACAGGGGGTTTTTCCCCCTCCAAATGTCTTTAAAAGCCCTGAATGTGGTGTCCTCCAGCCATTTCCTAATGGGTTAAAGCATACTGGTGCCAGATGCTTTGGGGTCTGTGAATATTGCCCTGTTTGCAGATGGATACACTTCCAGGGAAGCAGATGGAGCCTGAAATGCTGAGCAGCAGAAGACCCTAGAGAGCTCACTCTCAGCCAAGCATCATCCTACCTATAATATTGGGGTTCCCCTTTTAGCTACCAAGATGTTTGGTTTCCCTTGCACAGCTATTGTGGCCCTATTGCCCCAAGTTAAGCTGGGGAGAGAGAACAAGAGGTACTCTGAGTGCAGCTGAAAACACCCAAATCTCTTATCCTGGCCACTGGGGGCAAAAATAGCCTGGGATGAGGGCACCGGTGTGGTGTTCATAAGAGAGGAGGGATGAGGGTCCATTGGGGTGAGACTTGGCAAAACCCCCATTTCCCCAACCAAGACTATCTTCTGACCATCTCCTGTGGTTTTTGTTTTTTGTTTTTTTTTTCTGGCATCTGTTGCTAGGAAATAGAAAGCACAGTCCTTTTTGAAGCATTTTCAGCTGCCTTCTACCTTCCTGGAAAGCTTCAGCTTTGTTCAGTGTCCCTGCTCCTTTCCTTCTCTTGGACTCATCCATTGCATCTTTCTCCCCTTTGCCTTCACACACTGGTCAGGAAGGATTTGCCACATCTGTGCTTGTTTCAAACACTACTGTGAGCCTGCTCCCCAAATCCTCTTGTTTTAACTAGCACAGGACTCAGCAGCAAACACCTGAGAGCTTAACTCCTGTTCCAGATGTTCCTCCCCAAGGATGGAGGAGCCAGGACTAAGGGAAAGTAGCCCCTCTGGCATGTGTGCAACTGCTTCTGCATGCAGATATATACTGGCAGCTCCCTCCATTTCCTTAGTCAGGACTTTGCCCTTGGGATGTGCAACAGCTTCTTACCCCTCTGCAGGCATTTCTCTACTCTGTGGGCTTTGCTTGAGATTCAGCTTCAAGTGAAAAATTGCTGGTTTAGGGGTTTCCCTTACACAGTTAAAATAAAAAGGGAGGTGAAGGATGCTGCAGAGGCCCAGGTGAGAACAGGGATGAGAAGTGGGTTGGGGCATTTGCCCCAGTTTTGGGCTCTAAATCACTCTGTGTGCCTTTAAAAAAAAAGAAACCAAAATCAAACAAAATGTATGAAAAAAGAGAAACCTGTTCTTAGTCTTCCATCTTATTCCCAGAACTGCAGATGCAAAGCAGGTGGGCACTGAGGGCAGCACAATGTTTAGTGATTGCTAAGCGAGGAAGTGACATTTTCCAGCTTGCTTAAGGATGCAAGAAAAATGCATCTGTGTCTGCAGCAGCCCCCCAAGCCGGTGCTGACCTATTTACACACAGGCAGATGCCCTCTTCCCATCTCAGAGCAAGGGGCTGAGCCAGGACAAAAAATTGCCAGCATGGAGTTTTTCCTGAGAACTAACACCCCTCCCTTCCAGATCCTGGGATGTCAGCAGAGGGCTCGGCAGCAGCTCAGGGTGTTGGAGTGATGTGTTTAGATGAGATCTTGTTTATTTTCCTTTAGAGTGAGAGATACAGCTGCTTTGGAAGGAGCAATGAAAAATCCAGCTAGTCTTTCCCTCTTTGCATCCATTAATGCCCACTGAGCCAGGGGCTCCCCCACTACAGTGCCTCTGGTACCCTCCAGTGCTCTCTCCTCCTCCTTCCCACCCCACTTTACCATTTCCCATATTTCATTTCCGTTATGGCCAGTGGCAGTGATTTCTTCACACATTCATCACGCTGTGGGTGTCACAGTGTCATTGTTGGTGCTTTTGTTCGAGTTCCAAAAAACCTCCCCTTAAACCACCAAGCTCCAGACCATTGTTAACCTGCCTTTAAAACAGATTGCAGGAGAATTTTCCATGGGAAGTGGCAAAGTTTTTAGTGATTTCTTACTCATCCCCTTTGCAGCCTCACCATAAGATTTGATTTCAACGTTATGAGCATTGAGTTGGGAGTGATAACAATGTGGAAATGAAAAATAAGGATCGATCTCAAGAGCTAAACTGAGCTTTGTGAGTTAGAAAGAAACTTTTTTGGGAACTTTTTCATTTGGGTCAGGCTGTGCAAGCATTAACTCAGGATGGTTGGAGGTTTCATCATGAAGAAGTCCTTTTCCTCTACCACACCTGGGTGGCATCAGCTGTTTGAGCTTTAATTTCACCTGGCTTCATATGTGGAAAGGGAAGAGCTCACTGGAGGAGGAACAACAATAAAAAATAATTTGTTCTGGAAGGAAGAGCTCATTCTACCTGGCTGTCAGCTGTGGTGCAACACATAACCCTTGTCAAAAATGTGATGCCTCCTCCTGCCTCCTGTCACATATTACTCACATCGAGCTGGAAAAAGACAAACCCCACACCCAGGAATGCTGCCACCCTTCCATCCCACTTTCCTGTTCCAGATAATGAGGGAAATCAATTATGCTGCCCTGGGGCTGGCCATTCATCTCCTTCCTCAGCAATGGCCAGGGGAAGCCTGGCCAGCCCTGTCTCCTGGGAGCTCCTTGCAGGAGAAGGGCACAGGTTATAGGGAATTGCCATGCTGCAATTAAAGGTTAATATTTCAACAGTGCTGGGTGCTTTGCAGTTGCTCTCTTGGTATTAATGATCTGAAAAAACCTCCCTTAGCTGGGAGGCTAGTTGGGATCTTAGTTGGCTCTAAATCTGCCTGTTTCTACCTGAGAGAGCCTATTAGAAGAACTTCTTGAGTCCTCTGCAGTGGGCACTTCTCTCTTTGAGCAGAAATGGTTGGCTCAGAAAATTCCCAGCAAACCAGAAGCGTAAAATCACAAATGAAGGGAGTTGTGTTGGAGGATTATGGCCATTTGCTTAATTTTTATCACCCAATTTCTGCAAATCCCCCGTGGAGGTGCTTGAAAAGGACATATTTCCTTTTTTCTTGCTAGTTTTTTCATTCTGACAAATGGTTGATGTGTTGATTGTGTTTCTAATGCAGATGGAAATGGTCATGGCTTTAGTGTTTTCCAGCCAGCACCACGATTTCCACAAAGAAATGAGAGTGAGTGGCTGTGGATAACTGTTCCTCTGGCTCTATTGCACCCTACCACAATTTGCTTTCCTATGAATAACACTTGCCTATTTTACATCTCGACTGCAGCTTTTCTTATTTATTGAAAAGCTGGGGATTCTAGGAGGATATTTCTATTTTTCTCTGCTGTTTCTGGCAGTTGTGCTACAGCAAGTTGGTTTCCAGCTGCACCTTTTCTCCTCACTGTTGACTGGAGGGAGCCTAGCCTGTCTGGCTTGCTGGGTGATCAAAAATCATCCCAGGAAATGGTCTCCAGGCCTTCAATGAGCAGTTTGCGGATACAGTGTTCGAGCGGGGTTTTAAAATCTCCTGCTGCTTTTATGGGTGTCAGCGCAGCTTTCACTCCTCTTCATCAGAAGCAGGAGGTGCCATCTCCAAAAGCGTTTCATATATTACTCTAGCCGGTGATATTAATTTCTGAGCCATTTCATCTCTTAGACTGGCGTAATGATATAGAATAGAATTAACATTCTCCCAAAAAGATGGTAAATATAAATCTCCAATTACTGCATCAGGGAATTCTCTCTTTATCCAGGACAACAAGCAGCGTATTTCTTTTTTAGATGCTGGTAAGGGATGGTTTCGAACTAAGTTTTCAAAACTACGGACTACATTTGGCTCTGCGTGGGATGGAACTGCACCCATGATTTGTTTCTTGGTCTAGTTTTGGACAGCTTACCTTGTTTTTGGTAGATGTTATCAGCTATTGAAATTTCAGTCCGAGTTCTGTCCAGCAGTCCACGGCTCCTCCTCCCCCCTGTTGACCGAGGTTAGGAGATCCTGGAGTTTCAAAGCCGACCCCGGGGTTTTCTTTTATTCTGCTACTGGTTGCGCAGTGCTGTCCAAAAGGTTCTGGGTTGCGTCATTCTGAAGAGATCGAACACGGGGCACCATTTGACACTTTACCGTGCCATAAATCGAGTCTCTCCTGATGGGAGAGAATTTGCTGAAAGTCCTTGCAAGGAGTTTAAAGGATAAAGCGAGAAGTCTTCTGTAGTTTCAATGCTTCCAGATAGTTGTTTATTAAGTCTTATCAGAGAAACTGAGCCACCAGCATGACCCAGGTACAGCATGGAAGGAGGAAAAGTAGGAGTGAGAGCAATTATCAAGATTTACACAGCCTTTTAAAGATATTTTAACCAATAATTACTAAAAACGTACATTATTTTCACTTTCTTGCCAATTACTCAGTAACACGACTAGGGACTGCGACATTTTCTATCCAATCATTCCAAACTACTTTTACTGCAGAATATGGAGTAGTAGAAGAAGGAGAAGAAGGTTTAGAGAACAACAACAATCCTCCATTTTGGTATTTCCTACTCTTATCTATGTACTACAAAGAGAAGCCTAAAACCTCTAAATTTTCACCCTGTGACAATATTACGTAGTAGTCTATCATCTGATTCACACCACTGTATTTTCTAGTTGTCTGACTGTAGGTAATTTTTTCCAAGGTTTGAAGCCAAAACAGTGTTATTCAGGGGGGTAAGAACCCTTAAAAACAGAGAAATATTCTCGGCACTCTGGGTTCCTACACAGTGCCTTGCTCAGCAGGGATGTGATGGCACATGGGGTCAATCCCATGTTCCTCTGCTCTGCCACGTGCAGCCCTGGCTCCTCTCTGGGGTTAACAGCTGTGGAAACAGCGTTGTACCCCTTCACCTCTGCTTTTGGTGGTGCCAGGGACAGCTTTTGCTGGTTGATGTCATGAGGAGACTGACATGGAGTGTGAGAAGTTTGGGATTCTGTGTAGAGTTGTTGAGCCAGAGAGCTGGTCTGGGGCATTGGTGAGAAGGGGACAGAAGGTGCTTACACAAAGCAGGAAACAATTTTTGCTGGGCTAGCAAACATTATCAGATGGGCTGAAAAGCAGAGTTGCTCTTCAGCAGAGTCCTGTTTTAACTGTCAGCCTAACACCAGCTGCAGAGACAGCATTCTCAGTTTCTGACAGGATTCTGAGTTTCTGTGCCTCTGCTTTTCTTAAGATCTCATATCCAGACACAAACCACCTCATGAAAAGAGGATGACAATTCCCTCACAGCCAGGTTTGAGCTGTACCCTGGGCGAATCACAGAACCATTAAGGTTGGAAAGGACCTCTAAGGTCATCAAGTCCTCAGGCTGTATTTATTAATCTGTCCTCTTTTCACTCAAATTGAAGAAAATGCCCCTTTCTAGCTAGAAAATGAGAAGTACCAGGGGCATGAAAGATTTGATGTTATTGGCATTGTTAGACATATGTTTAAACAAAAAAGAATTGTAGAATATTCTGAATTGGAAGGGACCCACTAGGATCAGCAAAGTCCAACTTCTGGCCCTGCACAAGATCACCCCAAGTTGCTGCATTTTGCCACTTTTTCCTCGTCTTTAGTTGTCAGGAAGTCCATGGATTAGACTTCTTCCCCAAATGCTCAGTGAAACAGCAATATTTACATCCCGTGGAGTTCTCTTTTCCCAAGAAAAGCAGGAGTGAAAACTCCTATTGTCATCCCCTCTGCTGGCCACAGCTTTCTCCTTTTGCAATATGAACTGCTGTCTACCACCAAATAGGATAATATTTAATCCGAGGGACATCGTATGGTTTCCCCAAGTGCTGTAGCATAATTGGAAAAAGAAGAATGAGTCCAGGATCACAGTGAGACAACTCAGCCGAAATGTAAACTGAACACATTGCAAAGCACTCCAGGACCTGCTCGTGCTCCACAGCACTATTTATGATCCTTAACTGATCCAGAATAGCTGACAGGATAAAAGAGGAGACTGTCTCTGTTTGTTTGCAATTAGGCACTTGTCTCCCAAGCATCTGTTTTCCAGGAGAGATCACCGCTGGTGATTGTGTGCCTCGTGTTTTCCTCTGAGGGACACCAGAGCCCAGCCTAGAGAGCCAGGGCTGGGAAAGGGCTGCTAACATAATAAAAAAAATGAAGCTCGTGTATTTGGAGGGGAGATGAGGAAAGCCTGGCTTAATTAAATTAGAAGAATGAAAGCTGAGGAAGATAGCTGCCTATAAATACACTGGCGGAAGATGGGGAGGGCAGAGCAGCAGTGAAGGAGAACTATTTATGCCCGAGGATAGTGTTGGCACAAGAACAAGTAAAACTGGCCCAGAATAAATTCAGCCTGGAAATTGGAAGCTCGTTTCTGACAATTAGAGAGCAATGGACTATGGACCAGCCTTCCTGTGGGAACCCTTCCTGCTTTTAGCAGGAGCTTGCAGGAGGTCTGGATTTGATGACCCAGGGATGCCATGCAGCCCAGTGCTCTTTCTCCTTTCCTTATTTTCCTGTGATTTCTGCCTCAGCCTCCTATTTATGCCAATTCCCATTATGTCCCACCTCCTTCCTTTCACCTGATATGGATCTCAGTTGCTGGCTTTGCTCCCTTCTGATGCAGGTGGCTTTCTTCTAACAGTAATAACTTTCTCACATGGTCAAGAGCCTGCAGCATTCTTGGTGCTTTCTAATTTTTTTTTTTTTTTTGAATCTGTGTGTCCAATCCCTCTTTGTCCATTTGTCCTTCTTGTGTGGAGGGGTCCAGATGGGGGACAGTTTGTGTCCTCCAACCAAGGTGTCTCTGCTGTAGGCACAAAATGGTAATGAGAGCCTATTTCCAGTCCTTGCATAACATGGCCCTGAAAATAACCTGTCCCAGTGATGGAGGAGGGCTTTGGGAAATCTGGAGTGTCGGGAGCCATGGATGCTGAGCAGCCTCGGGATGCTGACAGGAGTAGTTTGCACTCTAAGTTCTGGGAGATATCCCATTTGCACAGCTCTTTCTAGGATTGGGAAATGAGAGATGCTTCAGAATAACTCCACTGGCTTTTTGAGTGCCTTTGCTCAGGTTTCCCTCAAACTGTTGTGAAAGGGATGGGGCAGGGAGGTCACTTGTCTGCAGAGATGTTTCCAGGAGGGCATCAATGGTGCTCTTGGCTCGTGAGACTGGATGTTTGTTTGGTTTAGGTGCAGCAATAGTTCAATATTTAGGTTGACTTTTTGCTAAAAGTATGGGCAGTGGATGGATGCAAGTGAGTGTGAGAAAGAAAAGGGATTTCTCTGCTTGCAGGTTGTACTCTCCACTGAGCTGGAGCTTTTCTTCATTTATTACTATAATGAAGTCCCAAGAAACTTCCCAAAAGGCTGGAGGCCTTGCCAGGAGAAGCATAAGACCAAATTCTTCCTGCAACCAAATCATTATATTGAATCCCAAGTGTGCCGGAGAAAAAAGAGAAAAATTAGAAATCTCTGTCGGGTATTATGTCAGCTTTCTGGATTATCAAAGGAAATCTCTTCAGCAAGGTAGCTGAAATACTGGGTTTTCAGGGGTATTAAATTCCAGCCTGTGTGTTTTGGGTGCCTAATTCCTCTAAGGCCTTTAAAATGCTTGTCTTCATTCACATTCTCTGAGTGTCACTGCTTAACCAGCCTGAGCCACGTACGTGCTCCATCCAACATCCAGACAATTCCTCTTGATGAGGGACCAGAGTTGGTGCTAAGGCTGCCATTCTGCATGCACACAGCTCTGCCAAAGGACTGGCAAGTGCATCTGTTTGAACTTTACACTGCCTGCAGTTAATTGCAATTATATATTTAGTTATCAAGATCAATCAGGAAGTTGGGGAGGCAGGGATGTGGGAAATAAACACCCTTCACTGTGATGCTTCACCTCATTTCCTCACTTACTGCTTCATATCTCAAACACTTTTGTTTCTAACCCCCTTAATGACAATTTTTTGCAAAATTCTGTCCTTATTGCAGGTTTGAGATTCATTCTTATCAGTTCTTTTTCTTGTAAAATAAAATAGAACAGGTATCGGATCAGAATCATTAAAATAATAATCTTAAACAATGCAAACAACCAAAGTAATTTAGTAAAGCAACAGTTTGCACACATCAAGGTGTTTTATTCCTTTAATGCTGTGTAATTGGGCTGCAGGTAAATTTGAATAAATCATTTATGGAAGGATAAAAATGAGGAATTTCTCAGCAGAGTGTGGCTGTGCTGGGCTTCCCTCCATGCTGGGGAGCAACCAAGTGCTCAAACCTCATGGATGGGTCACTGAGGAAGGACTGTGTGGGTCCCCAGCTGAGAGGAACCAGCCCTGCAGAAGGCTCTGTTTGGGTCACAGCTTCCCTGGTAGCATCAGGGAGGGATTAGGGCTGTGTGGGACAAATCCTAGCAATGGGGTGAGTGATATTGTGGGCACAGCACTGGATGGGACTGTTCAAACTTCTCTTTGATGTTGTAAGACCTTAAAGGGGGTGAATTGGGAAGAATTTAATTTGCAAAATTCTGCCTGCTCCTTCCAACTCCTTGCCACCCCCATGGACCCATAGGATATGGCCCCAAGGCAGCTTTATTGTTGTCACAATTGTATTTATTCTGATCCCAGCCAGGTCAAACCTTATAAACCAAGTACAAGGCAGTTGGCTGTGTCTTGTTCTCCCCACAGATTAAGCCCTTTGCCTCATGCATCTGTAGAATGACTTCAAAGCACTGCATATCCCATTTTCTTCCTCAATTCCTGCCTTTGTTGGTTTGGGTTCTAAAGGAGTGAAAGACATATTGAAATTCTCATGCCTTCTCTTTATTTATTTAGTGCTACCTTGGCTCTGCTCAGTTGGGGTGCCTCAACATTAAGATTTTACCAGCCCAGCTCTGCTGAGCCAGACTGGGAGTGTTTTCCCCAGGTGCAGGTGGAGAGTAAATCCATAGTTCTGTGGTAACTCAAACCCAGAGGTAATTCTGTGCTCAACTCCAGCTGCTCTTCTCCTCTTCCCACTGTCCTTGTTCTGCTGCATTGCTTCTGGGATGCTGCCCTAGACACTGTTTTGGGGGGAATATGTTAGATGAGGTGGAAAATCCGGCTGAATTCCTTGCTGGAGCTGCATTCCTTCGTGCCTCTCTGGTGTATCTATCTGGTAGCATAAAGGAAAATGCCATTAATTTTCAGCCTAATCCCTACTGAAGCATTGGACTCCATCTCCTGATGGCCAGCAGCAGTCTAGGAGATGCCAAGACAACTTAGGTGTTGGCCAGGGCTGTGGGAAGTGATGATCCTGGCTGGCTGGTTCAATTTGCCTTGCAGGTCCTGCAAAGCAGCTGCTGGTTCACCCTGGGACCTGACCTTTGGGGCTTTTTCCTGTGGTATTTATCCCATTCCAGGGGCAATGCCCTCTCTCCCTCTTCAGTAATAATTATGGACTCTTGTCCATGGTCTTCGAGGAAGTGGTTTCTCCATGCCAGTGCTGCCAGCTCAGCATCACCGCTGGGATGTGAGGGGATGGAGCTGGCAGCAGGGAGACCCAGGTGCTCCCCAGGTGGGAGGAAAAAGAGAGGATGAGGATGGAGGGATGGTAGCTGGAGTTTGCCCTCAGTTTGCTGACACCTTTATCAGCTGCTTCTTCAAACCTGGGCTGGCATCTACTGCTGCTGGCATGGTCCTGGAAGAGGGGCCACGCTTGTCCCTCCTGCAGCCATCCCTGTAACCTGCCGCTGTGGCATGCTTCCAGGAGAGTCATCAAGTACTAAAAATAACTGGGAAATAGCTAATGGTGTGGCTCCTCTCTCTGTGTTAGTGGAATTAGCCAGGCGGCTGATCCAGCCAGGACTATGGTCAGCTGCTCCTGTGTCCTGCTGCTCTCCTGAACAGGACGTGGAAGTCACGGCACCTTGGCTTTGCTCCACAGCTTCACTGCTACACTTGCTGGGCTGTCACAGCCAATTTTTCTCCTCTGCTGTGAATCCAGGCATTGACAGGGAACTCAGCTTGTGTTCATTGCCTCTTGTGGTGTCAAATCTTTGGCACAGCTTTGCTTGAGTCTCCAGATGAGTAGAAGTTATGGTTGTAACTACACATCAGAGGGAACAAACTCTTCCAGCTCTGTCTCACCCTCAAGTGGGAGTGAGGAGCTGGTGTTCAGTATCTTCAAGCCAAAGCACAGGCCTCTGATGCTGGATGCCAAGAGCCTTAACTTTCTCCTACAGGAAAAAAACAGAATTCTGGAGTGGAAAATCCAAGAGATTGCTGTGCGTGCTGCAGTGGTCCTCTGTCCATCTCATGATCAGAGAACTGGGCTTGCAAATTGCTTTGCTGCATTTCTCCCTTCCCAGGTCTTTGTTGCTTGTTATCATTCAGGACTTTGCTCTCTTCAGTGGCCTTTCCTGCAAGATGGTGCAAAGCCCAGTGACCCAGGTCTTCAAGGAGGATATGGACCCTGCTGATTCAGCTAGGCTTCTCTGGTGGGGAGGTGTGGAGGCCACAGCTGCTTCTGGGTCATAACCACCTAAAACAAAGCCTGGGGTGCTCAGGGCACCCCGTGGCAGGGACAAAAAAGGGTTTGGGCACTTTTTTGTGTTAAACAGCTGTTTTATTCAGGCCTCTGGCTGGATGAACCTGTGCTCTGTGACCTTGTTTGTTGGTTGCAAATAGGGAGATGTCCTCCTTAGCATAGCACGTCCAGATCTTTAATCAGGGGCCTCACTGCCCATAACCTTGCTTGTAATAACTCTCTGCAATCACTGCTAAATGTATTCAGCCCTGGGAGCAAATGATGGAGGAGGCATCTCCATCCCTGCTTGTGGAAAAGGGGTTTTTCCTATATCCTGCCAGTTGCATGCTCAGGGTTGCTCTGTTAGCTAAACCCTCCTCATCCTCATGGATGTGAAAATTCCTCTGGCTGGGAAAGCTGAGTGCCCTGGCAGAGCAAACCAGGTTCAAGAGCTGGTCAAATGCTGCAAATTTGACTGTGCTGAAGCTCTGCTTTTCTGCTCTGGACTTCTCCCTGCTTTTAATTCCACCGTTGTATTTGCAACTCTTACCCTCTAATTATGGGTGCTATGTTTCTCAGCTTTCCTTTCTGGGAAATGTGTCTGCATGTGTGACTAGAGCTGCACCTCCTCCGTGCCTGCCTTCAGGAGGAAGCGGGATGTGATCCCTTCGCCTTTTCCCTCCTCTTGGCAGCTGCAGCTGTCGCAAAATGTGGAGTTCATGGAAGGGACAGTAACCAGGATTCAAGGAGAGATTGGTGTCTACTGTCCTCTCTAACTGCAGTTGCCTCTTTTCTTATTTATAAGTGCAAGCAAACAGGTGCTAAAAGTATTTTTTCCCCTGTCCTCCTTGCATGGCACAGTCAGACTCTCTCCTGAGACATCTCCTCATAATGTTCTCTCTCCCCTCAAAGCTACCTCTGCATTCCTTGGAATCTCTGGAAGGACTTGATTTATCTGTTTATCTTCCCATCTCCCCTTCTTCGTTCCAGCTGGAGTTTGGGGCTTGGCAGGAATGAGTGGAGTCATCCTTGAGCTCTCTGCAGGTGAGGTGGGGATTGGAGATTCCTGTACTCCCTTTAGATAGTGGGTTTTTTTCCATGGGGTGCTGTCTGGCATCTGTGTCCAGAGTCCTGTTCTGGATTTTTAAAAGTCTAATTCTTCCCAAATTTAGGAGCTGTGAATCTATGCTTCAGAGATCTTAGTTCATTCCCTCATTCCAGTTGTGTGTGTGGATGCTACAAGTATCGATCTCCCCTCAGAAGGGTGCTGCTTTGGAAACAGGTTGATGTGTGATTCCTTAACCTTTCTGCTCCGGAATAACCCAGGAAGCTTCATAAATTCCTTCATCCTCTAATTCTGGCTGTTCCTGGTGCATTTTTAAGTAGGCAGCTTGTAGATGTGCTCTCTGGAAATACCTACTTTGTGGTAAAGCAAAACCTCATCACTGGTGCTGTCACTGGAGAAAAATGTATTCATTATTATTCTTTTTATTATTATTTTTAGGAAAGATGTGATCTCACCTCATGCATAAAATTAATTTAATGGAACAGCAGGAA
>NW_008246060.1:150249-167408 GCF_000691975.1 Corvus brachyrhynchos
AATATTGACTTTCCTGTGCTTGTCTGGGGAGTGAGTGAACAATTTCTTTGCTCCCTCTCAGGCCCTGGATGAATGTCATTGGAGACACAATTTTAGCTGTGTCCATGAAGACAGCAGGGAACCAAAAAATAGGTTTTAAAAATTACTTAAAGAAAAAGGAATTTTTGAGCTTCTAAACATAGTCCTCAAGTAGCCAGTGAGGCTGAGAGCTGACTGACTTAGGGAAGGAGAAATAGGGGCAGCAAATGCATTTGTGTCTTGTAAATCCTCAAAAAAGGGGCTACATCCCATCTTGAGTGGAGGGGGCAAGGGATACCCTGTCAGGAGGGTTGGGACACCAGGTCTTGCATGTCCCATAGTCTTCCCATGCCTCTCCTGAGGTTATTCCTGCCACTTTTAGCTGCCCCAATGAATATAGGCAGCAGACACTGTTGGTAGTGCTGTCAAAGTGCACTTGTGCTTGCCTGCCCCTCAAAAACTTCGTCTTTCACTTCACTCCCTGGGAATTGGAAAGGAGAGATGAGGATAAAAGTGATAATGTCATCTCAGGGCAACCGAATGCCGGTGATGGCAGCGTGTGCAGGAGCTCTCGTCCAGCAGTCCCACACAGCCTTGTCCTTCGGCTTATTTCCCCTCAGAACTCCAGGTAATCTTGGGGAGAGTTTTTTTCACTGAAAAGTGAACTTTAATGAATATCTCCCTCTCTTGTGGAAGCAAGAAATTAGTAAAAATTTCAAACCAGAAACTCTTCCTTTGTCGGCCGCCAGAGGATCTTCCCTCTTTGTTAGGAGGAATATCCTGGTCAAAAAGCTGAGCTGGCTGCTGAACATAGGGCTTGTCACAGCTTCTGGCCCTGGGATTTCAGTGGAACCAAGCCCTTCACTCAAAGATGAGAAAAGGAGGGATGACTTTCCTGGAGGGAGAGCTCCCTTCCTTCTGAGCCCAGGTGTCTTTTCAAGCTTTGGTAAAACAAGTCCACTAGAATTAGGGGTTCTTTGAGTGAGAAGGATCAAAGGATGAGTTGGGAGGGGCAAGAAGTGTGGGAAGGAGGCAGTTGCAGGCAGAATTATCTAATTTCCATCAATAAGTGTGAGTCGAGCCTGGGGTTCTGCCTGTCTCCCAATTCCTTCCTTCCCTTCCAGTTTGTACGGGGTGTTTGCACTTTTTCCTCCTCCTCCTCCTCTCGTCCCTCTTGGGCTGCAGGAGATAGACACTTCTTAAAATGCAAGGTGAGGGGTTCTTTTTCAGCTCATCAAATGCTCTCTGGTGTCACCAGGGCTCTGAGAAAGCCTAAAAGACTTGGAGGCTGTGTGCAGTCTCATTCCCTTCAGGTGCCAACCCCTGGCATCCCTCCTCCAACAACTTTACTTCGTTGTGATGGCTTTCCAACATCTCCTTGCCTTTAGGTTCCTGCAGCTCCCTCAGCACTGCTCACTGCTTCTGACTCCACTCCCTGTCCTCCTTCCAGGTTGTCTTTGGGCCACCTCCACATCTACTTTACATTGCAGTGGCAGGGGACAAAATCTCCCTGATGCCTGGAAGGTGGAAACACGGCCATGAGGGAGCTTCCTGTGCTCTGCATCTGAAAATATCTCCCCTGCTACATGAAAAGAGATATAAAATGCCTTTTTCACCTGCTTTTCTTCCTTCTGTCCTTGGTCTTTGCTGAGATGATGGAATCATTGATCCAGCTTGCTCCCACCCTGGTCACAGCACAGCCACATGATGTACTGTCAGCGTTCAGGTTGTCTCCAGACCTCCTCTAAGCCAGGATCACAGGCTTAGATTAAACTGGTAGAAAACCTCACAGCTTTTGGGGGGGCATTCCCAGAGTGTACAGGGACTTGGTAGTGACATGGGATCTTGAGGAGAGCAGGCTTTGCTGGGAGATTTTATCTATTTTTACAGCTGGCGCAGGTGGATTTTTTCTGTGATAAAAGCTGTAAACACCGCAAAAGTCAGAATGCTCCTTCCTGGCTTGCAATAATCAGCTTCTCTGAATGACCCCAAAGTAATAGGACTTGCTGCAAGTATAGTAGAGGTCAGGCTCTGCTTGTAGGTGATAAGAGAGTTTAGCCTTGGACCAATTCCTTTGGAGGGAGCTGGATAAAAGGAAGGTGCTGGTGGTGCCCCTCAGGGGGGGATTTTGGAGTTAACCAGTCCCTTAATGCACATCAGAGAATCCACCTCCTCCAATCTCTGATTTCTTGGAGACTGTTTTCCTTGCTCCTGCAAAGAAAGTGGACACTGCTTTTTAATACCTTTCAATATTATCTGCCCGCTGTGGTTTTACTTGGCAGGAGCATAGTCTTTTTTGTTATCCATCCTTTAAACTGTTTTTGAGCAGGAAAACACTTCCCCCAAAGGTTACTTAAAGAGTTCTTGTCCAAATGGTGACAACAATGGCACCTGGGGGTTGTGCATTGATCCCAGAAGGCAAACAAACAACCCCAGCTTAAATCCTACACTAACTGTAAACCTTACACTTTTTAATTGGGAAATTGATTTTAAATCCAAGCGTCTTGAAAAATCTAATTATTTTCCTTAAAAAAAAAAAAAGAAAATAGGAAGCGTCTTTCTCTCTGTCATGCTCTACCAGGTGAAGGAAAGTGAGGAGGAAATAATTCCTGGCTGCATCTCTGCAGGGCACCCTGGTGATAACCTGGATAATACAATCTGATTTTGGTTTTGGGTCTGTTCCCTTGGATTATCGCATTTCTTCAAGGACCAAAAGCTGTGTTGGTGATTCAGACCCGGAGGGGAATGTCTTTTTTAGTGGTAAACTTTCAGGTTGTTTTTTTTTCTCCCCAGCCATCAAAGGCCAGAGAGGAGGCTTTTATCATGTGGCTGCTTTACAGAGAACAAGTTGTGGGCATCCTGACCAGAGCCCAGATCTCCTTCCTTTCTTCCCAAGGAAGACCCTGGGTTAAAAGGGAGAGAAAAGTGAAGGGAAAAGAGGCGAAAGAGAAGGCCGCCTTTGGAATAGTGTGCCCATATCACCTGCCCTGAAAGGAAAGGTGGATTTGGAGAGGAGGATGTGTGTGGGTGTAAAATCTAAGATATGCCACACTGAAAGATGGATCCATCAGGATCCCTGCTGGATGTGAAGTCTGGATGTGTAGCCATTTTCCACGATTACATTTAAGTAGGGATCTGTTTGTGAGGGTGTGGGATCTGCTTTGTCCAACAGAAGGGCTGAAATCCAAAGTCTTGTGTGCTCAAGTCCTTTTTGTTTTAATCTTTGCAGAGGGGTTTCTTCCCCTTCCTGGTCCAGGTGAGGGGTTTCTCCTGGAAGCCTGGGTGCTGAGGGATGCTGGAGCAGAGGGATGCCAGCTGGCCTGCTTCCAGCAGTCTCCCTCCCTCCCTCCTTTCACATGCACCCGCAGCTACATTGGAGCCGGGTTTGTTTACAGAAACACTGTCAAGCAAAAAAGTCTTTCCAATAGCTCCGAGGACAGGGATGTTTTCAGCTACTCAGTCACCCTCAAACTGTGAAGATGCGACATATCAGCTGCATAAAATTAATTTATTTAGTTAAGGGAGGCATTAATTAAGAGATCTCATTTATTGTGTTTCTGCAGACAGCTCTTGAGGGCCTTTTGAATTGTCAGCTCTGGTGACAGCAAAAGCTAATGATGTCATGAATCAGTAGTGGCAGAATTCATGCTGAGGGAGGAAGTGGGACATGGTGGAAGGGGTTGAGAAAGGAGCAGTGGAGTTTTGGCAGAGGCTTGGGCACACATTGCTGGGGGCTGACAAGGTGCTCTGCCCTTCCTTAGCCTCCCTCACTGAATTCTGGCAAGAGGAAAGGCTCTGGCTCAATCTGGCTGCAGGAAAAGCCCAGGGTTTGGCAGAGCAGTTTAGCAAACCCACAGATGCCAGGACATGTCCAGCCAAAAATGTATTTGTGTGACTTGACTTAAAATAACTGTCTGTCCGTGTGAGCTGAACTGGAAAAGAATCTTTGACTTATTTTAAATAATCAGCTTTTTCTGCACTCGGAGAGGTTAATTCTCCTTGGTTAATGAGGCTGTGTCAATCTGATAACCAAGTGCAGGCCGAACATCAAACTTGTGGGTTTAAATTTAAAGTGTCTTAGAAAATAACGAATACACTTTATCTGTAAGAATTACATGCTCCAGTACAGCTGTTTATAGGCATCTCCTTCAGAAAAAGCTGCACCAACACTTTTTCCTCCCACTTTTTTTATCTTCTTATCATCTTTATCAAGTTGCTTTTGGAGAAAAATTGAAATTCTCTTGATGCAGATAATAGGCCAAAAGGAAAAAATCATACAAAATAGTGGAGGAGAGCTGCTGAACTCAGTAAGGAAGTAGTGCTGCCATCTCCCAGGCAAAGACATTTTGTGTTTTAAGCTCCACATTTGTTGAACAAAGGAGGCATTGCCTGTGCTTAGGAAATCAGCCTTGGCTCTTCTGGGCTTTCCTTCCTTGTGTGTCCTCCAAGCTCACAAACCAAGCCCTTGTTGTGGAGCCAAACTTCCAATTTCTCCCTCAAAAACAAGTGGCAGAGGCGGAGGTCGACAGGATGCCACAGCCATTTTCCATCTGCTTTCGCAGCCATGAGGGAAGCACCTCCCATGCTGCCGCAAACTGGTTGAACAAGTTGGAATTCGGCGGGAACATGGAGCACCTCTCGGAAAATGGATGGCTGCCGGAAGATTGTTTTAAGCGGCTTTTGTTGCACATACTGAAGGAGCAATTTTTTCCAGGTCACTGGTTTGATTTTCTTTAACACTCTACTAGAAAATATATATATTATTACTTCCTTGTTTTAAAATAGATTTTCACTCATTTAAACCCAGTGTAAGCATCAGCCTCATATAGGCTACCACTACCTCAACCTTGAGTTACTTATTTTTTTTAACATGATTTTAATTTGTGTGGGATGGCAGTGGCTGTGCAGCTTGGATGAGCCTCTGGTCTTGCCCCTCTCTGGGTGATCCGTGTGCCCCTGCCCATGGGGAGCAAGGTTTCAGGGGAGTTTTCTGACGCTGGGAGCTCAGGGTGGGTTTTTGTCGAATTCACCTGCTCTGGGAGTGGTTTGAAAAACAAGAAAGGCATTTTTCCAGCCCTGAGGGGTTTTCAGTCCAAAAGAATTCCCCTGTGCCAAGGGCCTGTGTCCCCAGGGACATGCTCCATTTTCCTGTCTACCTCTCAGAGGAAAAAGAAACCTTGGCTTGCCCTTGGCTCCCATCACAAAAGCTTTGTGATCCTCAGGCAGAGCTGGGCAGGAATGGAAAATGGTTAGAGATGGAGCTTTTAGTTTTTGATTTAACCCCAAAGTGACACAGGGCTTTCCTGTGATGGAGCTGTAGGGAGAGGAGGGTTTTTTCCCCCTGTGGGATTTGCACATCCAATACATTTTCATCTTGGGTCTGTCTCCTCTGAAGCCACACAGGATCTGATCAAGGCTTTTCCTGCAGCAGCACAGTGTGGATTTTCCACTGCTTTACTACCGTGGTTGTACCCCAGGGCTGCCTTGCCCCATCCAGCTCAAAACTGGATCACAGAATTGAAATAGAACCATGAAATGGTTTGGAGGTGACTTTAAAGAACATCTTGTTCCAAGCCCCATTCCATGGGCAGGGACACTTTCCACTCAACCAGGTTCCTCAGAGCCCCATCCAACCTGGCCTTGAGCACTTCCAGGCATGGGCACAGCATGTTTATGGGAGAGGAGCAGCAGGCATTGTCCCAGCTAGTGAAAATGACTGGAGATTGGTAGGCTGGGAGGCAGAGAACAGTGTGGGTATGTTGCCAGAGCTGCCTGGGAAGGATTATCGCTCCTCACGGAGTGGCTGTGCTGGAGACTGGAGGAAGGGGTACTGTGGGAGGGGGCATACGCAGAAGACGAGATCATAGGGGATTCATTTAAACCGCAGTGTTGGATCCTATAAATCTGTGGGGTTTTGCATATTTCCATATTTATATATGAAAATTTCACACGGTGGCTTAAAGGCAACTGAAATAAAAACAGGGCTGTCAGAGCTTGAAAACCATCAGCAAATCTCTATCAGACCATTTAATGCAAACATATGGGCTTGAAAAACCTGTGAGTTGGTCCCTTGGGGCACTGCAGTTCTGTTGGCCAGGAGGGCGTGGAGCAGAGGGACCTTTCAACCCAGCTCACATCCCACGGGGATGGGACATTGGGCTGCTGGCATTTCCCTCAGGTGCTTTCTTGCTGTCTTTTGTGTGCTGTGATGGTTTGGGAATGGGCAGAGAGTTGATCTTCCTGGCTGCTTGCTTGTGATGCCCCAAAGCTGTGAGGGACGCTGGTGGCAGGGCTGGAACAGTGCAGAAGAATGTTTTACACCCCAAAGGGGCTGCGGTTGTGTTCAGGCTTCCTGGTGGAGACTGACTCCTTCTCCTGTGAGCATGTGCCCTTTTTCTTTCTGATCTTCAGTTATCAGCCAGAATAAGAATTCTCCAAACCACCGGTCTGCATCACCTTCGCTGACCTTTTGCCGCTTCATGAGTCTTTTCCCATGGATTAATTTAAAGGAGCATTGCAGAGATTTATGCTCCATGCCCAGGTGGGTAGAATGGCCCTCCAGGTTAGAAAACAAACTCCTTAGATTGCCCTGCATATCTTCCTGCTGGTTTTTGGATACTTCTAGATGTTGTCCGCCTTGTGGGTCTGTGCTCCTTGCTATAGGACCTCAACCCTTTCTGGTCACCCTGAGCAGCCCCAAATCCCAGTGCAATGTTCTGTAACTCTCAGGTCTGGCCTGAAGATTTTATAGAATCATAAAATAGTTTGGATTGGAAGTAACCTTTAAAGGCCACCTAGTCCAATCCTCTGCCATGGACAGGGATATCTTCCACTAGGTTGCTCAAAGCTTCATCCAGCCTAGTCTTGAATATTCCCAGGGATGGAGCATCCATTACCTCTCTGGGAGAACTCTGATTTCACCACCTTCATGGTAAAAATTATGCACCAAATGTTTCTAAAGAGAAACTCCTGCCTTCCTGATGCAAAGACAGGAGCAAGCCTCCCCCTGCTCCAAGCCCTCTGTAATTCAGGGCTCTTTTCCCTCTCTTCAGCCCCAAAGTAGGAGCTGGAGGCCACAGACGCCTTGTTTCATCTGAAGTCTCCAAATCAAAAGGAAATAATTAGTGGAGGACGAAAAAGCTGGGACAAAAACAAGCTGTCAAGAAGAAGAAGAAGGTGCTAATGTGTCTGTCATCCCTCTTCCCTTCTGGCCAGTCTGCAGAGGTGGCAGGCAGGCACTCCATCTCTGACAGAGAGGAAGGAGGGTGTCAGCACTCGCCTGTCAGCCTTGGCTGTCTCCAGACATCAGCTCTCCTCTCATGAAGACTCATCTTGCTCCCAGGCCACTTCCTTCTGCTGTCCCCCAAACTGTTCTTGGGAGGGATTTGCCCCATGGACAGTTTGGATGGCGATGGCTGCAACTTCCCTGCACAAGTGCTTCCAGCTCAGGTTTGATCCGCTGCACCGGACACCTACAATTGATTTGTGTCCTAACAGTGCCTATTTCTCTTCATTACCCACAGACAGGTGTGTGGAATGAGTAGCTCACATGCTGGTGCCCGCAGTTATTAAGTTAAGCAAGATGAATCCCGGTGTCAGCATTTCCCTTTTGGCATTGCTTAGGACTTTGCCCCTTCTCCTGCAGGGCTCCTCATGCTGACTTTGGCACAGGGTGACATTCTTGGGAGTCCTGAAATGTGCTTCTGCCTGGGAAGCAACATTGCTTCCCAAGTCATTGCTGTCACCTATGGCTGGGATGGGGGAAGAAGGAAGGCTTGACTGCAAATATCCAGGGGTATAAACAGCTGGGGAGCTTTGCCACAAGTTCTCCCCAAAGCTGTGATCTCAAAGATGGAGCTGTCACCCTCCATTGCTTTGCTCCATCAGGGACTTTCTCCTGAGTGGTGCCACCAGTGATGGGCATTACCAGAGGCAGGTTTTAAGGCTAGCAGTTAATATTTAGGTTCGTTTTTGAGGCCGGGCCTTGCTAACTTTTAACCAAACTCTTACACTCTTCAGCCTTGGTGGTCCTGCTGCTGGGAAGCCTTGGCTTACATAGAGGAGAGTTTGCCTGGCCAAGCTTCCAACAGCTGGGATGGAGGGACTACCCCCCCTCCCCCCCAGCCTTCAACAAGACTTTTGTCCATCATTTCTGTGCAGGGCTAATGATTTCTGAGGAAAAAGAGGAATACCTGCTAGTCACAGTGGCCTAAAATACCCCTGAGGGTGCATAGTGCAGTCAGTGGTGTTTGCTCCAGAAAAGCAGTTCAGTCCTTGATCTGTTCTTGGGCTCCATTAGGTTTATGGCAGCATCTCACCTCCCTGTGGGGATTGTTCCCAAGTCCTGCTGCCTTACTAATGGCAGGTTCCTGCCATGTTGTTCAGCACCCATCCCTTTTTCCCTCCACCTGGCATTAGAGGGCAGTCAAAGGAAACCTTCCTTCCCCTCCTGCTCCCCAGGCTCTGCAGGCTGCCAGCCAGCACCTGCACCCATCCCGGGGGCAGAGGGCTGACCTCGAAGCAGGACCCTTTGCCTCGCCCTCACCCTCTTGTTTTGGGTTTCTGCTTGTATTTCACTGGTGAAAACTGCTTGTGGTTTTGTATCTGACATTTGGGATAGGGCATCTGCAACCCTGATGGATCCTGGGCACCATTTCTCCCCTGCCTCGCCCTCCATCTCCCCCTAATTGACATCCCTGTATCTTGTCTCCATTTGACAAATCAGGCTACTTACTCTAGGTGATGACATGGATAAATATTGCAGGCATTTGTTTTACGTCTGGATACCCTGATAATAAAAGCTATCAGAATCTCTTCCCCCTGCCTGTGCATAGCAATTACTACTAAGGGGTTCACTCCTGTATCACCAGAGTGGGATGTGGAATTGTGTCTATGACAGCAAGATTTTCCTCTTGCATTGGTGGTTTTGGGCCATAAAACAGCCTTTTTTTTAGACCAATTCAGCAGCAGTCTGGTGAGACTGTGCAAGCTGTGGGTTCAGAGTGGGGGATCTTGCAGAAGCCCTTTTGCTCACAAAATTCCAGTTGGATGGACCTGGGTGTCTGGAGTGGCCATGGCGGGTGGCAGTGGGTGCCATTGCAGGTTGAGGGTGCGGTTTTTGACTCGTGGGTGCTGTCCCTGTGCCTTCCTCGAGCCAGCCCCCATCCAGGCTCTGCTCCTCATCCTCACTGGCACATTGGTGGCTCTCCTGGGTTGAGGCTGTCAAATTGCAGGGTATTATTTTTAGCCTGGTTTCCCGAGGAAAAGCAGCTTATGTGATTGTACTGTCTGTCAGTGCCTTTCCTCCCACCAGCCTCCTCTTAACAAGTTTTGAACCCCCTGTCAAATTTTCCGGGAGGGATGGAAAGCTCCAAGACGTGACGTTCCTGCACGTTTCCCTGCAAATTAGCAGCTGAGACCACCTTCCTTAGGAGTGGGATGAGGCTGGGGGGCAGCACCCGGGGGCAGGAGGAGACACTGGGGAAGGTGCGAGACGAGAGGCTAGGAATGGGCTCCGCCGAAGGCTTAATATCTCAAATACAGATATTAAGCACTCATGCCTTAATTAAAGTTAATTCTTGGGAGAGGCATTTCATTACAAAAGGTTTCTCCAGCTCAGGCGTGTCCACACCATCTGCTTGGAGCCGGCAGTGGCAAAGCTCTCGACCCCACCGGCTGTGAGGACTGGCCCTTCCCAGGAAAAGGACAAGCTCAATGCAAAAGCCTCTCCTTTCTTCCTCCCTGCCTCTTAGTCTGGGCTGTTACTGACAGTAATTTATAAATATTTTTAAGTGCCAAGTGCTGTTCCTGGCAGGGGAAGGCACAGAGCTTCATCTGCTATGATCTTCCTCAGTGTGGGCTCTCTGGTGGCTGTCAGTGTGGTTGGGCAGGCCATCCTTCTCCTTTCTCCAGCTATTTCTTTTCCTTAAGCTTTCAGGAATGTAAGAGTTTGTGATTTCTACCCTTTGTGAAAACTGGGTGAAAGTTATTAAATGATGGCTTGAGATGGTCACACACACACACACACACAAGAGCTCCAGTTTCTTAGGAAGCTGGTGTTAATGAGACACAGCTCCTGTTAATGCTTGCTTACTTTTTCAGTCAAGGTCTGTGCTGGGAATGGAATTTTTATGGGAAATCTTAAACCAAACAATGATGCTAATAAGCTATAATCAAAACCAGAGAGGGAAGGGACCTGCTTCTTTCTCATCCCACAGCCCTGCCTGAAGTTTCAAAAGAAGGGCTTTTCCTACAGCAAGATAAAACCAGGATTTTTTTTTTTTTTTTTCCCAACCAGAAGGTGAGAGTGGAGCTCCCAGGACTGGTGTATGGCTTGGGCCTCGCTGGGAATGCTGGAGAGCATTCCTCTGCTCTGAAAGTCTTGAATCTGAGCCATCTGCATCCCTGGCCAGTGCCCAACATACCAGGTTATTTGTGTTTTGTGAAGCTTTGTTTTTCTTATTTTCTTCTTTCTTCCTTTTATTTCGTTGGCCTTTTTTTTAACCACTGACAACTCCACGATGATGCTGAAAAATCTCTGGCCTGGGTGAATAAATATGTCATTTGAAATGGCTTTTTTCTCTCCTCTGTGTGAGATCTTGGGTTTGGCAAGTTGACATTCTCTGACTAAAAACCATTTTGTCTCAATTTCTGGCCATTCTTGCTCACAGTGAGTGGGTTTTGCCCATAAAGACAGAAGTTGCTGGGTAAAGCTGAGTAATTCCCTGTTCAGAGGCCTTTGCTGCTGTCTTCTCTCCCCTCAAGCAGCCACCTGAAGAGGATTATTGTCACGTATTTTGATGTAGAACCTGAATCTGTCTCCTGGTTTACTCAGGAGAGATCCAAATGCACTTAGAACAAGCCCAGGATCCCTCATGAAATGTTCACCTGCTTAAAGGCTTTAAAGAAAAAAACCCTTTATTAAGAAGAAAGAGTTTTTCCCACTTTATGAGATGATGGATATTTTTCTGTGTGCAATGTTTAGATAAAGGGGCTGAACTTCTAACTACATTACCTAAGGAGGCTTAATAATGTTTGCCCAAAGTATCTTGTCGTGAAAATTAACCGGAGTCAATTCCGTTTAATTTCTGTTAAAATCCCTTTGCTTCATCCCTTCCTGCTTTCCAAGGGTCTTGCAGGGCTGTCTGAGGATGGGAAATCCGTGGGTTCCAACAGAGACAATCTTTTGTTTGGAGAGGGCTGGAGAAGACCTGGGTTCGGAGATACTGCGTTGGGAGACCTCCCATGCTGGCCAGTAAGACCAATTTATATTCCAGCTGCTCCTCAGCCTTTTGGGTTTCTGCGGTAGCAGTTAATAGGTTTTTTTCTCTCTCCTGGGAATATTTTGAATTGTAGATGCCTTTTTGCCGTCAGGGTCCCCTGATCTGTTATAGGACAAGCGCAACCAGACACGTGGGGATTCTCTACAGACTTTTCACCCTTGCCACTGATCTTTTGAACCTGCCCTAGGATTTTGTCCCACTGAATGTCATTCCACATCCGTCAGTGTGGTTCTCAAAGGCATAATTTCCTTCCGAATGATGCCAAAACTCCTTGTTTTGCCTTGTTTTGCTTCCAGAGTAGTGAGTTTGATGAGTGTTGGTCCCCCGTTGTTAAGGAAGTGTTGAATGTGAGTGGTGACTGAACAGCCTGCTCAGCAAAATCTCTCCAGGCTGCCTCCTTTTTTGGTATTATCTGTTATAATCTTATTTTTTTTTTTTAGGCAAAGCAATATTTTGATTCATAATTCTTACCGTAATGTTCCCCTCCTACAGTTTAACTAATCATTTGCCCATGTGGCAAAATATCAAAAGCTTTTCTGAAGTCCAGATGGTCAAGCTCTCTCACAAAAGACAATGATTGGCTTTTGTGTTAAAAAAAAAAAAAAAAAAAAAAAAGGCTGTTATGTCCCAGAAAAATACTTACTGGGCTCTCCTGACTGAATCCATTTTTGTGAAATCCAATTGGTTTTACCCATTTTCTTAGATTTTTGCTTTGGAGCTGCTTCTCAAGCACAGCTGCTGCTCAGACCAACCTGCAGCTGCCCAAACCTCACCCTCCCGCACCAATCTTAAAAATTCCCTCATCTTTAATCTTACACCCTCCTTCCCTTCTACTCCCCCTTGTTAGATCAGTTTAAAACTGTTACGGTTCAAGTAGCTGCAGCCACCCTGACCCCAGAGACAATACCAGAAACCACAGTTTGCTGGTCAGGCACCAATGTTTAGAGACTGCCTCTGGTGAGGGTAAGATCCCATCACCCCTTGGGTCGGTGATTTGCCTATTCTATGCTGGTTGGTTCTTGTTCTCCCCGCCCTGTTTTATATAAGTTTGTAAATGTTCATTTTCCTTAGTTAAATATGTATCAGTTCTTGAAGTTTCTCTGTTACTCGGTACCCCACTGGCTATCCCTGTAATCCCGCCTCTGAGTTATTCCCATTGGTTACCTCATTGTCAGTCCCGCCTCCTTAGCCCTACACTATTGCCGTTATCCTTATCCCTACCTTTCCTGCCCCCAGTATAAGATCCCTAGACCCTCTCCAAAACTGGCTCTGTGTCCCTGGAATTTCACCGCAATAAACCTGCTTGTGGACCCACACGGAGAGTCCCCTTCTTCCTTCTTTGCTTCCGCCTTGTGCGCCCCGACAGCTTAGCTCAGGATAAGCTCCTTTGGGTGAGGAGCTTGCCCTCCCCTCCTTTTCTGTGTGGAGCCGCGGGTACAGAGGTTGCAGCCAGACCTCCGGGCTTCTTGTTTCCTGGCTTAGTGTGCCCTCATAAAATAATCTGCAGAGAAAGGAGTCTGTGGGAAGCGAGGCAGTGGCACTGAAGTGATTATTTCCACTACAGTAAAGGTTGAAAACTGGTTACAATTATCACTCCTAGTTTTACATGCTAACAGGATTAGCCTTTGGGGAATTAAGTTGACTATTCCGTCACGCAGGTGAGTGTTCTGTTTTGCTCCTTTGAACCAGCCTTTCTCAGGCTATCAGGGAGAGGAAGATAAAGGATGCCATCCTACGCTGTATCCCGGTTTCCAAAGCCCTGACCATGGCTCAAGGAATGCTTTGTCTCTGCAGCAGCTCACATTGGAGAGATTAATTTGGGCTTGTTTCAAGGTCATCTCAGGTGAATCTTTTTGTTGAGTGTGCTTGCACCACTGGAGAAGTGTGGATCCTTTTAAAATTCTTCTAGGCTGTGGATCAAGGGGAAGTGGGGGGAAATAAGCTCTGATATTTCAAGAAAATATAAATAAAGAGACACGATCCAGACGCTCTGTGTGGTACAAGGAGGGTGAAGCTTTCAGGTTGTCACTGTATGGATTCCCAAGCTGAGGGCAGAATTTCCACTTAATTTTTCATTTTGACAGAACATATCAGGGTAATTGGCTTTTCTTTTCTTTTTTTTTTTTTTGTTTTTTGACATGACTGTGCCCAACCCATTCCAGGGAGTTCTTGTGACTCCTTGTGAATGTCAGCTCCTATGCTTTGGGTGGCAACTGGGTCCCACTGGGCAGAAACTGCTGAAAACCAGGGCCTTTAAGGAAAAGTTGCACCAGGGGAGGTTTAGATAGGAAAGATTTCTTCATATAAAGGCTGGTCAGGTATTGGAACAGACTGCCCAGGGAAATGGTGGAGTCATCATCCCTGGAAGTGTTGGAGCAATGTGCGTCTATGGCACTTGAGAACATGGTGGTGCTGCTGGGTTGATGGGTGAACTCAATGATCTTAGAGGTCTTACCCAGTCTTGGTGATTCTATGGAGGAGGGAAACCTAAGATTGGTTGTGATATTGGGGAGGCGTAACCATTTTTGCTATTGTAAAGTGACATAAAGCTTTAAATAGTGATGGGAGATGGATACAGCCAGTAAGCAGCACAACAAATGACAATGGGAGATGGGTACAGCCAGTGAGTAGCACAACAAATGACAATGAGAGATGTTTTTCCTCCAGTGATAAACTCAGGTCCATTTCCATGCCTGAACCATGCAAAGTAGGGGATATAAGTTTTTCACTGCTCCAGGTTTCTTTGAGAAGATAAAGATCTTGCATTTCCTAAGGAGTTGTGTTCTTCAAATGTTCATTCCTACTTGAATTGGAATTACCTTAAACACCCCTGGGTACATCCCTCCTACCTCTTTGACAGCTGGTATAGGAGAAAGGACCAGAAATTGCTTTTCTGTTGACTTTATGGTGAGGCTGCAGCTTTAGGAGATGATTAGAATGAAACAAATCCCCAGTGAATTAATTGAAAGGGTCAATGTCTGTAGTTAATCAGTTAAAACTGCCTATGGTTACCCAGCTGTGTCTTTCATGTCAGCAAGATGTCATTGAGGCAGGAGCCATCTAAGATGCATTCATTTGGTGTTTTTTTGGGGGACACATGGACAATTATGCTTTGACATTTATCTCAGTCCTAGCTTTGCCTCTCTTCCTCCTTGCTGGGCTTTTTTTCCCCCTCCCATTTAGGTGGAGGTTGCAATAACTTGACTTAATGACACTTTTTCAGCCCTGATCTTGGTGGTGACAGTTATTAACAGTTCCATGATAAGAAACAGGTGTTTCAGCATGGTCCATCAGGCAGAAGAAGAACAATGCCTCCCCAATGTCATTGTTCATGATGTATTCAGTGACTGCTGGCTTTTTTTTTTTTTTAATGAAGATTTTATTCAACCTCATAGGTAGCATTTACTATTTAGTATGCAGGCTTTGGGCAAGCTAGTGGGGTGGAAAAGCTTTTAATTTCTTTTTAATGCAAACATGGATCTTGCAAGACCTTGTCAAGTGATTGGAATGGGCTCAGGCTCTTGCTTATGTCTCTCATCATCACTTGGTGGTGCCCTGCAAGAAAATCCTGAGTATTTCTCATGAGATTTTTGTGGTTCAAGGGACAGGTCCAAGCCTGAAGGGATCAGGAAGACTCTCCTGGATACTCCTGTTTTGTAACAAGGATCCACACCTGGGATGGTTTGGGCATCATTAGTATAATAGGGGCATTGAAACAGCTCCTGGGCTCTGCTGCCACTTCCCAGGCTTTTTCATGGATGGATGGGTGAGGAACAATATTTTGGAGCACAAGGCTGTTAAATATCCTGGGTAGTTTCTTTTCTGATGAGGTGGGAACATGGATCACCTGCCCTGGGTGGGATTGCTGGCCATTTGCTTTGGGCTGTGAGGGGAGGGGAGCTCTCCCTACAGCTGGATCTCAGGGTGTGCTGTGCAGGTCTCACATTCCCTGTCTGTGTTCCTGGGGCTCAGGGGGAAAGAGGTAAATATGGGGCACAGCAACCACACTGGCCCTTTTCCCATCCTATGCTGGAGTTATTCCCAGAAGGAGCAGGCATCTCTGTGGATCAGTGGGACTGGCTATCTGGACACCTGGTAGATGCTGGAGTGGATATTTCATATCTCGTCAAGGAAAACTTCCTGCATCCGGAGGAAACTCCCCAGGTGATGTGAAGAGACGGAGCTGTCAGTGCTTGGACTGCTGTCTGAAGGATGCAGCAATGGGCATCTTTTCTTCCCCTTCCTCCAGGGATATTGTGGTCCAGCTTTCACTGGATTGCAGGGCTCTGCCTGACTGACCTTGCTGGAGCAGCTCTTGAAAACATGGCTGGGACACCTATAGCCTCTTACAACTTTATACCTATGGATTTGTCCACTGTGTATTTACTTCCCATTGATTTTTGAGATCACAAAGGGGTGGATCAGTGCAAGGCCCACCAAAGATGCTCGACAGGTCCCCTTGGCCTCCTGTGAGACCCAGTCCTGCTGCTTGCGTGAAAAAGGAGAAAGAACGATTAATTTGTGATAAATAATGCATTTGCTCCCACTTAAAGGTTTTTTGATCTCCATAGTCTTCATTCCTCTGGTGACAGGCAGCTCTGTGTTACCCATCACGGGGCTTTAACAGCCCCCACAGAGCCATGCTCAGCTAATACATCCCTGCCACAGGCAGGGCTCCCCATTATTACTTTCTTTCCAAAAATAATAATAATCATTAAAAAAAATTCCGCTCTCCTGCGGTGGCTTTTCACAGCAATTTCTCCAAATGAAAAAGTTAATGAATATTAAGCTTCCTTTTTCTGGGAAAGCAGCAATCAGGAGAGAAGATGGAGTATCCCCTTTAAAATCTCTCTGTACATTTGAACATGCACACAGAGCCCCTTCAAGGCTGAGAAGAATTGGAAGTGATGGTTACCAGTATAATATTTAAATGAGTGTTAATTACCATAAACCGTTTGGATTTTAATGTCTCCTTCTGTACAGTATGTAAATCAGGGCTGGAATGGGCTTATGCGCATGCAGCAGGCCTCTGGTGTTGCGGATAAAAGGAATGTTTTCCAGGACAGGGATCTGGCTGCCTGGTTTCCATTAAAGTTTATGGGAGCAGTGGGGATGAATACTGGCCACTTTGGGGAAGGTTTTCCCTCATCTTCAGAGACAGCCCTGCCTTGAGGACGACTCGTTCTTGCTGTCTCATCCTGCTCCCTGCCTGAAGGCTTCTCTAGGAGGATGCTGCGGAGGTGCCTGAACGACTTGGGTTTGGATCTGGATGGAGGGATGTCTCTGTCAGTGTGATATAGCAGCTCTTGACCGTTTTATTGCGTACTAAGGGGTTTTTATGGGGTTTTCAGCATCCAAACCATGAGCAAGTTAATTCCATGGTTTGCTATACCTGCATCCACACCTTTCACATCCCATCCTGCCTCCATCCAGCCTGGCCTGCAAACCTGAGCAGAGGGGAAGAGATTTTACATGAAGCTGGTGGAGACGAGTTGAACTTCAGGCACCTCAATACCTCCCCAGCCCCCTTCTTGTCCTTCCTCTTTGCCCCCCTCTTCCTCTGTGGCAACCTTGTTTGCCTTGCAAAGTGGTCTCATTATAAATGCATCAACCTCTGCCGCTCTCACACGTGTAGCCTTCATTTAGCCCTCCAAGCTCAATTACACCTCAGGATGTCTTGGGGTAATTAAGTAATATTAGAACATTTTCTTTTCTATTTTTTTTCCCCTTCTCTAATGCAGCTTTCAAAGCACAAACCTTGGCTCTCACTCACTGGAGCCCATTTCTCCAAGCCTCTGAGTTCTCCTTAATACACCTCACCATGAAGGCAGGCTAATGACATTTCTGAAGGATGTCATC
>NW_008246060.1:167433-171480 GCF_000691975.1 Corvus brachyrhynchos
CTTAGGTGTCTTTCAGCTTCACCATGCTTGATGCCACCAGCGAGGAGTGGCTGGGCTTAGAGGGGAGCTCAGCCAACAAAGCTGCCTTGCTTTGGGCTTTGTTGTGAGCAGTCCTTTTCCTTGGATGCGTTTCATCCTTCACCTCATCGTGGTTTACAAATATTAACTGATTAAGCTTCTCAGAGCTCCTGTGAGATAAGTAATTGCTCCTCTAATGATTGGCATTATATCCACTCTCATCTCCAAGCCTTGGACAGTGCAAAAAGAGTAAGGAGGAAAATCCTGAGCACGCAAAAAAGATAAGTGATGCTTTTGGTTTATCTGACCATCTCACCTGCTGGCTGGTGGCCAGAAATCTGGACTTACCATAACAGGCATCTCTGACACTGCTTTAGGAGCCCAAGGTCCACACGCCTCCCTCTTTTATCTGTGTAAATCCCAGTGCGCTCTGCTGGCTTCACTGGAGGCTCCTCAGAGGCTTCCCCAGAGGGAAGAGAAACCAAAATTTGTCTATTTGGGGACCCCATTATTTGCATCAGGCATGGGATGCTGGTTCCCAAGGAAACAAAAAGGAAATGATGGTCACACCTTATTATCTTTTTTTGTCTCCCTAGGTGGTTACAAGGACAATGTTATGGTTTTAGACTACCACAGCTCTCTTGGCTGGCCTAGTGTGAGGTGGCCACTGGTCTCCCACAGGGGAGTGCTGCTTTCAGGGGTTGTTAGAGGGTCATAAAAAGAAGTCACATATAATTTACGTTAAAAATTGCCATGAAAATTTCTGCTTGTGTTGTGCTGGGTTGCATTTTGTTGTCCCAGAGAGATGCATTAGCTCTGTCAGTGAAGCTGGAGCTTGCTGCCTCTGGAAAATATTGATCATCCCAGGTAGTCCCTACCCCTGTGGGGAGCCTGGTGTCCGCCTCTACCTGCCTGGCTTTTTGGGGCACTTCCATAAACATTAGGGATGAGGATACTGCTGCCATGACCCTGGCTCATTACTAATGCAAGTGGGATAGTAAGGTAACCTAAAATTGCATACTTCCTTGGATCTGGATGGAAGGGTACGTTTCAGTCCAGGATATCTCTCACACTCTTTTGGTTTTATTTTTTTCCACTTGCACATGGATGTTGGGGTTTTTTTGGCCAAAACAATAAGCAGGAACCAGAAGGAAGTAAAATCTTTACATCATGTAAAGATGGATTGCAAAGCTTTTATGAAGACCTATGTTGTGGAAAAAGAAAAACCGCTCATGGGTGGGTCAGGCAGAGCCTGGGCACAGCAGATGCAGCTTATTCGGGTCAATCTGGGCTTGGTAGCACTGTCTGATTTGTGCTCATTGGTGACACCTGCTTTGGAAGCATCACACTGGAGACAAATGATCTGGAGCTGTCTTTATCCTTGGGCTTTAATCTTTGCTACAACCTCCCGGGTGTTAGGAAAGCCTGGATCTGTGAGGCCTCTGTGCAGGGATGGATGGGCAGACTGGCTTTTCCCTTTCATGCACTGGGGTGAAATTAACGGAATTTTGTGAAAAAAGACTGAGCTAACAAAGCTAAGCTGCCCTGGGAAATGTTGTACCCAGAAGCTAATTTTCCAAGGTGTGGGAATCCCAGGCTTTCCCACAGTTCTGGCCAAACTGCCAGCTTGCTTTCATCTGGAAGGAGAGACAGACATTAATTGAGAGGTTCTATTTACTTTTGGGGGTAAAAGTAGGATCTGGGCTGTGAGACACCTGCAAGGGGGAAGTGCTGCATGCAGGGATAGACTGGAGCAAACATCTGGAGGTGGGGGACCAGTCTGTGTCCCAAAAATCAGGGAAGGCTGAAGAGAAACATGGCCAGCAGATTAGTCCAGGTGAAAGGAGGATTGACTCACACAGAATTTGGGGCAGGGAGAAACCTGTCTGGAAGGTAGGAGAGTCCTAAATCAGTTCATTTCTGTACACTGTGATGTTCTCAGGAACCTGCTCTGGCTCTGACCAGTCCCATTTGTGATGAGCTGGCAAGGTTTTTATGTAGGTCCAAACTGACATTAAATCCTCTATTTTCTGCTTGCTGGTAACTGTGTGATTCAGAAGCTTTCCTCCTGAAAGCAGAGTCCTGGGAGTGCCCAGCAGCAAAGGGAGGGGAGGCAGGAGCTGGAAGCCTGCAGCTGATCCAGCCACTCCTGGTGTAATAGTGCTTATCCAAAGGAGTGCTGGGACTATGAACATCACATTTTGGCTGTAGGAGGGAGAGCCAAATTTTTTAAAGGCTCCTGTAGCCTTTAATCAGCTGCAGGCCATATGTGTCCCAGGTCAGGAACTACAGCCTGTGTTGGCTGCAGGGATCCTGGGGGGATGGTGAGGCTTCCCAGCAGCAGAAGTAGCACATCACCTAACGCTGAGGCAGGAGAAGTTAGAGGATAAACAAGGAACTTCTCTGACTGACCACTTAAGGTTGCCCATGCTCTAATGACACATTCTGCAGATTACAGAACCTACTAATTACAGCTAATAAGTCCAAGATGTGTAATTACCCTGAAGCACTTGGAGCTAGAAGGCAGAGTTAAGCATGACTGTTACACACTTGTTAGGTGATCCATTGCTTTCCTTGCTCCACACATGAAATCCAGGAGTGGCAGAAAGTGCAACTGCTCTTTTCCCCATCCTTGTCAGTGCTGGATGGAGGGGAAAAGCCAGGTCTTTTTCCTGCTTCCATTTCCCAGCTCCAAAATCCCTTTTCTTTTCTATAAGAGAGATGATTCCTGCTTGGATTTTCAGATCTGGAGTGGAAGGCTCTTGAGGGGAGGTTGTGTTTGTTTTTTCTCCCCACCGCTCTGCTTCCCTTCCTAATTAAAGTAGATCTTTTGTCAGCTCCTGAATTTCTTCCCACCCTCCAGTTTTCCCAGAGAGGCTCCTTTACAATTTCTGCCTCTAATCAATACACAGTTTATATGCAATAACTTTGCCCAGAGAATAGGGAAGCAGCGATCAGCATTTCTCCTGCAATTCTGGTGTGCTGGAGTCGCTGACTGAAGGTCAATGCAGGCTTGACTGTGACTGATTTTTACTGTCTTTGGGCAACCCGGCAGTAAAATGCAAGCTTTGGAAAACTTCAGTTCCACGCAGGCCATAATGGATAGCACTGTGCAGCCTGCCAAGCACGCCGTGAAGCTGGATTCCCTGGAAAAGCTCCCTCTTAATGCTCCTGCAACCCTTTCTGATGGAAGAAGGAGACCCCATACCTCCCTGGGACATGATGGATATCCTGACAGGAGCTATTTTCCCCAGCTGTACAGATAATGGGTGCTCTGATGGCAGGTGAGGCTGGAGCCTGCTCAGGGAGTGAGGAGAGAGCTCCATTAGAGGCCCCCGGGGATGGCAAGACAATTCCAGAGAGAGAACCTCATGCTGAGGGAGCAGCACCTCGTTTAACCTTCATCCCAGCTGGGCTTGTGCTCGTCTGTCTCCTGTCACTTAAGATCCTGCTGTCACCTCTTCAGCATCCCTCTGGCAGCGCTGTTCCCACACAACTCCCAACAGGAAGGAGAGAGAGCAGGAGGGGGAAGAGAAGATATGAGCAAAGACCCAAGAGGAAGTCTCAATCCTCCATGAAACTTCTGGGGATGGCTGTCACTCTCTGTGACTGTTCACACCCTAAAGCTCCCATGGGCATTGCCTGGGAAGAGAGAATATACCCAATGGGAATGGCCACTTTTGGGTGTCCCACAGTGTCTCACAGTGGTGGGATCAGTCAGGGATGCTCCAGCTGACACGCTTAACAAGCAGGGAGGTGCAGCCTCGCAGTCATTTGGTGTCTTATTAATCACATTTAATGTGTAGTTTGATTTAGCATTGAACATTTTAAAATTCCCTGTCAGAAAGGTTACCCAGATAATTACAGATATAAATCTCAGGGATGTTCTTGCCAAAACAAATGGAGCATCTCATGCTCAGGCCAGGGATGAACCCAAAGAAGCTGTAAAAAGGGTGTTGAATGATGGACCAGGAGAAGTGATGAGAAGTGGGAAGGACACTCCAGCAGAGGGCTGTACGCTGCCTGCCA
>NW_008246060.1:171726-175214 GCF_000691975.1 Corvus brachyrhynchos
CTGCTTCCCAACCCCAAAACACGTACCTGCTGCCTCTGCCACCCTCTTGGTGCGGCCCAGGCTACACCAAGCTGAGAACTCCACCAAGCTGAGAACTGCTGAGTACCTCTGGAGATAAATGAGGCATTTGGGTGGTTGGGAAGAGTTCCTGCAGCTGCCCTTTCTTTTAAAAAAATAGGAGCTGGTGGTGGTGGTGTTGCTCAACGATGTCTTGAACATCATCAGATACAGATTTGGGAAAGCACCACAGACTGTGTGAGCATGGCCTGAAGGATCCCAGTAACAAGAATGGATTAGGCTGAGGTCATGAGGTGCCTCCTCTTGAAGGGTCTCAGGTATGGCTGAGGAAGTTGCAGGTGACCTGTTTACGAAGCAGAAGTGCTGATGAATATCCTTGGTTAGCAGCAGAAAGCTTCAGGCTTTTTAGCCACTGGCTGGAAAATCCATGTTATTTGGTTCTGTCAGTGAAGGAAATGGAGTTGGACCTCCCTGATTGTGTTGGGGTTTTTTGATACTTGAAGTGAAAAGCTATCAGAGCCTCGTTAACTTCACATGTGCCCCTGCAAATCCGGTAGCTGGTAGTGGCCTCTCCTCTACAGCTCAACATTGTAAAGCCAGCCTCACACCCTTCCTCCTCTTCAAATTGTGGGTGCCTCCTCCTGATCAGAGCAGGTCTCAGATGGAGACATTCACCTTTTTTCACATTTCCTGTCTCCCAAAGGCCATGTTTACCCACCTCCCCCTTTCTGAAGAGGATGAGGTGACTACTTGGAAAGAGAGGTGTGCTGATTTGGGTTTCTAGTCTGTGCCTGTAATCAGCACTCAGAAGGATTAGACATGGTTCACACTGTCATAATAATTTAAGGTGCAATGACAATAGTATTTTAGAAGTCAAATATTCTGTATTAGAAGTAAGGAGAAATATTAAAGCCTTCAGTGTTTTGGATTGCTTATAATTGCAGGATGTGTTAATTGCAAAGCAAGAATCACAGGCTGGTTTATGGGTCCCAGTGCCCATAGCTTACATTATGAATAGCAAGAACAGTACATGGGACATCATCTTGAAACCAAGGCAAACAGCTAAAAACACTTAAAATACTCATCTGAAACCATCCTTATGTCTCTGTGGTATCCCAGCCCTCTCTAAAAGCACTGCCTGGCTTTTGTCTTTTACATTAAGTTGCTTCAAACTTTCTCATCAGCCTCATCTATAAATTCCGACCGTTCTTAAATAAGACTGGTGCCACACAAAACCACTTATCCCATCCCTGTGTGCTGTCTAATGATTATTTCCTTATCCCTTTATATAACTGAATCAAGCCTGACACTTAAAGCACTCCCCTAGGGAAGTTATTGAATTTAACAGGGCTGAAACCAAAAGGGTTCTAGAGAAATGCTCTAAAAACCTGGGCAAGATAATATCCTTTCGATAAGTTTCTGAACCACCCTATAAAATCCTATGGCAAGAATGAAATTACACAGGATTTTTTGCCCAGAAAGGCTACTTGTGAGTAAATAGACCCAAGTGCTTTTATTGCTGACCCCCAAAAATGCAGTGGATGCTGCTTTCTTGCTTCCCCTTCCCCAGGCAGAAGGATATTTTTGCTCTGCTCCTCTGTGTTTCATCCTTGTTTTGATCCCACATGGAATTTTGTCTATTCCAGATCTGTGGTATTAAGTTCTGCCGTGAATTGCGCTTTGACTGGCTTTTCCCTGTGAGTCCCCCACTTTTCCATGAGTCCAACAGTTCTGGCTGCTTGGCCATGTCTTTCCCCTTCCCTTTTTTTTTGGACTTCTGAAGGAAGGTGAGCTTATTTGTCGAGGGAGAGAGAGTGGATGGAAGAGGAGAGGCAGAGGGAATATAAGGCACTATGACACAGAAATGGGGCAAAGATAATTCTCCAAACTTTCCCCATCCTTCTCTAGTCTTCCCAAGCCAGGAACAAAAACCCCCAACATACCAGCTTAGGCCTGCAGCTCTCAGGAAAAGATGTTTTCTGTTGGACAAGCAGGATTACAGAGTATCCAAAGAGTTGATGCTACAAGGGATTTTGTATTACCTTGGCTGATAATTCTCCCAGGAACCTGTGCAAATATTCTCATGAATGAAAACTATGGAGCTCCTTTGCTGGTATTTGCAATTCCTTTTATTCACGCTGACTTTTCCTTGCTGAGATCGCTCCCACAAAGGGCGAATAAATATTCAAAGTGCTCATGTCTGAAATGCTCCTGCCAATGTTAGGAAATGTTCTTTTTATTATTTTTCTCGCTGCATTCAAACAATTTCAAGTGTTGAACCTTAAAAAAAACTCCTGCGTGGAAGGGGAAGGTGACTCAATAAGGGAAGAGAAGGATCACCTGGTGGTATTAATGTCATTACTTACTCACCAAAGGGAAAAAAACCCTGGCGCTGGCTGAGGACATCCAGATATTAATTGAGAAGCTGAAATGAGTTCATTTAACACTCCTTTCACAGACAATAAATTTTTCATCCCATTGACTTGTTTGTATGCATGTTTTGTTCCATGCTCTTTAATAAAAGGAGGGTGGAAGGAGGGAAAGCAGCCACCAAAATACTCACTGTAAAAAATTCCACTGGCTCGGTTCCCTGTTTTAGAGCAGAGGACATTTGGAGATGGGGTTCAGGCTGTGCCTTCCTCTCTCTGAGGTGTACTTTAAAGATGGCTTTCAGCTCCTCATGATATGATCAGAGGTGACATTGTGCTCCTAAAAAGGAGCAGCGAAGTCGTGGCCTGGCACAGCTGGAGGACCAGAGTAGCTCATTCCATCAGCAGTACTAAAACATCTCCAGTTTAGTCCTAAGCTTCCTCTCCCAGCACCTTGAATTGGGAAGAGCAGAACTGGCTGAAGAGACCCAGGAGTTGTTTCAAAACTGCAGCATCAGTCTTCATCCTTTTGTCTTGGTGGGGCCTCCCAAAACCTGCTGCCCAAACCGTGTCACTGTTTCTTGGCATCCCTCTCATGCAAACGACAGCAGGCACAGCTGCCTCAAACCATCTCAGCACAAGAGCCAAGGAAATATTCCCTGCATGGAAAAAATTAAGGCTTTTTCTTCTTGAAGTAATAGATAGAAAGTTCCATTTCTTGTTGTTTTTAAAATTACTCTTACTCAAAGTATCCTTGCCTGATGGATCCTGGACTCTAAGAGGGGACAGACATGTCTTGGTTTGTGAGGTTGCTGGTCTTGGCAAGCAACTCCCTTGCCCTGGGGCACTCAGAATAAATCTCCATCTCCTAGGTTGCACCTGGATGATGGGAGACATGATCTGCACCAAAGCTGCATGTGTCCCGGACCATTTACCAAGTAAATGGAAAGGAGGGATGGAAAGGAGGATCCAACACCTCAGCTACAACTGGATCCTGGCTCTGATCATCAGAGACAACCTGAGTGCCATGTAAATCTCCATCCTGGGCTGCACCGAGGGGGTGGCAGAGGCATTAGGAACATGTTTTGGGGTTGGGAAGCA
>NW_008246060.1:175320-202422 GCF_000691975.1 Corvus brachyrhynchos
GGGTGGGAATCATGAATGGGACAGCTGGTGGCAGGCAGCGTACAGCCCTCTGCTGGAGTGTCCTTCCCACTTCTCATCACTTCTGCTTGTCATTGGAGCAAGTGAGTCTCCACTCCTGGCTCCATAAAACTAACGGATTATGGCAGGAGGTGGGAGGAATAGGAGAAATGGCAGCCTGGTAAGTGCTAAAGAAAACATCTGAATAACTTGGGGTGATGTTCCCATTGTGCCCAGTCGGGCCAGGTCTGGCCACGCCATTTGCTCATTACTACTCCTACCCAGAACTCTGATGTCCAACCTCAATGATCAGTATTTTGTGTTTCCAAGGCAACCCCAACTTTAACAGCCTTCATAACGACATCATTTGGTTGCATGATCTTTTGATTACCACTGGAAATATAAATTAGGTTACTCTCCCCCTCCCCAGCCACTTGAAAAATAAATGCATTGGAGGTAGGGGGAGGGAAAAAAAAAACCTCAGAAGAGGGTAAATGGAAGAATCAATTTTTACATTAATGGAGTCCTCGTTCAGCATTTCTTCTCTTTATAGATTTAGATAACAGTGATATCTTAGTTTCACAGAGCAAAGAAATTAATTACTTACTAATGGTGCAATTCAGAAATTAATTTATGTTGTCCATTTAAATGTGTCATTATTAATCAATTTAAAGGAAGAGGCCTGTAAGCCAGCACCATCTGAACTGACTTATGTTGCCAGAGGAGTCTCCCTGCCCCCTCCTTTCTAGAAAACACATAATTCCTGCTACCTGTGAGTTGTACCTCTAACTGCTCTGGCATCACTGATAGAATAAAAAAAGGGAATTCCTCAGGCCTGATAGACAGGCCCATCCTTGATGTGTTTCCCTAGGTACAAACCACTGCCAGAGTGTGGCAAAAATTTTAAGGCTGTTTTTGAATTTTTTTTTGTATGTATTTGAATTCCTGGCCTGGAATTCAAATTCCACACAAAAAAGGCAATGCACAGAAAGAGGATGTTGTCTCCAGAGGATGGAGATGTTATGCTGTCGACTTCCTAGCAGGTCTTGGCCAAATCCTGGGGTTTAGCACACCATTGGCTCCCCAAAAAGGTCAGGGTGGAGCAGTCGCCTTAGGGGGGTGATAATCAAGTTGTCGCAGACCTGATTATCTTCTTTTTACTGCTTTATTTCTATGGGAAGATGTTATAAATTGCACAGGACTCTTTCTGAGTAAGGCTTGTCCCAGGCTGGAACGGGGGATCCCATATCACGCAGTTACTCACTAATAAACTAAAAAGCGCTTCTTGAAACACCCAGGATTTCAGAATGTCACTACCTCCAATGTCCAGGCTTTTCCCTGGCAGGCAGGAGCCTGATGTAATGGTTTGCATCGTGTTATTGTCTCCAGAAATGCTGCATCTGCTATGTATTTCTCTATGTGCTCCTTGGAGCAAATGGTAAGGCTGGGGACTTGGGAAGACAATCTGCTGAAGGATCTTGTGTTCAAATCCTGTTTGGGCTACTAGGATAAGGCTGGGATAGCCATTCCTTTCCTGTATTTACAGGATCATAGAATGACTGGGAAGGAAGGGACCTTAAAGCTCACCTCGTTCCAGGTCTCTGCCATGGGCAGGGACATCTTCCACCATCCCAGGGTGCTCCAACCTGGCCTTGGACATTTCCAGGGATCCAGGGGCAGCCACAGCTTCTCTGGGCAACCTGTGCCAGGGCCTCACGACCCCCACAGTGAAAAATTTTTTCTAATATTCCATCTAACCTTGACCTCTTTCAGTTGAAAACCGTTCCCCTTTTTCCTGTCACTTCCAAATAGGCTCCCTCCATCTTTCTTGTGGGCTCCCTTTGTATTGTCATGGTAATTTTGATGATATCCCACTGTAAAACAGAAGGATGTGAAAGTCTGGAATTTGAGAGCCTAGTCTGGTATCTGTATTTATAAGCAGGTAATTTCTTTCCTCTTTTGCCCCCTCCCCTTGAAGCAAGGCTCACATTTAACATCTGCTGCAGCAATAATGCTTCTTTATTAGGCTTGGAAAAGTTTAGACACGTGCCCATGGTAAAGCAAAGCCTTTATATGGCTTAAAGGGTTTCAGATTAGTTTCATGTTCTTCCTCCCTGTTTTGTTTTTCAAGCCAATTACTGCCCTGCTGCCCACACCAGGCACATTCCAGCCTGGGAGTTCTTTGTCGAGCTAAAATACTTTCTCCGTGAAACACCAAGCAGAGAGTGAGCAGCAGGTTGCAGAATTAATCAAGAAATCATTTAGCACCTGCAAATAAATACTTGTATCTGAAGATTTTAGGTTTTTCTTTTTCTCTGCTTTTCCTTTGTTCTGGGTGAATCCCTGGTTTCTGAGCAGAAGGCCTGGGGAGAAGCAGCTGAGGTTTAACAATGTGGTTTGACTTTAACAGATTAGGGAGTGTTCTCACCCTCTCTTTTGCCAGCTCTGGTTGGGGGTCACCAAATTCTGATGGAAGGAATTAACCCAGGCTGGGAGGTGGTAACAACATCCCTCTGACTACCCTTTCTGAAGTGCTCCTGTGCCTATGGATGATAACAAGACTTCAGCTCATCCTGGCTTGTCCCATTTTGCAGCCAGACAGAGCCAGAAGACACCACAGCTTCCAGCCCATCACTTGAAACTCCTGCACCCAGAAATAAGTGGGGTTTTGTGATTTCTACCACAATCCATTTCTTCCATAGTCCATAAGCCATGAGATAATCTTGGCTGGGGATTCACTGGCTGGTCTCTGGAGGGTTTGATGTAGGAGTCAAACCTTTATTCAGTGCTAAGCAAAAGGAAAAACAAGAAGCTATAAAAAATGTTTGTGTATATAGCATTCAAAAGCTTTTTGCTTTCTCCAGTGTAGGAATTGAGAAGGAAAGATACACCCAAGTTAAAAACCTTGACTTGTTTAATGCTCATTATCTCCACCCAATTTTCAGAATCCTTGTGCTTTTTAGTATGAGAGAAGAGCAGTCTAGGGCATTGGCAGCCTGATTTTTATTAATTTCCCTCCTCTTTCCTGCTCTCCTTGTTCAATAACCTCAGAATCTATCATCTGTGGGGTTTTTTGGTGCCTTGGACCTGCATGGAGTCCTGCCATGAGCTTTTATTTGTCTGCTGACAGCAGCTCCATAAAATTAAGCTCTAGGTCCTTGATTTCCTTTACTGCTACAAGCTGTTGAATTAATTTTGGACTGCCCTCGCTCTGGAGTTTCTGGAGAGCTGGATTTGGTGCCATCCATGGCATGGGAACACGGGCCCTTTATAACCCAAAAAGCTCAGATTCTGTGACTCTGCAGATTCCTTTGTAAAACAACCCTGAAAGGGTGAGGTGGGGATGGAGCAGGGTTTTTGCTTGGCCTTATTTCTCTTGTTCTCTGTTGTTTTCCTTTTCCCGGTCTAGAGGATCTCACCCCAATTTTTCTTGTATTTGTGGTGCGTGCCTACAGCAGTCCCTGCCATAGGGATCCATGGATTGGAAGCTGAATCCCTCCCTCCTCTAGGAGAGATCCAGAGACCCCTTGGGCCTTCTGTGTCTGGCTGGGATCTCCTTTTCCAAAATACAACCTGCAACAGAATCTCAAGCCACTCACATGCCCCCAGCCTGGGCAGATGCCCCTTGTGTTGGGTGCAGGACTATCACACACAGGGAAGTCAGTGGTGATGTTACATGGAAAATAAAGATATTTCCAAAACTGTGGTACCATCTCCAGGCCCCTGGAGAGAAGAGGGCATGGGGAAGGGCTGCTGCTATTCCAGCCATTTGGCAGAAAACTCTTCAGCAGTAGGGAATGTGTATGAAGGGGTGAGAGGGGAAGCAGGAAATAAACCCCAGCAAGCCCTGCTTGGGAAATGCCGTGCTGGGAAATCGAGCCTTAATCAGCAAGAGCTGCACCTCTTGCAGCAACTCAACAACTGTTCCAGTGACTGGGGCAGTGGAAGGGGGTTTGTGGTCCTTGCTGCCGGTCTCTCTCTGTGGTTCTGTTAAAATCAAGGAAGGGATGTAATCCTGCCAGGCTGGGAGGCTTTGGGATTGCTCCAAGGAACAGACCTCAACAGATCCTGTCTCCCTAATCCCGTGCCATGGCCCTGGTGACACCTTAGGGGTGCAGAGCAGAGCCCCGTGGCAGGAGGGCTTAGGGCAGTTTGCTCCCTCCATGAAGCTAATCCCTAAAGATGGTAACTGACTTAAAACCTGAAAATAGGATCTTCTTATGCTTCTTCTTATGCTTTCCAAGACATTTCTTTCTCTCCTTCTCCTCGTAACAATGCAATCCAGAGGCTCTTCATAGCTCTTGAGACAAACCAGTTTTTCCCACTCCCTGGGTGCAATATTTAACCCAGCAGGTGTTATCAACGTGACTGCCAGGGGCCATACCTTGAAAATAAGAGCTGAGACCTTTAATTCATGCTATTAAAATGTGGGAATAAGATCTGCAGTATGACAATAAAAAAAAAAAATCTCAGCCTGAAAATGGGTTGACGCATGGAAAAAGAGGAGTCCATTGTGAACATCCCTTAGGACAGGCTGTCCCCTCACCCTGCTGTGGTGAAGTCCCCTCACTCGTTTTCAGGATGGGTGAGTGTAAGACATCACAAAGCCTCACAGCAGCTTATGATGGTCTACAGTAATAAACTGGGGAGCAGGAGGCAGATCGAGGAGACTGGAGATAATGTCTGGAAAGCACATCACTTACTCCCTTCCTGAGACAACTCAGGTCCTTGAAGGCTCTTCTGTTCCAGTGCTGCTGTGGGATTCCCATGGTCTGCTCCCATGGTCTACTCAAGCCAGTCTTTCCTCCAAGCTCCTGAGTATTCAGCACTCAGCATGACCAGTCAAACCATCAAGCCATCTTCCCTGGCTGATGCTGCTGCTTTTCCTGAGCAGAGGGTGTTTACCAAGGCACCCACTTTACCCCTTCCTGGCTGCTTCCAAGGGCAAGATCCCACTGCAGCAGGACAGCAGCACATGGACTTCATCTGCTCAGAGGCAGCAGCTCCTCTAACACCATTTTGGCCCACACTGCTGATTATCCTGAGTAAAATGAGCATCCATTAAGTGGAACTGAAGCACTGTGGGCAGCTCAGCACCAAATAAATGAGGGGTTGGTACAGCAGCTGCCAAGAGCATCAGCCTGATTTGTGGGCTCACAGGTCTGTGAATACAACTCATCTTCCTGGGAGGGCAGAGGATGGCTGAAAGAGGGAGGAACTTGGGAGATGATTCAGTGGAAAGCCGGCCCCTTGGAGTGACAGTGATTAATGGTGCATACTTTGCCACTAAGCTGGCTGAACACGTTGGCATGTGGTAGGTGTCTACTAACACTTCCTCTGAAGGCACTTATCTCATAAAAATGATTTCTCCCATGTATTTGACAAATCTTGATTGATTTTCACTCCTGCCTACCTTTCTGGTCCCTGCCTCTCACAAAAATCACAGTGTACATGAGAGTTTCCTCCAAGACAAAACCAACTCTGGATCAGCGAGAGGAAGAGCTAGAGACAGCTCCTTTTGACGTGGAGCATTTTTTCTGGCATCCATCCCTCTCTACCTCCAATGCTAAAGTCTTCCCTGTGTCTTTAGGGCTCTCCAGCTCTATCTGTCAGCCAATTAAGCTGCATCCTTGCAAAAGTTTTAGCACAGACTCACTGCAGTGCAGCTCTTCTCATCCCCAGGACAGTGGAGAAGAGACTTGCAAAGGGATGGAATTACAGATGAACACAGCTGAACCTGCAAGAACAGCACTAAATGCCTGTGAATGATGACAAAACCTTTTTATTAAGCGCAAATAGTCTGAAGTTCAGAGGCTGAGCCAGTGAGGCTGGGAAGGGAGAAGTCAGAGAGATGAGATCACCTTCCACAGGCAAGGTGTGAATGTGCATCCAGGGAGATGTTCCCATCTGAGATCAGAGCATTCATGAGCAGCTTATATCCAGGAAAAAAATCACAGAATGGATTGGGTTGGAAGGGACCTTAAAAGGTCATCTTGTTCCAACCCCCTGCCATGGGCAGGGACACCTTCCTCTATCCCAGGTTGCTCCAAGTCCCATCCAACCTGGCATTGGACACTTCCAGGGACGGGGCAGCCACAGCTCACCACCCTCACAGGAGGAATTTTTCCTAGTATTTATCTTAAATCCTATCCCTCTACACTCTTGTGAAAAGTCCTTCTTACACAATGCTTATATTGATGGCAGGTGCTGTATTTTCATATATAAACCACCTCACAATTTATCCCAGAGAAGAGCCCTATGATTCAGTAACAACCTAGATCATTAATATGCAAAGATAACACAGAGGTAGATGAGCTTCAGGTGAGATGAAAGGAGACAGACAAGGCAGAGAGAAGCTTTCCTCGTGTTATTAGGTCACCCCCATGAACCCAGAGCTCCTTTTCAAGCCCTGGTACTTTCAAATGAGTTACAGACTCTCAAGGGTCCAAGACAGGGGCAGGAGAATACAGCATTTGCAAAGCATTCTTCAAGTGATAAGCAATTTAGAGGTGGAGTACCCTCTCTGGTAAGATGCAAGGAAGCACCTTCAACAACTGAAAGGTACACCTGGATCCACTTAAATGAAAGGATCTTTTTAGGGAGGCCTAATTGGGCTGCCTTGCTTAGCCCACCTGTGAACAGGTCTGTGGCTGCAAGAGCTTATAAAAGCAGGAGTGAGGTGCTCCTGAAGTTTTCTGCTTTATTCTGGAAGCTGAAGTTTGAGGAAACTTTAAAACTTGGGATAGCAGGTAGGACATATATGGAGTCTGAGGATGTGGGAGCAGATTTGAGGTAATTAGTTTCTCAGAGGGACTGCTGCTCTTAAGGAATTCTTCTGTCTTGACTTGAGATATGCAAGCAAGTGAAGAGGCTGAGCCAGATGTAATGTTTTTGGAGTTCTCTAGGGCTAGGAGCTGGCAGTCTTTTCTCTCACAAACAAATGCTTTTGGGAATGAGCTTGCATCTGGGGTGCTCTGTTGCAGGGTGCAGGTGAAACAGTGTTTACTGCTGTATTTCTAGAAGGGATTGAATGAAACATGGAGTAAGAGATGCTTATCTGAAGAGATAAGGCTCCAAAGTGGCACAGCTCTTGTAAAAGTTCTTTAAAGAGAGAACTTTGTGGCATGAGCAGGGCTTTTTCTGGGCTGCGGGGGTGACTTTGGGGTGCTGAATGTCTGCTGTGGGGACAGCTGGGGGGAAAACTCCACAGATGGAGACTCAAAGGAGAACAGTTTACTGTCTTAGGGGCAGTGGTGTTTGGTGATTCTGTGAAGTACATGAATAAAGCTTGAAATGCCAGGTTGGCCAGAGCTTGAAACAACCTAGTCTAGTGGAAAGTGTCCCTGCCCATGGCAGGGGGTGAATGAGGTGGGCTTTAAGGTCCCTTACAACCCAAACACTTCTGTGTTTCTGTGATTAATTTTTTAACTGCTGTAAAGTACTAGGGAAGAAGTAATTTGGGGCTGGACCCTCAGTCTGGAGTATCCATAAATGTCTATTTTGGTGCTAGGGGCTGCCTCCTTGAGGAGAAGAGTGTGGAGAGCTGCCTCAGGTGCTTCTGTGCTCTCCTAAATCAGGTGACAGCCTTGGTTCAATTTCAGCTCCAAGTGCAAGGTTAGACCCAAGCTTTGGCTCTAGCTGCTTTCCTAGGGTTTGTTAATGGGCTGCTGATGCTGGCTTAGGTTCCTTCCTTTCCCCCTGTATCTTCCTACAGAACTGCAGTAAAAGTACTACATGTGTTGTAGAAATGCTGCTGGGATGTTTTCTAGGCAAATGGCTGCAAGGAAAAGCAGCTCTCTCTTTCCTTTTTATTTTAACTCTGCCTCGTCTGAATTATGTCACAAAATGCATTAGTTTAGCTAAATTTCTTTATGCTGTGGATTGTGGTATTCTGCTTTCCTCTGGAACTGTGGATCTGATAAATCAGTAGTAATGTCTGCTGATCCCCCACACAGGGACCAGCAAATTATGACACTGTGGCCACCACTGGAGGATGGATTTGGCAGAAGTGAAGGTGGATGCTGTTGAATTTTACTTGTTTAGATGTGGGAGCTATTACAATGTTGGACAAACTTGGGTATTTTCACCTGTTTGGGGTTCAAGGCAGAGTCTTGTATATTTTCATTGCTGGTTTCTTGGCTGCTTGTCCTTATTAAACTCATTTTGTAGAGACTCTCATCCCTGCTCCAGATTCCATTGCTGATAATGGGGTTGCCTGTGTTTTTTGAGGTTATCACAGCCCTGCAGTGACTTGGTCAGACTGTTTGCAGCTGCATGTTGCTTTACTAATAAAAAACTACCCCTCTTGTGCAGCATTTAGCTACCAACGCAAAACCTGTCTCTCTGTCAGTAATAGACTAATAAATTGAGTTTTCCTGTAGGAGCAGGGATACCTTCTTGGCTATGAATATCCATGTGATCCCAGCCAAGAAAGGTAGTGTTTAGAATCAAAGATGATGATATCTTTTCATTAAAAAAAGAAATATTCAATCGGACTCACTGTTGCCATCTCTTCCCCACTTCCCCCTGAGAGCTCTCTGTGAATTCCCCTTTGAGCAGATCTGTCGGTTTGCGGTACTTGGGGAAGCACTTGGGATAATTTATCTCCAGTTATTTTATTTCTGCTGGTTTCTGAGCTAATAACAAGTGATGAGGGCTCATCTCCTGCTCTGGGCACCTTCCCATTACTTAACCAACAATTAATAAGCCAGATAATGGAGTGTTTCTCTCAGGAGTAAACACTGACTCTATTAAACTGTGGCAGTGCAGCATCTCCAGTCTGTTCAGAAACTGCAGCCAGCGCACAGTCCAGTGACCTGCTCAAAAGGAGCTATTTTCCCCAGTCTGCAATATGAAAACCAGGCTCAATTTATTGTTTTCCAGGCTAGATGGGGGAATGTTTCTCACTCACTTGGACCAAGGGACTCTGCTCCAGCAGCATGGTTATCCATGGCATTGCCCTGGGAAAGCTGGGGCCATCCCATCTCTCAGGGATGCTCTGGGCCATAGGGGAAGGGGGCTGTGGGAATCCATCCGTGGGAGTTGGGGGCTGTGGGAATCCATCCGTGGGAGTTGGTGGCTGTGTTTGTCTGCAATATACTTCTTTAATTGCCAGAGCATAGGAAGGGGTGTCCGTTTATTACAGTGTGTGTGCATCAAAGTAAATACATTAACTCCATATAAACATTCCGTTGCTGAAAAACCTCTAATTAAGAGTTCTCACCAGCAGGCAGCCAATTAGTTATCTTTGCAGCTTCTCGTGTCCCCTTGCCTTCACCTACTCCCTGGATGTCGTGAAGGAGGGCTGAGACCTGCAGTGTCTTCCGGAGGGTGGAGGTTTCCCTGTGCTGCTGCGATGACACTGAGAAGACCTGTGTTCCTGTGACCAGTCCCATGTGCTTTCCCTAATCCTATAAACATGAGCCACAGGATGTTGTGTGAGATAGGGAAAGTCCTTGGAATGTGAATTTACCACACAATAGCTGGCACACCCAGGAGCCTCTGACATCCCCCTGTGCCACAAACCAGGCCACAAAGTCCCTTAGCCTCCAACTGTCCTTTGAAATACCCTTCCCTCCCTCCTCCTCCTGCCACTGACTCTTTCAATTGTTTCACCTCAACCTGTCCTTTCAGAAACCAACCCCTGCAGAATATTGCTGGTGGCAGTGCAGACTTTTTTGACATCTAGAAGTGTGCCAGACCACTGGGCTGCCATTTGGAGACATCAAAGGATTCCCATGGCTGTAAAATTATGACACTAGCCTTGAGGGCTGGAGGGAGTGGATAGTCATGGACTGAAAGTTGCCCCTTTGAAGTTTGGGGTTTCTGGAGATGTCACCTTTTATATATATCACCAGCTAGGTTGCTTTTCATTTTGTTGAAGTGTTTTTCTTGTCTGGATTCTTAGAGAGAAAGACCTTACTTCAAGGCAGGAGGGATGATGAGAAAGACAGATGAGCCCAGATGCTTATGCATTACATATCTCTTTGAAATGGAATGGTTCCAGTTTTTCAGAACTAACAACCTTGCGCGTTTGTACACAGCACTTCTCTCTGGCCTGGATGGAAATTGGGAGTTCCCTGATCCATGGGGGGAAATCTGTGCTGGGTCAGGTTTGAACTGTGCCAAAGCTGAGCCTGGCTTTAAGTCAGAGGTGTTTTTCCAAAGCCATGGAGTGGATGGGCATCAAAACTTGTACTCTTTAAGGGGCTGTTTTGCTGTCCCCATTTAGTGGGACAATCCCTGGTGGCGTGAGAGATGCTGGCCTTGAACAGGAAACCTGTCTGTGCCCTTTCTGGTGCACACCCAGCCCCTTGAAGCGTCACTTCTTCCCAGGATTGGTGGAAAGACTACTCAAAGCAAAATCACTTAAGCTAACTGTGACAGTGTTTCTGTAACTAAGGACTGTGTGTTTTCCCAGCTAGGCACCCCTTTGATTAAAATTTGTGGTATTGACTGAGGGGTGATATGCTGTCAGGTTGGACTATGACATGCCAGGTACAGGTTAGGCAGGAAGAGCTTTTCTCCTCCTCAGAAGTAAAGAAAAGTAAAATCTGCCTGTCACTTCTGTGCCTTTAGCACTTTTGTTGAGGATTAAGCAATAAACAATCCAGACACTAAAATTGTCTGGCACATTTTGGTCTTGGCTATGGTTCCAACATCCCTGTCTTGTTCTGGCATCCAGCTATTGAGGGACCTGCTTTCATTTTCACCTTTTATTTTGCTAGGAAACTTTTAAAAGAGTAGTTATTTATGTTCTCAAGGTTAACATCTGATCCAGGGAGAGAGGAGCTACTCTGCATCCTGTGGCATCCATCCTTCCCTTCCTCTGGGTCATCAGCCCTGGGCTTGCAGGACATCACTGTGGGAATGGACCCTCACATCAGCCAATGCAAGTGGCTAAAAATCCTCACTTTGAGGTGGTGTGGCTTGATCTGAGCCGCCTCCTGCTCCTCAGAATATTTACTTGAGCAAGAAGTGGTCCTGAGTGGACACTACAGCAAAGCAATAGGCTCTGCCTGTGCAGACACAGGCTTAAAAACGTGTGTTAGCCAAACAGGACTAGTTACATGAAATCTTTGCTTGCTGGCTGTAACCTAGATACTCTGTCTGACAAGACCTCAGTGGCAATGGTCCTTGCTAGGGGAGCAGCAGCTCTGGCAGGGGAGTGGGCAGAAAAAAGCTGCGCTGAGACTCTCTTGTCAGCCTCCTATATACATCAATGTCTTGTGCCTGTGAGGAACTCTTGGACAAAAAAAAAAAAAAATTCCCCTTGCACACAGAGGAATGACAGATCTGGATTGTCTGGAGAAGATGAAATAATTTATAAGCTTTGGTTTAATGTTCCTGTTTCTTCTTTTTTTTCCTATAGCTGCCACCTCCCCACCTTCTGTCACTGTCGTCTAAATGAATTTACAAGGAAAAGAAAATACTTCTCGTTAATGTTCTCACACAAACGAAACATTAGCCAGGGAGACAAAAAAGAAAATAACTTATTGTGAAAGCAAACCCCCTCTGAGACAGCCTGAACATTATCAGGAGCAGCCTGGGAGAGGGACTGGAGGGATAGGGAAGACGGAAGGAGGAGAACAGAGAAGGCTAGAACAACAAGTGTAGCATTTATGATAATTATCCATGTTTTAATCCCAGTTTCCAACCAAGCATTCACTTCCTTTAATTAGTTCTTGATTAGAAGAAGATTATCTAATAAATTGTACAAATAAAGAGCAGGTTATCTTTGCGATGTGCCTGCACACCATGTTTTGAAAGGAAGGGGATGCAGGGATGGGGCTTGAAAGGGACACGAGCACAGAAAACCTTACTTTCCTTTTTCCTCATTTCCTTGGCTGCAAATACTGGCTGCTTCTCGTATTAGTGATGCAGCCAGTGAAGTAAATCCATAATTAAACTGAATTAGCATGTACTTGGAAGTTTTACATGCACAGACACAAAGAAGGTTGCTGCTTGGAGCATTTCCAGTATGATTTGCTGGGAAGGTGGGGGGAGAGCAAATAAAACCATACACTTTAGTCAAAAAGCACTTTTTCTGAAATTTGTTCTGAATTTGTGTGCTAAGAGAATGTAATGTGGGGTTCCTGGGTGGCTGGTTGAACAGGGCCTCTTTAGTTTACCAGGAAATCTTTGGAAGAGGCATGCTGAAAGTCACCTCTCAACTGGCCTGTGTGTGACCTCAGTGTGGCTGGGCTGAGGTCTGTGAATGATGCACACAGGACCTGGAAGCTGTGAGAGGTGGATGTTGGAAGGTAGTCAGCATTTTTGCTCTCCAAAGGACAAGCTCTTAACTGTACACCTTGCCCAAAAACTCAAGTTGTGGCAACAGAATCATCTACAGCCCCTTGTTAGCTTCTCTCCTCAGCTCTGATAACAAGTAACCTGCACTTCTTTGCCAGGTTTTCGGAGCTGGTGGGAAACACATTTCACTGCGATTTGTTTCATGCTGTGCATGGCTTTTGTTACATGAGGTGTGTAGGCATGTGCTGGCTGTTCAGACTGGGTCAGGCCTAACACCTTCTGCCATGTCTGTTCAGCTGCTTTGAGTTGCCTTCCAAAGCCTCTGCATGACCCCTTCTTGCTGAGCTAGCAGGGAACTGCATTTTAACTCCTTCTACATAATAGAGCCAGGTTCTGAGCTCTTGCACTTTGTGGAAGATTTCCTTGGGCTTTCTAGCATGGAGCCCGAGTTATGACTGGTGTCAGCACTAGTGAGAAGCTGGAGTGCCTTGCTGCCCTTGCTATTAAACCCAGCTGGGTGGCTTTGGAGGTGAAATCCAGCATGTTTGTGATTCTGAGGCTCTGGTCAGGGGAGCCGGGCTGTGCATCATGCTGTGGGTGGGCTCCACCCTTCCCAATAATTTTCTAGGCGCGTGGTTGAGCAGTCAAATACTTTTGTTGTCTGGTTTTAATCCAACTTGATAAGGGAGGAGAGATCTTGGAGATACTGAGTTTGTGCCATCCCAGATAAATCAGCCCATGTCACTTTCATTGTGTCGCCTCTTGAGTGCAGACTGATGGTTGGGTGGCATCCTCCAAGGTGGTGGTGTGGGGCTGGAGGAGTCTGAGACTGTGGTGTTGGAAGGAATAAAGGTGGGACTTGGCAGAAGCAGGAGTGAGAGGCCAGGAATTGCCTTCCTGGGTCTGTCAGGGTGTGTGTTTCAGTCAAGGACATGTCCCACTCGTATGCATACCCAAAGTGACCTCCCCATCGATTGAGACAGTCAATAGGCAGCTACTTAACAGTAAAGTTCCATTTTCTTTTGTTACTTCTACTTCTTCTTCTTCACTTTAATTATCAAAGATAGATAGGCAGCTGCGGGCCAATTAGAAAACAATTACTTGCTGTAATCAATGCTGGTGTGGAAAAAGGGTGAGGATGAGCATAAAAGCTCAAGAAATGCCTTAAAACACAGCACTGAGGTAACACTATCCATGATTCCATCCTTGAAAGCCTTTTGCCTTAAATTCCCCAAGGTAAAGAGACAGAAACGTGAGGAGTTTCACCCAGAAAAAAAAAGCCAAACTAAGTGAAAAAAGTATGGAAACCATTGGACCCCTCCGAAAGGGCAGAATTAAGAATTTCAGGATAAGGATGGGGATAACAGCTGTGTGATTCTTGAGCAGGTTATCTGTTTTCCTGTGCTGTTTTTACCTGAGAGAAAACAATCCTAATTTTATACAGGCTGTAATGGGCTGTGCACTGGCTGTTACCACTCACCAATGAGATCTGGTGGTTATAATGGATGGCTGGATGAAAATATCAACTCTGCTCTCAGTGCCAGACAGAGGCAGTGACTAAAATGATAGGAATTACTAGGAAAACAAGGAACAAAATAGTAAACTGTATCCTGCTGTGACAGAGGGTATGTCCGTGTCATGAGTGGCCTGCTACTGATGCTGGCAGGAGAGAGAAGGGTGGGGAAAGGTTTGGGGAGAGGCAAGAAGGATGATGAAGGTATGGAAGTGGTTCTTGCACAGAACGGCTTAATAGGATATGATTTTGGAGCCCCTGCCTTGTGTGCTAAAATCCCACAGAGACATGGGAATGACCCCAGCATCTCTGTTCATCCCAGTTCCTCTCTGTCCTCTCAAATTGTCTCACAGGAACACTTCACACAGACCTTTCTGCTCTCTTTTTCCCCAGCTGGAGAATGCCTGAAAGGTGTTATTTTCCTAGGGCTGCCACCAGACAAGTGCACCCTAAGAACCTTCTCAGACTTGGCAAGGACTGTGGAAAGTGGGTGACCTGTGTAGTTCTCTGATGTCATGCAAGCCAAAGTTGATGATTTTGTAACTGTATTTGGGATAGGAAACAGCACAGATGGAAAAAATGGGATATTTCTGAGACAGGAGCTCAATGCCCTGGTCTTCCTGCCTGTGGCAAGTGCTTGTGCTGTGTCATGTGACTCACAAAATGAGGAGTTTATATTCACAGCATTGGGCACCCGGTTTTATCTGAGTGTTGAGAGCCTCCCAGAGGAGTCTGAAACCTCTGAGCTGTGGGTGGATATCTGGGAGAGCCTGCTGGGATGCTCCAGAAGCTGATGTGGGTTCTGGAGCTGTTCCTGAGGACCCTGTCCTGCCTGGTTGGCAGCAGTGCTCTGTGGGTCTGGGCTGGAGAGAAGCCACCCTGGCTAATTTCTGCATCCCAGCACCACTGAGGCCAAGCTGGTGAGGGAAAAGGAAATGGAAGCAACTAGTTGAGATGGGAGCACAAATGTCCTGAGATTGAGCCTCCGCAGACTTTAAGGGCTATTTTGGTTATTCTGCAGGAAGATGGTGTTGGCTCAGCTATGCTGAATTGGCTCCTTGTGCCAAAACCCAGAATCCCTGCTTGGAAGGTGAGAAAAATGAGCTCTTCCCTCACTTCCCTGGCAGGTGAGATGCTCTCAGGATGGCTTTCTCCTCTCTGCCTGCTTTTTGTGCCAGCCCTGCCAGTGCAATGGCAGGGAAAAGGCAGTATGCTGAATTGGCTCCTTGTGCCAAAACCCAGAATCCCTGCTTGGAAGGTGAGAAAAATGAGCTCTTCCCTCACTTCCCTGGGCAGGTGAGTGCTCTCAGGATGGCTTTCTCCTCTCTGCCTGTTTTTTGTGCCACCCCTGCCAGTGCAATGGCAGGTAAATGGCAGCTTGGTTGCCAAAATAGCTCTGTGTAAGCAGCAGGCAGACAAGCAAAACTGAACTGTCTGCAGTCCTGGAGAGCCTGGATTTAGAGAGATTTCCAGCAGTCATCAGCAAAAGAAGAGCAAAAGGTGAATTTTCTCCATGGTTGCCAGCTCAGTTTCTCAGTTTCTCCTCTCCTTACTGTATGTTTCTCCAAGGAATGCAAGCCTGACTGGCTCTGAAACCAGAGAAAGGGATGCTCGGCCTGGTGCCGCACTTGGCAAAGCTGCTTGAGAATTAGAAATAGCAGCATTTTCCTTCTGCATTTACTCTCTCTCTGATTTCCTCTGATGACCACCAATATTTCTGCTCCATTATATATGACATGCGATAATGAAAGTGGGGCTTTTTTTGTGAAATATTAACTGCAAACCAGTGGTTTGCTTGTAATGAACTGTCTACGTGGAGATTGCTAACTACAGTGTAATTATCAGTGAATAATTCATGGTGAATAACTGAATCGTTTTAGCCCTTTCTGTCAAAATCAGACAGTGACTCATGATTTCTGGGAATTATTCTTAGAACACTTTAATGGTGTCTATTTCACACGCTGAGGTCAATCAGGAATAATCGAAGTTTGGCCGTGGCAGGTGAATCTGTTCCTGGGCCAGACAGGAACAGGCTTTTGTTGCAGAAACTTGAAAGAGGAGAGATAAAAATTATTATTTTTTGTTCCAACTTGCTGCTTGGAGCTCTGCTATTCTCAAGCAGCTTTGCTGGTAGAATTGGGGCACTGGAATGTTTGCGGCAAGATGGATGCATGGAAGCAGATAACACATTCCAGCAGCTACATTTTCATGGTTTATCATAATCTGGTTCTCATAATCTGAAGTCCACAAACAACAGGCTTTAGGCTCATCCCATTTGTGGGATGAGTGAACGGTGTGTGGATTCAAGGAGCTGTAGGAATACAGGGGTGAGAAGTTTCCTTCTCCTGCGGATCATAATGGCACCAGCTCTGAGGCGAGAAGAAAAAGCCTGATGTAAGTGTGTTTCCCAAGCCTTTTGCTTAGAGAATTTTGATTTATTCCCCAATTCCCTTTTGTTTTTCCTGCCTTCACTTCCCAAAAACATACGTGATTCGTCACAATTTATAACCTCTGGTTTAAGGAGGATGGGGCAGACAAACTCATCTCTATAAAAGCTTCTTTTTTTATTGCACTTAATGCACACCTTTTGCCTTGTGTAATGGAGCTTACATTCTGAAAAAAACTCTGACATCTTCCTATTTTATCTCTTCTTTGCCTTTGGCTGCATGAGCTTCCCACTCCATCCGTGTGAGCTGGGCAGCATGGACAACTTCCCTTTCTCTCCATCTCCCTTTCAGTTGCTGTTTTGCCCAGATCTCTTTCTAGTGTGTGGCATGTTTAGGTATTGTCCAGCTGCACAGATTTCCTCATTTCCTTCCCTTGTTTCTTATCAGAGGTGTCAACACTTTGCAAAGTGCTGTAGCATCACCATGACTTCAATTTTCTGGGGTTGTTTTGCTGGTGAGGAGCATCCTTTAGATGATGAAAGGGAATTTTTGGATGATTACTGTGACTCTTAACATCCCTCTTATGCCAGTCTGCTCCCAGACCATGTCCCACTGATCCCATGATGGTGGATGTAGCCTAGTGCTCTACAGGAAGGGATGTTGGTGCTGAGAGGTGCCCATGGGTGGGTCCCTCCAGGGCAGGGGACAGGTCCTATGCATCGGCCCCAGTGAGTTTCTGTCTGGCTTCGCTGCATCCTTCCTCCCTGCTGCCTCCCTGCGCTTTTCTGCATCCACCTCTGGCCCTGGTGTTCCCAAAGGGGCTGCAGAGCCTCCCTTTGGCTGGGCTCCCATGCAGAAGCACAGTCTCCTTTGACTGTGGCATGTTAGGCTGTAAGAGAGCTGACCCCACTGGGGATCAGGCTTGACCCCAAACTGTTAAGAAAAATGCAGACAATCCCACAGACCCATCCTCTTCCCCTCTGTGCCCTCTCTCCTCCTTTGCAGGGCCTGGGAATGCTGCTGCCTCTGGCAGCCCTCAGCCCCACTTACCCATCAGGGCTTTGAAGATTGCTGTACAAAACAGGGGGGGATGAAGACCTTGAGACACACAGAATGATTTTTAGGACTTTCTAGGAAAGAAGCATTGCCGTTGCAATTACAGAAAGCTTCCTTTTCAAAGCATTTTTGTTATTTTGCTCCTAAGAAGGAAAAATCAGAGGCTGATCTGAGAGTTAAACCCCCTAAGTGAGTCCAGGAGAGCTTCACCCAACTTGAATTGGTAGTGTTTTGTCAGGGAAATACAGGCAAATAGCAGCTTAGGGGTTATGGCTTTGCACTGTGAATAGGGTGGCCTTCAGGGGAGAGGAGGGCTAGAAGCAGTGGGAATCATGTTCTCTTTTCCTTTGGGAATCTCTGGCTTAAAAAATACCCAGGCAGCAAATGAGCTGCCATGAAATGCTGCAACACTTTGAAGCTGAGAATGTGACTTGCACAGTGCCTGTTTGAGAGCTCAGCTGGAGCTTCCATAATCCAAGTTTAGAGAAGAGAAGGGAGGAAAAAACTCCACTAAAACATGAGTTTTATCCTTTTGTATTACTCGATGTGGAAAAAAACTGGTATGTCAGCACCTCCTGAGGTCCCCACAGTGCTGCTGAAACATGAGATCTGCTTTGAAACCAGCTGGATGGAGCAGGAGAAAAGCAGCTGAGGAGCATTGGGAAATTGTGTATCCAACAGTTTGCTGGCCTGCAGACACTCATGGGTTAAAGTAATGTTTTCCTCTTTCCTGTGTTCAAAAAAAAAATCACTGAAATGATGAAAAATGGGCTTATTTGCCCCTGTGTTCTGGTCCCTGCCAGTGCAGAATCTCTGGGGAGGAGGAGAGTGATGAATCAGGTTCCCTGAAAAATAGTGGGGTGCAGTGCCTGTCTGAGCAAGGAATATGCAGCTGTCCTCCTTGGGAGCTCTATTCCAGGGAAAGCCCATCCCAAGGAAAAGTGAAGGCTGGAGTTAGTGGGGAGAAGGCCCACCAGGTCTGTATTGGGGCATGAGGATGACCAAGCTCATGCAACTTGCACATTTTTGTCTGGAAGAAACAATCTGAAAGCCGTGGTTATGAAACAGATGTGAAATCCTATGGGAAAGTGAGAAACTTGCTGTTGGTTCCAGTGTCTTTTCTCTTTCCATGACATTTTTGACTGCTTGGTGATTCTCTGGAAAGTGATGCATCCTAGCTCCTCTTTCCAGTTTTGATCAAATGTATTCCAACATTCATGCTTCTAAGAATCAAGTTATATCTCCTAGATGTCTCCAGAGTATTAGAGGGACTTTTACTCTCCAAATCAAGGTGAAGAGGGCACCCATCTGATTTCCCAGGAGGTGAGGATACTGTGGATGCTGCATTAGACACTAAAATTACCCACAGGATATTACACAGAGTGTGTTGATGTGAAAAAAAATAGATTATTTTCTTTTTCTGACCAGAAAGAAATTGGCTGTGTGCACTCACTTGTGCTCCAGATTTGGATACTGCATCATTGTGAAAAGGATATGAGGTGGAGAATATCTGGGGTATTGGTATTTAAATGAACACTTTAATTATTGCAGTCTGGTTGCTGATTTCCCATGTCTGGTGCAGCCCGAACACCTGGATCCTATAGGGATGTGGAGTTTACTTGGATCAGGTGAGCAGCTGTGGTGTCATAGCTGCTGCTGGCACATCTGGGCAATACATGGAAAATACCTACCCTAGGGTAGGAGATGGAAAAGCGACAGGTGCTGTGGCATGAGGTTTTTGAAGACCACTCCTAAAAACTGGAGCTGAGTGAGCAGGGGTGCCAAGTGTTTCTGGGAGCTCCAGGCTGACCCCCTCCAGGCAGTTCCTGCTTTCCTTGTGTCTCAGGCAGAGCCTTTCCAGGCCAGATATTGACTGATGTGTCGCACAGATGTCCCACATAGCCTCCTTCCTGTCCCCCTCATGCCCCAGTCCTGCTGCCTTGCCACGAGGGGGGAAGCTGCTAGCCATGCAAGGGCTTTGCCTCCTCATTATCTCATGGATCCCCCCCATCTGCACCCTGGGCTTTTCACAGACCCCCATTATTTCCAATCCCCTTCACTTGTCAGAAGTAATTTGGCGACTTATTATCAGTCAGACGAAACAGCTCTGGGCTCTGCCAGCCCTGACAAGGGGCCCAGCTGCTTTCAAACTTTTATCCCCCTCTGCCGTGCAGGCTCCCCTCTCTCTGGGCTGAGCTGCTGAGGGGAGCATTCAGCAGGCAGATCCCAGCCCCAATTAGCAGCCCAGGAATTTCAATTAGTTGAGCAGTCAATTATATCAATGGACACCCTTTGCCCTCTCCCCTTGCTCCTGTCTCTCCCACCCTGCAGCCCCGCTGTCTATGGGCAAAGCTCCCGGTCCTGCTCCGTGCCCTTTGGAGGGGCTGGCAGCTGCTAGAGGGGCCCAACTGTTCCAGATCCTGGCAGTGACTGGTGGATTTATCCCCTCTGAAGCACGGCCTCGTCCCTGACCTCCACTTGAACTGGGGTTTTGTGCCCTCACAGACCTGCCCTGCTAGGGCAGTCTGAGCAAGAAGGAAACAGAGTAGGGAAGAACTTTGGATTTGGGCTCCATTGTCTTGGTTGGATGTTGGGGAGAGGAATAGGATGGGGAGGTTTGGAGAGATGAGCCTTTCCTTCACTTCATATGTGCTTCCTGATGCTGATCTACCTGTCAGTTTTCCTCTGAGGCTAGCTCAGAAACTGGGACACCAGGGGAGCTGCCAGCTTGCTAATACTGTCACTTGCCTATCAGAAAGAATCCCTTTGGATCTGCTCTGCTATTTCTATTTTATTTGCTTCCTAAAATTGCCTCCTCTCTTGCTCCTGCACCAGCAGCCAGCAGCACTCAGGGCTTTGCTGCATGTCCAACATAGCTGAAGAGTACTTCTGCCCACCACAGGGGCGTCAAAAACCTGTCCTAAACTCTCTGGCCTTTGCCATTGATTAAAGTCCTTCCTAATTTTGGTGTTTCTTATAGTTTTGTGTTAAATATTTCTCTTTTTGCTGTAAGATCAGGCTGCAGTGAGTCTCAAATCTGTACCAAATCACGTCCTCAAGGTGCTGGACGTGCTCTACAAGGTGACATAGCTGGTGACAGGACTCTGACCCTGCATTCCCAGATTCTGGTCATAGTCCAAAGTGTCTTGTCCCAGTTCTTTTCTGAATCACAAATGCCTCTTTCTGGGGCGTGAAGCAGCTTGGTCATCCCCCTCTCTCTCCTTTCCTCCCTCCATCCCACCTTTACCCTGTGGCCGGATCTAACTCTGTGTAAAGCTGAACTGGTGACCTTTGGGCGTGGTGGCAATTGAGTTGTAGTGACACAGGCTGCTTATCTCCTGCAGTAATTACCGGGTATTTAACACATCTCGGAGGGGGAACTGCTCTCCCACCAGGGATGTGGGCTCTGGGCACTGAAAGAAGGAACGTGTTGCAGAGTTACGCAGGGACATGTGTGCAAATGTTTGGGAACATGCAGACAATTACCCTGAGCAGCTCGTTCCCCTCTGACGGGGCCATTACACATCAGTGAGATGATCAGGAGCTGGTGATACACGATGGGGAAGGGGTTCTGAAGCCATCTGGCTGTACCGAGTGTGATATGGGGAACATCTGGTAGGCACGTGTAAAAATAGGATTATCAGCAAAAAAAAAAAGAGTGACTATGGAAAAGAAGTCTTGCCATCCTGCCTTAATCCCCCTCCTCTTCTTCCTCCCTGTAACATCAGAGGTTCTCAGGTTGCACTCAAAGTGTTTTTCTCTGTGCATCAAATACCGTTTAATAGCTGTGAGTTTTAATGTGCTTCAAGCATAGGGAAAATAATGGGGTTGGATGCCAATTAAAAGGGAAGGGAAAAGGTTTGGAGGAGAAGACAAAGGCTGTGAAAGAAAAGGTGCTTTCCTGTCAGTCATTCACTCAGTTATTGGTAAAGAGAAAGGTATGACTCCTGAGCCATGATGACACTTCCTCTCCTGCAAAGTGCTTGGCAAGGGACTGATGGAACCTCCTGGTTTCAAAACAGCTGGAATGTTAAGTGGATAAAATGCCTTGAAGAACGTCAGGTGAGTTTTCCCACTAGGAAAAAACCAAAAGGATGAAGTGAATAAAGTGGAGAGGAGAAGACCATAGTTAGACTAGGAGAAAACAGCTGATCTCACGCTTCCCTGACAAGTCTCTCTCTTGCTTTGATTGATCTCTGTGGGTAACAAAGCTTTGCCAGGATTCCAAGTGTCTTGTGTACCCTGTCAGGCTGATTTGAGTGCCTCTGTCTATTGTGAATGCAAGATCTGAGAGGAACACATCTCGCTTGCTTGAGATTTAACTGTGTTCCTTCTGTTTCCATCATTTCCAGCTGTAAATATTCCAGGATTAGAGCAAAACTGTCCATTTTGTAACTCCTGGTGAAGCAGAGCAGGACAGGCTTTGCTGGCCACAGTGAATTGCCAGTTTTCTCATTAAATTAAATAGATGCAATTCACAGGGATGTGTTACAGGCAAGCACATTAACCCCCTCCTTAGAAGGATAGACACTGTTCAAACCACAAAAAAACCACCCTCCTTCACCTGGTGCCCTGCCTTTTATCCCACACTGTTGAGAACAGACCTTTGGATGTCATGAAATACTTTGATTTCCCCTTTGAAAAAGTGAAGTGAGGGAGGACAGGCATGTTCAGCTGCTGGGACTGGTGTTTGCTGCTTTCTGAAGCACCTGGCAAAGACAGAGAATCTGCTCCTCATGTGGGGGGAAATAAAAGCCCAGGAGCTCATAAATGTGGGCAAAGTGGCTCATTTTGTGCCTGGAGAAGGGGGATGGAGGGCACGTGTCTTGTCTATCCTCATTCCTTTCTTCTTCAGGGCAGAGATTCCTATAAACACCCATGATATGAGATGAGGATTATCTTTTTTACCTTTTTACTTTTTTTCACAACAGTTCAGCCTTCACTTAGAACCCTAAATAACAGCCAGATTATTTTGGAAAGGCACTGCATCCAGCAGCTCATAATACTGCTGGACTCACTTGAAACTCCTGGCAGTAATGGCTGCAATTATGAATTAATGGCCTTAAATTCACCATCAGACCTAATGCCTAGTTTTCCTGTCTGGTTCTTGTTTCCATTCTGCCTTCTCGTTGCTCTTCCACAGCCACAATTATTTGTCATTAGTCATTAATCTTGAAAGCATCAGCTTTATTTTCTCTTATTTTCCTCCAAGAAACTCTTGCCTGCTCCTAGGTTTTTATTGTTCACCGTTGTACTGCTCTAAAAAGTATTTTTTTCCGATGGGGGAATAAAGCACCAGAGCAAATGTGCCCAAGAGACGTGTGTGACACAGCTGGTGCTGCCAACACCTGAGGGATGTTTATGCCCTGCTTACAGCTCAGCCCGCTGGGGAGGGGGCAGCATTAGAGCATTTTGCCACAGAGCTGTCCTATCCTGGATTTTTCCTGTCCCACACTCATTCCTCTGCAGCAGGAGAACCTCCACAGGGTTTTTCTCCAGGACTCTGGCTGGTGTGGAGCTGGTTCTCCCTGCAGAGCCCAAATCTCATTAAAAGGCTGGCACAAGTGGTTCTGGGCTGGAATCTTGCTGGAAAAGGATGAAATAATCCAAGAGGGACAAACCTCAGACCTTTGACCAGCACCTGAAGTGAGAACAAAGGTTAAGGTCCTATCTCAAAGAGTGTAGAAAAGCTCAAAAACACATGAGGGTTTTTAAATTAACGCTTCTCTCTCTGGGAAAGAGCTGGCAGAGCTGTTGTGCCAGAGGCAGGTCAGGATGCTGGGACCTGGTCCATGGCAGGTGGGGAGCTGTCCTTGGAGCTGACTGAACCCTCTGCTACCAGAGCACCCAAGTATCTCCCAGCTCTTATTGTCTACATGTCTGGACAGTCCTGTGTGGGAGAGAAGTGCTGTTAGTGGGGAGGGACCCCTCTGATGGGTCACATCTCCTTTGCCTTCAATCATCCAGTGTCTTGGTCCCACAGTGGAAAGATGTTCCTAGAGATTGCTTCCTACTCCAAGATCTCAATTTTCTTCCTTCACTCTCCCTGAGACTGAATCCAACAGGGTTTTTGACCACTTCTGAAGTTCTTGTCTTCTTGCTGTTGCCAGGTTTCCTTTCTTCTTCCATATTTCTCCCCCCACCCCATCTTCCCTTGCATCCTGAGTCTTTCCAAGGAAATGGCAGGGGTGTTTATGCTTCAGCTGCTGCCACCCCCTCTGGTGCCTTCCAGATGGAGAAACTCAGCACTGGTCCAGGTTTTCCTTCGTCCCTGCACACACGCAGACTTGTAGGATAGGGAGGGAGGGAGCCAGCAAAGGATGCTCAGGGCAAGAAGTGAGAGATTGTGTATCCATCTCATCATTGTGAAGAAAGTGGAGATAAAGCAGGGGCCAAAAGAAGCTTGTTAAACCAGGCATGTGTCCAATTCGTGTGTGAGATTTTGGCAAAGGTGACCAACAGTGGCAAAAAATATTAACTCTGATACCTGAGCATTCTGTGGCTTTAATTACAAAATTCACCAGGGCTCTGGCAGTAGATCCCTGGGCAATAGAGATTGGGAGAAGAAGGTGAAAGAAAAGATCTGGGCAGCAAAAAAACCTTATTTTATTTTTTGAAATCTTTTTCCCCTCAGGGTGTTTTTTCCCCCACTGCCTGTCGTTCCCCCCCACTAGGTGAAACCAGACAGAGGCACAGGGAACATTTGCTTCCAGGGGGACCAAAGTGGGAGAAAATTGGGGAAAAATGAGACAAAAAATTACCTTTCAGAAAGACAATAACCAATAACAGCAGAGAGTTGCAGGAAGCAGAGAAAATGTGACATTTAGGGATCAGCCTAAAATTCAGGCAGACATGTGACCAACAGGGAAAGCAACAGCCTTGTGACATTTGGGGACCAACTCCATTAAAAATAGTGCTGCTGAAATGTGCCAAAATCACATGTGTGGCCTCCTTCTCTACTGTTAAATGTGGGGAAATGATGGTTGGGAGGGAGAGGGGAGGAAAGGGTTATTTTTGTTTAAATATGTTGGGACTAGAAGGGATCAAAAGCTGCACCGAGTCTTCCCTGAAGCACTAAACATTTTTTCCTCCAACCAAGTGCCCAGAACTTGGAAAGTTTTCACTGACTTGATCGCTATCCAGTAGTCAAATACTACTATGAAAATCTTCCAAGGAGCTGATGACTGATCATTAGTGTTGTTCAAAAGTACAGCTTTTTGCACTGGGTCAAGCCATGTAAGGAACGTGGAGGTGCCTTACCTTCCAAAAGCTGAGCTTAGCGCTTCCCAAGGCATCCTAACTCCCTCAGCCCTGCATCTGCTGCTGTTGGTAAACAGGGAAGGTGAGGTTTGGACTGTGCTAGCAAAGCTGGTGCGGTTGATTTTGGCTCGGGACCAAGCCCCCTTGGTAGCAGACCTTTGGCTGCTGTTGCTCAGTGTCCCTGTCTGTCATCCCCAGGGGTGCAAGTCCTTGGTGGTTGTGTCCTCCCAGTTTGGTTTTGCTTCTTGTGGGGAAATATGTGGCCTGAGAGAGAATTTGTGGTGGTGACAGGCATTTGAAGGGGACATCCAGAAGACACCTGCTGTGTGTGTTCCTGCCTCCGTGTGTGTCCGAGGGAATAAAGCTCTGGGAAGGATGCGTGCCTTTGGCTCAGCAGTTTTCCACCTAGTCACTGCTGAATGGAGAAGGGAGGGTGCAACACCTTTTTGACTGTTTCCCATCAGGAAAGCCCACAGCTTTTCCTTCGTGGGTGACGGGTGCTGGATGTCTGTCTGCTTCCTTCCTGATTGTCTCCAGCTACTGGCAGTGGAGAGACAGGGCTGACTGTGGCAGAAACAGATGGGAAGCTCTCAATCCAACAAACTTCCCAAGTTTTCCCTCTGTTTGTCATGGATGTGTTGCCTCCTCTTGGCAGCAAAGGCCTGGAGACTTCTCAGCCCCAAGGCCAGGCACCACCTGCTGCCACAGCTGTTCCCGGCTGGAGGACCCCGGTGTCCTTCCTGGGTGGTTGGATGGCAGGAGCAGGGTGGCTTTAGGGAAGGGGAGGTGGGGGAAGCAAAAGCTGCCCCTTTGTGCCAAGAAGGGGAGGAGAAAACCTGGATGACTCTGGAAACCCTTCTTCCTTTTCCTACCCTGGCTGCATCAGAACATCCTGCTAGGACAGTTGGTTTTAAAGCTTGTGGAAGGGGAGAGCCGTGTTTGACATATGACTTAAAAAATGCTCATGTGCTCACAGCCCTAGAATTACTCAAATACTCTTAGCAAGGCTAAGGGGAAAGAAATCAGCCAAACATTCTATTTTTCCACCTAAAACCTAGCTACAATGGATTTGGGAGAGACTGTGAGGGGAAAAACACAGGCAAAGTGGCCCTATTAAGGCAAGGTAGCAAAAGCAAGTCCTGAATTTTAGAATAAAGTGCCTGCCCTTTCTTGCTGCCTAGCAGAAATCAAAACAAAAATAAGCTGAGAAACCTTTTCAGCCTCATTTTCAAAGCCATCTTGGACCAGGAAATAGCCCTGAAATGAGTATGAGAAGTTAAGAGCCACACAGGGAGACTTAAGGAAGGAGCTGGTGGAGTGCTAGGAAGGTTTGTTTGTGTGCAAAATGTATTACTACCTATCTTGGAAAACACAGGATATTACATTGCTTTACATTTGGGGTATTTTTGCTGCAAGGCTCCAGAGTGATTTGTGGTGGTGGGGCCAGGGGAGGATAATGAATGGAAGCTTATGAAGAATGGAATTTTTTCCCCCTTCAGTTATAGTATTAAATAGCTGCTTGTATCACAGCAATTTCTCCCCCTCTCCCCTCTTTTTTTTTTTTTTTTAGTGTGCTGAGATAAAAAAACCCTTTATTTGCTAATGCTACTTATTTAACTTATTCAGACTGAAGTACACCTTTAATAAATTTGCCTCCAAAATGAAAAATTACAAAGATGTGGCAGAAGAATATTTTAATGAAAACTGATGATGTAGCAAGTTAGAGAAGAATTATGTCCTCTCCCTGCCCTTTCCTACCATGCAGCAGCACAAGAGAGCAGCCAAATATCCCTCAGAAAATCACGGGCTGTGCCATAGAACTCTTTTTAGTTTTTCTGTCCTGACATCTACTCTCCTGTGGGGCTGTTTGCTGATTTCTAGACAACCTGCCAAGAAATCCTGGAGTAACAGCACTGAAATAAGGCAGGCAGCAGGATCAGTCTGCAGGATATGTGATGCCAGACTGGACTGTCCAGGTATTGGGATATTCACGGAAGAGGTTGTTCAAGGGCAGGGGATGCACGACAAGGAGAACTATTCTTAGATGGATCCTCAACCAGTCCCAAATCCACCCTGCTTTCCTTCCACCACTCAATGGTGCCAGCAAACACTTACCTGGCCCCAAAGCTACTTCTTGTACTGGGAGAGCAGTGATGCAAAGGGGGAAAGATGCAAAAAGTCAATGTTTGCAAGTGGCTGTAAGGAGGAAGATCTATGGGAATTCAACAAGGCTGACTCCAGCCTCTAGAAATAACAGGGTCCTTGCCCCCAGAAACATGGGGATTTAGTTTTTTGAGCATTTCCCTTTTATTTTGTGCAGGTATATTAAGGGAAAAAGCCATGGGGTTATCACCAGGCTAAAGTACTGCACCACAGCAACCTCAAAGGAGGTCTTGCCTACTCACAGACCTGTTTTCCTCCAAAATCTCTTTTTACTCATAAAACTGCTCAGCTGTCATGTGGAGGAATGGAAGGTCTTGGAAACAAAATAAGACCCAGGAGGTCAGCAAACCTCCAGAATTAGGAGACACACACCTGCTCTTGGAACCAATGTGTTCAAACCCACCACACTGACCAGGACTCGCTTTGGCGACAAAAAGAAAAGATAAATCTGGGCTGAAAAGTGTGACTCTTTCC
>NW_008246060.1:202467-209846 GCF_000691975.1 Corvus brachyrhynchos
TCCCTGTTTTGGAGTGCTTCTCAGGGGCATTTTAGTGTGAATCACTGCCATTGTTAGAGACAAGGTCCTTTGCTTAGCCCTGGAGCCCTTCCTCCTCGTTCTTGGTCTGTCAGTGGTGTTGTGGTGATGACAAATTTATGACATTAGAACGTGAGTCCCTGGGAGCCATTGTGACAGATGAAGTATTGCAGATCCCCTGTAAGCAAAAGGAAAACTCAACAGAAGGAAACCCAGATGAAATTTATGAGTCTTCTCCAGGAACTGATGTCACTCCTGGCCTGGGGCCACCACAACCAACAGGATTTATGCTGCCTGTGCCCCAGGCCTTGCTCTCAGGGGATCAGGCTGAGATTAATCCAGCCAAAACCAACAACGTGCCAGAGGGGCAGTTGTTGGGGAGAGCTGGAGAGAGAGATCAACCAGAGGTGGAAGTGCCCCAGGAAAAGTCCAGTGTATGAGAAGCTCTACCTGGTGGTCCATTTTTACCTGTTACTTGGTGAAAAATGCAGAGAATGAAGCCAGTTACATCCCTGTAGGACACAAAGCTGATACCGAATCTTTTGTTTTCTCACTCACTGGATGGACCCTGCTGGTTCTTGAGGTTCCTCCACCAGGGATGAGGAGCAAGCCCATGATTTCATTCTCTGATAATGAAGGCTCAGTAATGAACTCTTTCTCCTGGCAAGCTGGAAAGTTGGTGTGTCATGTGAAATACCTCTCTTCCACTTCTCCCTAATTCAGGCTGAATTTCAGTCAGTGGCCTCTGGATCCCACAGCTGCTCTCTTAAGGTAGACCTTTTGTGAGCTCCCATCTCCCAAGCTCCATCAGCTGTAGAACAGAGGTGGCAACCAAAGCTGTCCATAAAATATGCTCTTCCCCAAAGGGTGAGCCGTGTTTTTCCAGGTTTGCCTGCTATCCTTTTACTAGTTTCCATGAAAACAAATCACAGTTTTCATAAACATAAACTACCATCTGGCCCTGGAACGTTGGTGGGTGTTTTTATCTGCTGTCGATGGGATTTGCAAACTGTTGGGAAAATCCTAGTGAGGTGAGAAGGAGTAGTTTTGGCACAGCTCCATGGAGCTGCTGCTCCAACCCTGATTGCTCTTGTGCTCTAAGGCTGGGTTTGCTGTTGTGGGTTCAGTTGCCTTGCCTTGGTTGAGAGCTCCAGAGCATCATTCCAAGAAGGCTTTTTCTCATCCCTTCACCTGAAAAGAACCACTCAAAAGCTCTTCCTTTAATGCTGTTCCGGTGCAAGCTGTGTTCAGTGGTGACTCAGTGTCGGGCGCGAGCCTGGCACCATCTGCCCGTAACCCTGGTGTTCCTATCCGGGAGCACAGCACCAGGACAAAACCAGTGCAGGACTGGGCTGTACAGGTTTCCCATCAGCACTAACCCAGTTTAGTCATCCTAACCCAAGGAAAAGCTCCTCCCTTGTCCCCAGCTTTGCTTAACAAAGCCATTAGCACTCCCATTAAGTATTTAGCTTAGTATGTTACCCTACCTTCGAGTGGGGAAGGGCAAAGGCAGGAGCAGATGGGACAGGGATGATTCAGAGCGTGGTATTACATCCCAGAGTCCGAGCCAGGGAGCTGCTTAAATCAAATCAGGCTTAGTAATGAGAAAGTACATAATTAGATGCTTTAACAACCATGGCTACCCTGTGTGAGGTTTTGCACTATCTCTACAGGTTGTTTTTTTAGAGTGAGGAGAGTCTTGGTTGAATTGTCTGGAAGGGTTTCAGTGTTTGATCTGGGTTGTGGGAGTTGAGGAGACATCTCCAGGATGATGGGAACTGAATGAACAGGTTTGTGCTTGTGGCAGAGAAGAAATATAGAGGGGAGACCTTACCAAAGATGGGAATGCAGACAAAGGCACGCCAGCTTTTTGGGTGCCAGAGAATAAAGGTGGCAAGGGGTCGGCAGAAGTATCGTTGCCTTCAGTTTCTGTGTCCACTCATCAAAGGAATGGCTTGGGAAAGCTTTTGAATGCCCAGAGGGCTCCAGCAAGAGGATTTGGATAGGTCTTTCATCTGTGCTGAGGATTCAGTCTATCCCTGGTGTTCCAAGATGACCCATAGTGAAGGAAGGAAGGGGGCTTGGCTGGACACATTTTATGGAGCTTTTTCAGGTAGGAAATGCTTCCTCATAGGGCATCCATCTGGGATACAGGAGGCCATGTTCAAGACCTTTGCCTGAGAGAGAGCTGGTGTTAATTAAATATGCAGAGGGCCAGAGAGGGAATCAGCAGAGCAAACATGAAAATCCTTTATCTTCTCGGGGAATGTTTGTAAACTGCACGAATTGCATTTATTAGCCCGACATAAGTTCCCTCTCCCTCTCAAAAGAATCAAACATTAAATTAAAACTTCTTCCAAGAGAAATCTCCAGATCTCACAATTCACACAGTTCTGGTTTCCTGGCTGGTTTTCAGTCCCAAAGCAGGATATTGACATACTCAGAAAAGGGTAATTCTGGGGATCTTTAGGTCTTTCTTGGACTCTGGACTTGAACACTGTGTTTAAGACATTCAGAAGGGGGAAGCAATACATTTCTTCATGCTCTTTTTTCCATCCTTCCCATGTTCCTTCATGTGCGTTCTCCCAGTCAGCCACTGTCCTCCTGCCTGAACTACAGAGAATCTGAACATGCTTCTTTTCACCACATCCAGCCTTGGCTGGTCTCTGTGCCCCCCATGCCTGCAGGGATAAGGAGCCAGCACATCTCATTTCCTGCACAATTCCTGTCGGAAGAACTTTCAGTGTGCCCAGCTCAAGGAAGAGACCCTTCCATCAGTCACTGGGGTCCCCGTGATCTGAAGTGTGTTGCACAAATACAAGGCAAGGATAAAGGACTGATCTCATGCTTGCTAAAAAGGATTTTTATGCAAAAACCATCACAAATTGATGCAGGTGAGAGCAAAAAAGAGAAAAAGTATGAATACAAGCCCCTCCTTGGATGTTGCTGCTCTAAGCTGCTGTTTCCTTTTTAGTTCTTTCCCTGCATCTCTGAGACAAACCAGGAGCACTCTTGTATTTAATAATAGGGGAAATTCAAGTGATTTTGATCAATCAGCCTTACCTGGAGTCTCTGGAGGACTGTTGCTCCAGCTCTCCTCCCCTTCCCTGTTACACTCCAAAACTACTCAAGAAGATCACATTTGTAGGCTGGCAATTAATAAATCAATCCCATCATTCAAAAAAGAGGGAAATCGTGTTAGAGTCAGACTATGGGCTTGGCTGCTTAACACTGAAGAAATGTGTGCCAGACTGGATTTTAACCTGCTTGGCATTTTTTAAACAAAGCGTTGTCCATCTACTTCAACTCATCAGGGCTGGAAAGAGAGAAATAAATGTTTTCCTGGGGCCAGCCTAAAAAAGCTCTTCATCTTGGCTCTGGAAAGGAAGAGCTAAAGATCTGATTGTGCCTGAATGGATGAATTTTTTTCCTCCCCTATGAAGTCCATCAAGCTCCCATCTATTGAAATCTATTTAAGCAGCCTCCTCATCTCTGGTGGCCTGTTTGTGGTGGTACCCCCAGATGTTGGGGAAGAAGAAATAAGATGCAACAGGGAGCTGGTGCATGGGGGTTGAAGAATAGGGAAAATGAGAAAGAGAATCTCTTCTACTTTACTCAACATGCAAGGGAAAAAAAATTACCTCGTCCCTTTAGTGAAAGCCATTAAAGAGGGAAGGAGAAAGGAAGAGGAGAGTCATTACAAGGCTTTGAATCTGGAGGCCTTTTCAATCTGTTACACTGAATGTAGGTTGTCAGCAAAGATGAAAAGCAGCCACTCTGCTGATAGCGCAGGTACCAGTAAAAACTGCTGTGCTTCTAATGAATCCTGACAAAGCACTTTGGGAGGGGAGGGAGAGAAAAAACCACTGTCTATTGGAGTTTGCCCTGTGGTGTGGCCTTCCTTCATCTAAATCAAGGAAGGGGGACCTGATGGTTCCTTCTGGATTTGCAGGACTGTCCCTGGATAAAAGCCCTGATGGGCTCTAGGCCCACTTTGGCATGGAATGACTGCTCCCTTCTTCTTGAACCTGATTTAATTCCAACCATGGAGCTTGAGAGGAGGCAGCCCTGCTCCTCTATGTGTTTAGGAGGAACCTTCTGAACTCCCAGAACAGGTGTTTTGAGGTTTCAGAGTTCCCCAGGTCTTTCCGTGGAGCCTTTCTGAACTCAGCCTCAATGGGGCTGTGGGTTGCTGGATTGGCAGTCAGTGCCAGGTGAAGATGCTGTCATGGGATTATCCCTAAAGCTTTAGGGTCAGGATCTCTGTCCATGATCGCACCTCTTCTTGGAGTCCAAGTGGTGAGTTCATTGTGACAAAAAATTTCCAACTCAGGTGTGAGCTCTTCTACAACCAAGCCATGCCATGGAGGGAGGAGAGAGTGTGTACCTCCCCTGCTGCCTCACATTCCAGCTGGAAGCAGATGTGTTTCCTTTATGGATGGTCCCATAGAGCCTGTCTCCCTGCAGCCAGCTGGGAAAGCAAATATTCTCATTCAAGGCTCAACTGTTGCTGCCAATGCTGCCTTCAGCAAAGGCAACTTTTCCTTTTGTGGAAAGAGGGAAGAAAGAGTAAAGATGGACGAGCAGGGATGACAGCAGTGTGAATTAGCAGTCCATACAGCCCAGAGATGTGTGTAGTAACCTCTTTTATGTCTTATTCTCGCCCAGGGATACCTTTATCTTCGGTAGTATGGAAGGATTTTTAATCACAAAGGATTTTTCTTCACAAAGACAATCTTTGCAGGAGGAGGAAACAATCAGCTTTTATGGGGCTGTTCACTCCTTTATTTATTTGCAAATTCTCTGCAACAGTCAAACTTGAGCAAAGGATAAAAAAGGAAACAAAAAAAAGAAACCATCCAGAAAAGGTGAACAGAAAGATGGGTATTTTTCTTCTTACTGTATCCCACAGAATAAGAAATGGATGTCTTACATATCTATAAATAATAGCCATCTATAACTTACCAGCATTGAGATGTAAATGAGGTGAGTGGGATTTTCATTTTGTTCAGCATGAAAAATGAGTCTCCTGTTCCAGAGAGTTTCAGGACATGCCTTTGAAGCTGGAGCCAGGCCCTTCGCTGGAGCAGGGAGCAGTAAGGCAGGCAGGTGACCTCCAGCTGAGCCCCCTCCTGCCACATGAGCATCCCCTCCTGTGGAGTCTCCAGCAGCATGGCCAGGCTTCCCACTGCTAAAAGACTGGAGTGGGAAGAGGAAGAGTTCGTATGCTGCTGAAAAAGGGATATCTATTATTCTGCTTGAAGCCTGGGAAAGAGGGCAGTCTTGATCGCCTTCCCTCTGAATTGTCCATCCATATGGCAGATGAGGAGAGAGGCAAGTGGGCTCTTCAAGCACTGAGACGTTTTTCCTCTTGATATGACAAGTATCTGACAGCACTTCGTATCCATCCTTGTCTCCAATTTTCCATCAAAAAGTTAGTATACAAAGGGCTCTTGACGCAACTCCTCGTTCTCCATGAGTGTTTGAAGCCCTGGCATACCAATTTCTCAAGCTCCTTATTAATGATTCCAAGGGAGATCCTATTAAAGTGCTGCTGTCAATTTGGGTAGGACCAGCCTCTCTTCATCTGTCAAGGAGTCTCCTCTTGATTCCAACTGCCTTAAAACAATAAGACAAAAAAAAGACAAACAACAGCTCACATTCACAGCATTTGCTGGGAAAACACAGATTCTGATTGTTGTTACTTAATTTTATGGAAGTTGCTGTTCATGCAAGGTTAAACCACATAGTTCAGAATCAGGAAACCAGGATCACAAAGGTGCAGATCAATCATAGTTTGGCCCTTCTGAGAGCTCTTGCCAGGAGATGGAGGAAAACACCTATAATAAATGAGATTCCCCTAGTGCTGTCACATCCCTCCTTTTTGCAAGAGGTTTTTGTTCACAACAGTATGACTGGAAACATATTTTTGGAAAAAAATCATGTCACACTATTGGAAAGCTGCTGTTCCTGAAGAGCTCTGTGGTCTCCAGTCCTGATTTCTTACATACATATAAATGGTCTTTCACAGATTCTTGGAATGATTTGGGTTGGAAGGGACTCTAAAGATCATCTTGTTCCAGGTGTGCCAGGGGCAGGGCCACCTTCTTTCACTTACTAAAACACAGAAAAGCCATTAGATCTTACAGCTCAGACTGTGATTAATCATCTTACAAACAACATATGGACACAGAGAAAAGTAATAGTTCCTGAAGCGCGTGGGATGTGTTCAAGTAGTGAACAAACTGGGATAATCTGGGAAAACATCTGTTGGTTTCTGCATGCTCAGCAGGAGGCAGGGCTGCCATGTGCATTCTTAGCCCTAAAACCTGGCCTTGCCCATAAACCACAGGTTTAGGACTGGATAGAGAAATGCTCTAATCTTGGTGCTTCATGAACACGGAGCATGGAGATTCATCCCTCTGCTCCTCAGCAGTGGAAAAGGGAATAACAGCATTTCTTTCTCATTGCTGCCTCTCCCTGCTTTGCCTTCCCAAGCTACTGACCTTTCCTTGGAGAAGTCCTTCTCTGATGCATGTGGTTTGTTCACCATCCAGGCTACTGACTTTTTTTTTTTCCTATCTGTACTAGTTTGAAAACAAACCAGTGGGAGGCGCTAAGTCAGAATAACAATTTAATGGAAATTAAAGAAAAGGGGAAAAAAAAGGTAAAAGAAAACACTGTCAAACTGACAGAGTCAAGGTACAACCTGACACCCTGTTAGGCAGGGTGGTGGTAGCAGTCTGGTAGAATGGTGGCTGCAGTCCTCTGAAGCAGTGATCCTGTAGTAAAACAGTCTGCTCTTCCTCAGGAAGTCCAATGGTGGCTGTGTAGCTCCTGTCCTCTGGAAATCCAGTGGGAAGCCGGTGTCTCTGGTGTTCAGCCTCAGATTATATCCACGATGGGATGCTTGGTTCCTCCCTCTGGGTGGAGCATCTCACAATGGGGTAACGAGTCATGAGGCAAAGTGTTGATTAGGCTTATTAACAGAAGATAGTCCGGAGGGAGTTATCTCTGAGTCAGGCGGCAGGACAATGATGGGCAATTAACAGAAAGATAGTCTGGGGGGAGGAGGCAAGGAAACACTGCCCCACCTGATTTCAACAGCTGATGGGGATGGTAATAGAATACACTGCAACCCAGGACACTATCCAATATCTAAGTGCTGCTGTAGTAAACGGTCATTATAAAGCTATAAATAGTTCACAGCACTCCAATTAGGAAGCTGCACTTAATTGCATGGGGGAAAACAAGAGCTGCTGCTGCAGTCCTTCATGAAGAGACCCTTGAACTCAGCAGAAGGCATTCTCAGGTCACTCTAGCGGCTGGAGAGAGTGGAATTAGATGGGGGTTTTATTCCT
>NW_008246060.1:210485-215425 GCF_000691975.1 Corvus brachyrhynchos
AGAGACCTCTTAGAAGACAGAAATAGGTGGTGATGGTGGGAGAGTGGGAGACAGAGACAGTGCTTTTGGAGCTCTGACAGCCGAGTCTGATATCAGAGGTGCCATTTGGGCTGTGGATGAGCAGCTTCACCCCTTTTTCCTTGCTGCTGGCATCACTCTGAGTGAAAGAAGCACGGCCCATGGCTTACCTTTCCCTCCAGCTATTTCACACTTGGGTCATCCAAGTGCTCTGCAGCTTTCAGAGGGTCTGGAGAGAAACCAAGGGGTGAACTTGGAGGACAAAGTGATGGCAGAGCAGCCCCGCTTGCCCCCAGAACGTTGCTGAAGTCATTGATGCTGCTGGGATCTACTAAAGGATGCAGGAATCCATACATGATTACAGCCCTGGGTGGACCAGCAACCTAGGGAGCTTTATCTGCCAGCTTCTGCAAGAGTGTCTCAAAAATCAGAGTACAAAAATTGCATTGGGAAGAGTACTTGAGAGTGTCCTTTTCACTCTGCTCGACTGATGGTGGCCTTGCTTTCCAATGCCTTTGGAGCAATTTGCATGGCATTACCCACAATGCCTGCAGCTGTAATGCTATTACAGCTTGGCAGCCTCTCTAACCTAATGATGACAAACACTGCAGTATTCCTTACCTGCTCTTTGCCAAAAAAACCCCAATAATTATTTGGGGGAGGAAAAAAAAAGTGATTTGTCTGCTCTTTTTTTCCTCTTTTTTCCATGCTTTTTTTCTTACCTTAAAATGGCTCTGGAGGAAGGAACAGGGAGAATGGGAAGTTTAGGAAAGAGCTGACCTTGATGCCAACTACCTGCCTACTAGTGTGAAGAACAAACTGCTAAAGCACAGCCCATGTCCTGCACCTTCCCCAGCTGTTCTCCTGCCTCCTACTTCTCCCACTTTTTTTCCTGATTCATTTATTACAAAGTAGTATTTCCTTTCATTCACTTTCAGCTTCGGGGCAGGGACCTGTATTTGGGAGTAATGCTTCCAGGTGATGGTTTCAGTGCTGTCCTCTTCTAGGTCTATGTTGCTCTCTGGGCTTTCATGCTCATCTTTTGACAGAAAATACATATGTGAGTGGTAAAATGGGATATTCTGTGCCTTCAACATAATTTATGCTTTTCTGGCAATGATAAGTTGGTGTTTGAACCTAAGATTTTGCCTGCTAGCTGTATATTCCCTCGAAAAACACCTGTAAAAGGGTAGTTGCAGACCTGAGTTTTGCAATGTCGTGTTTGGTGGGTGCCTGCCTCCAGCAGAACCCTGGGATTTGGTCCTGGGCAGGGTGGAAAGGACAGCTTCTGGAAAGCCAGGGAGACGCTTTGGCAGGGTGGCAATGTGGCATTTTGTCGTTGTTCCCTGGCAGAAACCTAGCTTTTCATTATCTTATTAAAGCAAACAGAGCTGGGAAAATAAGCTCTGTTTGCCCACAGAGCAGAATTGACTCCTGGCACATGGCCACTGCTGCTCCAGCCCAGGTGATGGGTAACCCCAGGCGATGGGGATGTCCCAGGGGTGGGGCCAGGTGTCCCGGGGATTAACAGAGCTGAGTGAAGGACTTCATGATGAGGCTGGCACGTGGCTTTTTCCAGCCTGGAAAAGCTTTCTCCTAGGGAAGCAGGGGTTGGCACTGGCAGTGTGCCGAGCTGGCCCGTCAGCTGTGTCTCTCCACACAGAAAATGGGAAGAATAAAGCTTGTAAAACACCCGTAATAGCTCCGGGTTTGGCTCCTGCAGAAAGCCTTGCTGCTTCCCCCTCTTCAGCCCACTTCCTTTTCAAACATCCCATGGGCTCCTGAGGGACAGCAGGGAATACATGCCTGGGATGGGGTTTGCAGCAGCCAAGCATCCACACCCCAATCCTTTACTTTGGGCTCTCTGAGTTGAGGCAGAGCAAGAGTTTAGAAGCCGTGTGAAAATAAAGTCACAGCAGTGCATTGGGAGCTCACTGAGGTGTAGGAGAGGTAACCAGGTTCCCTTGTGAAGCTGCCCCTCCCTTCTCCTCCCACTCCCTGGCTTATTAATTAACTTCTGTTAATTAAGCCTTAGCTCTCATTGCTAGAAGGTATCAGTGTGTTCGGGAGCTTAGCAGGATTAAATATTATTAGATATTTTTGGATAAAAGGAATGCTTCTGTGCTCAGAGCTTAATTTTTGGTCGCTGGTCCATAAACTGGAGCTGGAAAAGTGAGGGAGAAAGTATTTAGTTGTGTAGTCGTGCCCAAAGCAATGAGTTTGGAGAGAGAAAAAAAAAAAAGCTGTTTTCAGTAGCAGCACTCTCCTTAAACCCTCACTGTGAGCGGCCTTTGGAAAACAGAGAGCAGCTGGTGGCACAGGAGATGTTGCAGCGCAAACGCAGGTGCTTTGTTTGGCTGAGATCAGCTGAAGTTTGCCTGGTTTGTGACCCCTTTCCCACGTGTACTCAGCGCTGAGCCTTGTGGTGCCACCCTATGCCCTGGGAGCACATCTGGCCTGGAGTGTGAGGGGGATGTTTTCATCCCTCTGCCTCTTTGTATGAGGATCCTATAGCAATCCTATAGCGCAGCCAGGGCAGCAGGAGCGTGCCAGCTTATAAAGTGAGCAAACATAATACTTACATCAGTAAGACTGCCCGTATTTGACCAGAAGCTAAACAATTTAAAGGGAAGATTGATTTGTTACGTTAAAGGGTAAACCAGGTCAGAGTTATGAAAAGAAGCTTTAAATACCATTCACAAAAGCAACATCCCAAATCCCTGCACTGCTCTTTCAGAGCTGGAAATGTCACAAAGAGGTAATTCAGGCGGTGGAGGAGCCGCCATGTGAAAGTGGCTGGGATGATGTCCACTTTATCCAGTTCAATACAGCTGGATTGCGAGCTGGGATTGGAATATTCATGCTGTTTCCAGGTTGTTGGTTGATTTATTATTTATTTTAACACAGGGATAGAAAGCTGAGATGTCCCATAAAATAAGTCAGATGCAGAGGCAACTTGTATAGATAACAATGCAGCAACCTAAAATTGTTACAAAGAGCTTATAACAGTAAACAAAGCAAGCGTGAGAGAAATCCAAATGCTTCCCTTCCCCCACTCCAGTCAAACTTTTAATTGCTGGCAATTCAAAGCAGCTGCATTTTCTGCTGGAAAAGTGCTCCGTTGCATTTTTTATAGCAGTTCCTTTAAACTGTAGCAGCCTCGGGAGCAGGATGAGGCCTTTCTCCATGGGTCAGATGGGCTGTGTGTGGAGCAGGGAATTTTGGGGAGGTGTGTGGGGGAAGCCAAAAAGGCTCTGGCTGCCTATTAGGCAGCTCATAATATTTCATGGCAGAAAAAAAAGAGAGTTATTTGGCCCTGAGTCATGCAATGAATGGCCTTCAGCATTGTTTCACCCATTTTCCCATGAGCAGGCTGTGACTTTTTCCTCCCCAAATGAACCATGACAAGCCCCCATCCAAACAGTAATAATAGTAGTAATAATAGTAGTAATAAGAGCAATTATCCCAGCAGCAATATTAATCATAAAACCCTCTTTTTTTCTTTTTAATTCACTGCTCTCAAGAGCACTGAGCCACTGATTGCTGCTGCCTGGGCTGCTGTGCAGGGATCCTCCTGCTCCAGGACCTTGATGTTCCGGAGCTTGTCTGGGGTGCACTGAGACCTCTGGGGCAGAATTTGGGCTTTCCAAGCTGCTGGAGCTCCGTATACTTGGTCGCTTTTGCTTTCAGGGATGTCCAGTGGGCTTGGTTCTGCTGCGTGGACGCCCTCTCCCACTCACCAAATCCCAGCAGCCTTGCCAAGAGGGAATTAAATCATCCTCTGATACCACTAAAGTCATCCCTAGCCCCAGGTGCTGCTCTGGGGCACTGTCCTATGTGTTCCCAAAGCTATCTGGGTGCAGGGGCATGGTGAGACACTCATGGAGGGATGATGAAGCTCATCCAACTGGAAAGGGCAACTGGGAGAGCAGTGTCCTGGATTGATACTCTGCTGCTTGGGAGCTTTTTCCATTTATTCTCTTTTTCCCCTTTGTTCTCCCAAAAGCAGCTTCTCTGGAAAAAATGTCTTTAGAGGCCTGATGGCGTTTCTCCATGCCAGCAGAGTCAGGAAGCTGTGTCAGGGCTGCAGCAGGAGGTGATGCTGATCCATGGCTGGCATATGGAAGGGTTCCTAAGCAAGCCAAGGAAATGCAGCCCCCATCCCAATGCTATTCTGGGTGCTTAACACCACAGCAATTCATCACTTTGTAAATATCTTCTGGTTTATTACATATTTGTCAGAAATTGCATAACTTATAATCCAATTAAACAATAATTACATTGTAATGGCTTTGTAATTATGTCATTAATGAACTTTTATTGCCCTGTAAATTAAGTGTGGTATTGATATGGAATTGGGAACAGACTGGCTCTGGTGGTGGCAGGAGACGGATGGGGAGCCCCAAAAGCTGTTGGGGGAATCACCAAGGTCTGTGGTCACATAGCTGGCCTTAGCAAGAGGAAGCTTTGTCCAAGTTGTGAGCATCCTGTTCCTCCTGGGGAGGCCTCTCTTTCCATGGAAGACAAGGGTCCTGGTGGCCAGAGGTTCCTGGGGTCCAGATCTGTGGTGTTGACATGGAGCTGGTGACTCATGAAAGGAGTGGGAAGCTGGTTCTGTGTGGGGAGAGCTTCTGCACACAGACACATTGATGTTCATCCATATCAAGCACCTAATTCACCCACAATTTGCAGGTGCTCAAGAGGTGGGACATGTGGCCAATGTCCTCCAAAATGCTCTGATGCCTATCATGCCTTCTAGGAGGAGGATCTGCGGCTCACCACTGGGAAATCCTCCTCCTGAAGAGGGTTCCTTAGCTGAGGGTGGCACTTCAGACAGCCTGCTGTGGTTGGCAAGGCCATGTGCTCCTGCCAGCTTGCTTGCCATGGGTAAGTCATGCTGGGGTAGTGCTCCTTCCCCAGTT
>NW_008246060.1:215651-274275 GCF_000691975.1 Corvus brachyrhynchos
ATCCCAATCCTTACACGCCATTTTAGCTCAGCTGGAGACAGAGACTGTGACTCCTGGGCAAGCTCCTGCCTGCCTGGCACAAAGGGCTGCGAGTGGCAGAGGTTTGCTTTGGGAGCAGCCTTCCAGGAAGGATGGGCAACCAGAATCCTATCTGGGCCATCTACCACAGGATTTCAGGTGGAGCAGGGAGGAAAATCCTGTCTCTGCTCCTCAGCCCTGTTTATGGCTTGGGATTTGGTGACTGGATGTGAGTGAGTGCGTTAGTGCAGCCTGGGACAACCAGCGATGGTTTTTATGGGATGAGTGGCTTTTCCCTAGTTCAAGTAGGGAACCAACAAGTCGAATCCTGGTGACATTGGTAGCCAAACTGAGGTGCCAAACTCTGACCAAACACAGCTACTTCATTTTTGGGGGGATTCTGTGCATCTGTGCTGATGCTTCTTGACACCTTAGAGGTGTCAAGGGTAACATTTACAGCCTAAACCTTCCAGATTTTGGGAACTAAATCTCCAGGTCTCGCAGGGTTTGCCTCTCCTGCTCCTGAACACACAGCAAGCAAGTCTGATGAAAGGTTGGAATTTATTGCTGAGGCTTTAGAAACATGTTCCTTACACCAGGCATGCTTGGAAACTCGAAAATCAGCCCGGCTGCTTGCAGAACCAGTGGAGTGATGCAAATACGGAAATGTAACAAAAATAATTATCCTTTTGATCTGGCCTAATCTCTAAATCTCCTTCCCATCTTCTGAACCTTGTTGAACAACCTGTCTGCTCCTTCCCGGGTTTCTGCCTCACCAGCATCCTCCTGCTTTGCCATGTGTCTGCTCTGAACTCTGCAATCGCCCAGGATGCACAAGGAGCCAGGATTTGGCCGTGTCTTGTCCTGGTTTTTTTGTGCTGCTTTTTAATGAAATTTATACAGGCATATTCGTCTCATAAAAAACACAGTTTACATGTGCAAAAGAACCATCTTATTCAAGGAAAACAACTCTGGGACTCAGCTCCCCTCTAGATAGAGCAGGCAAGCCACAGCTGCTGCCGGTGGGCTTCTGATTGGGATAAAACTATTATGGAGACCTGCCACCTTGTGGGAGCTGGGAGATGTGGCAGGACCTCCCCCTCCAGCCCCTCACCTTCTGAGCAGGCAGGGTTAGGGGCATCTTCAGGCTGGATTTTGGGTTGTGCACCTCTGTGGAGGCAAAGCACGAGCTGGAGGGTGGGGATGGGCAGTGCTGTGTTTGGCCTTGATTTAGACTGGGTCCCTCTGGATGCTTCTGTTCCCAAAAAGGGGCAGAATAGTTTTAGCCACCAAAAGAATGGTTAAAACCCATCCTCCCTTAGAAAAACAAAGGAGGAGGAGAAAGAAAGAAGCGAAGAGAGTTGGTAGGAGGTGAGCTGTGGGGATGGGTGATGGGAGTGCCATCCATCATGTTCACTTTCTCCCGATGGGAATTTCCACTCTCCTTCTCCAGCCAGCATTCCAGTTCTGTGGCTGCCTCAGTGAGTGCTTCTCCAGTGCCCCATCCCCTCGTCCTGGGTCAATGGTCCATCTTCTCTTGCTCCGCCGTGCTCCGTAGGGCTGTCATGGGGAAGGTGAAGAGCATTTGTAGGAGTAAAAACTGACGTTTGTGGTAGCTTGGTTTTTCTCCTAGAGAGTTTCTGATCCTGGAAGAAAGATGGATGTAGTGAGGCATGGAAAGCACTCCCTAGTACTGCTCAGAGGCTTCCCTATTTCTGCTCCCCTATCCTTTATTGAATTTCCATTTTCTTTTTAATTGGGGAAGTTAGTTTTTCTCTCACCTGGATGTCCATCTTTCCATGCCCAGCCAGCTTGTGCTCTCACAGCATCCCACTTTCCTGCAGTGATGGAATAGGATGTTGTTACAGGCACCTCTGACTTCAGGTGGGCACGAGGCAGGAGGAGGATCATTCTCCTCTGGCAGAATGATCTGGTGTGTGAGCAGCTCTAGTGACTGAGAGATGCAGGGAAAAAATAAAATTAATTAAGTGATTTCCATAAATAGCTCTGAGCTGTTAAATGAAATACTATTCATAGCTGGTTGTGAAACATCCAAGGGGTTTATTTAGTGCCTGGGTTTTTCCATCTGTCCAGCTTGGCTGGCAGATGTATCGCATTGTTTTGCTCCCTGCACCTCATCCTGGTGGCTGAAGGCTGTGCCCATGGCAGCTTTGGGAGAGGGGAAGGTGTTTATTGTCCAGCAGAACTGTGCCTGCAGATATGCATTCATGCCTGTCTCCCGGGGCAGGATGAAAGTGATGAGGAGGAAAGCCTCATGATACAGTATTTTGGTGCCAGGAGCAGTCTGAGAGCACCTGGCACTGCCCTGCTCCTAATCAGAGCTGACAGGGCTGAGGAAAGGAAGAGGAGCAAGGGAAGACATTGGGAAAGCAAAGTGATGGTTCTTCCTCGATGAGTCCTCTGGTACCACAATCCTTGGATGGGCACAGCACGGTGGCAGCTCCTCACCCTGTGAAGGGCCACCCAGGGGGGTCGGTGCCACCCAGGGCTGTGACTTGGGCACTGTGAGCAAGTGGGGCCTTACTCAGAGGAATAAAATAAAGCCCCCTCCTGAGTGGAAGTCTTCAAGGAAGTCTTCAAGAGAGGAAGTCTTCAAGGAAATCTCATTTCCTTAAAGGAAGTATGTTATTTCCTAGATGGCTGCAGGAGGAAAACCCCAGAGGGGGCCAGGCAGGACCCAGCCATGGACACTGGGTGCACTGGGTGTCCCAGTGTTCCTGTGTAAGTGGTGTCCCTCTGGAAGGACCCATGGAATGTGATTGTTACCATTTATTTAAACTTTTTAAACTGGCAAGCCAGAACTTGAACTTCATCCCAGTGAAAACTTGAGTCACAAAAATCCACTGGTTAACTGGGAATTCATCAGACACTTGAAGTTTTTTGAGGTTTTTTTGGATTAGATTACTGACACCTCCCAGCTTCCCTGAGGCCGAGCAGGCAGTTCCAGTGAACCCAAGCATCTTGATCCCCCCTGTGCCAGCTAAAACATTCCAGGATGCCCTGGGTCACACTAAAACATTTTCCTGGGTTGTGCCACATGTACTTGTACTTTTGAGGGAGGGGGAGGCAGGAGGAAGGAAGAATAATTATTCACCAAAGATACTTTGCTTGTTTATTTTAACAACTGGAGTTTAGCTTGAATTATTTATGCTGAAGCTTCATAGTGTACTAGGAAATGCACTGCAACATATGTAATCCAAAGAGTGAAGCCTGAGAAATGTGAAACCATGCTCCAGCCCTATTAAACCTGAGTTTACGTGGGAAGTGGAGGACCTTTTTTTTTTTTTTGCTTTCCAGCAAATTAATAATGTGTGCCGATTAGCACAAAAGAGATTAGAAAGGTTCCTCTCCATGTCCTTTATTTTGTCAATAGAAAGTTGATTAACAGCTCTCTGCCTTCTGATACCCAGTTATAAGACAACACTCTGGACCTTAATCTTAAATTATGAGTTTGTTTGTTTTCTTTAATTTTAGATATGAGCTGGCCAGGAGGAGTTTTCAAAGTTTGGATTTACTCACACTTTCCATACACTCCACTTTCCCACACTTTCAGGGTGATGCTGCATGGGGTAGAGCACTGGGGCTCACTCTTCCAGCCTGAAATTGACCTATTTTACCCCTCAAAAGCACCAAAAAGTTATTAAAATCATATGTGAAAAAATTGGGATGTTCTAAAGATATGCAGGAGTGATAAGAACCAAAAATACAGTGTGGCTTTTGAGACAGAGAGGCTCTAAAGCATTTTTAATAACAGGATAAAGCTTTGTAGAATAAGAACTTCACCCTTTCACAGTCCCATGGACCCAAAGAGATATGACTACAGAGAGTCCAGCCCCAAGGTATAAATCCCTGGAGTGAGGTAATGGTTTGCTGAGCTTAGGATGAGGATATGTCCAGTCCTGTAGTATTGTGGTGCTAGATGCAAATTAAAAATAAAATGAGGGCTACATGTCTTGGAAGCTTTGGCACCCCGGAATATGTTCTGCCCCTCAAAAGAGACACACTGCTAGAGTGCTTGAAAAAAATGACATTATACCATGGTCCTTTGCTCGTACCTTCAGCTAAGGCCTCTTCTTCTCAAATCCCTGAGTGGTTTGTTTTCCCAAATTTGCCTTTACTTTCCCTTAATTAGCGCTCTCTCTCCATTAAAGCCCTGGCAGAGCTGCAGGCCCCATCCAGATCAAATCTGGTCCTGTCCCTCTCCCCAAGGGGAGTGTCTGGGCCATCAGGTTTTACACCTGGGCATCAGCAAACCTGCCCAATGTGCCCACACGCCGAGTCCGGGGGCCATCCAAATTCCCCTTCGAGTTCTTCCCTAAAGGAGACAAGCCAAAGTCCTTCTTCTAGCTCCCCCTCCCGAGTCTCAGCCCTCCCTTTCCAGCCCAGCATCCCAACTGCCGTCCATGGAGAAACCACAAAGAAGAGAGGCTTTTGCCCAAAGTCGCTGCTCAAATTAAGAACGAGCCGGGAGCTCCCGGCCTTTGATCTCGTGCGGTGAAAATAACTCATCTGGCTGACAGCAGCTTTGCCCTCCCCTCGCCTGCCCCCACCCCGCTTAATTAAAGGGAACAAAGAAAGAGTTGCTAATTAAAAGGAACAAGGGAAGGAGGGAGGGGGGAGAGCACGTGGGAGGGAGGGAATGGGCGGCAGACCAGCATGGGGCGGTACCGGGACAGTGGGACTGGGAAGGAACCGAAAGCAAAGCTTTGTTGCTCATGTCCTGGTGCAGGCTGACCTGTGCTGTTGGATCTGGAAAAGGGGCGCTGCTCAAGCACCCCAAACCTCCAGCAAATTCAATCCAGGGGCAAGGGACAGCCAAACAAGCTGTCTCAGGGCTCATGTTGCAGGACCTGCTGTGTCGTGATGCTGTTTAATCACAAAGTTGCCTTCTCTTCACTCTTCAGCTGCTCTTTCCAGGATGCAGGAAAAGGTGGCACATCATTTTGGCTGGGTGCCCACTGCTCATGTCTCTGGTGCCTGTCCCCCTGCTTATGGCAGTCCATAAAGTGCGGGTGGTTGTGAAAGAGGGACTGTGAAGTGCAGTTATGGAGTAAATTTGGAGACAAATGAGTGGCGGTACTGATGTGTGAAATATTTGGATCTGGAAAGGTCTTCTGTGACTTTCAGAGAGGAAAAAAACATATAGCCTGTAGGTTCAAAAACCCCTTCTAGCTGCAGTAACTTCTCCTGGCTTTACCTCATGTGCTTGTTCCCAGTGACTGTGCAGAATCTCTTCCTTCCCAAAGAAGAATGACATGCACCAGCAAGGCTTTCCAAGAGTGCTCAAATGCAGGACAGCCATTCCTGCAAAGCTTCAGGTTGTAGACACCATGCATGGAAAGGAGGGATGCTCTTCAGAGGGGTATGTGGCACAGACCTGCCTGGCTGCTCCCTGTGTGGCACAATCCATGTCTAATGATGGCTCCTGCTGGAGCTCATCTTCACCCCTAAAAAACCCATAAGGACTTTTAAACGTTCAATAGAACTAAATTTTAGTCATAGTTTCTCTGGGCAGCTGTCACTTTTTAGCCTTCCTGCTGCTTTACAGTGCAGTGCTTCTAATCCACTAACACATGTCCTGGTGGGAAGAGACCCCACGCTTCATGCGCTGTCCCTCTTTGGCAGGTTTCCACTGGGCAGATCTCCTTCCCTGGCACTACCTGGGCTCTGTCTCCCCCAACTTTGGGGTTGCAGGCAGGATGCATTGCCTGGGGAAGGCAGCAAGGCTGGCAGTGCTATTTCAGACCCCGCATCTCTCCCTGCTGCCAAGAGAGGCTAGCTCTCCTATGAATGGTCTGCTGATTTGGGAATCAGGCAGGTCAAAGGAGCACCTCACCTTGGAATGTGTCTCCAGCCAAGGCCAAGTGAGGATGCTCAAGGAAAAGGTAGGAAACAAAGGATGGGTTTAGATCTGCTCATACATAACGTGCCAGCAACTCGCAGTCCCTAGCAGAGGTCCATGTGCATCCTCGCATCCTATCCCTGCTGCATGTGTTCCCATGAAGAGCATGTCCTGTGCAGGGCCAGGAGCTGGACTCGATGATCCTTTTATGTCCCTTCCAACTCAGGATATTCCATAATTCTGTGTTCCCCTTCCAACTGACGCTGGAGGGCCCTTTCAGAAGTACAAATCAAAGCTGTTTCCATCTTCACCTCCAAGCTGTCCCTGTGCCTGGTTTTGTGCATAATTCATGCCTTCAAGCAGATGTGCCCTGCCCCTCCATAGATGATGCCCAGCTCCCACTGAAGTTGTTCCTATCTCTACTGCCATGTGTCTGAATCCAACTACCTTGCAGGCCAGTGGCATTTTTGGAGGGAGACCCTTGAGCAATTCTGCATCCTCTCTGGGAAAGTCTCAACTTTTTTGGGGTACTTTTGTGTTTTTGTTATGCTGGTGATGATTTTTCTCCTTGTTTTCTTCCCTGTGAGTTGTCCTTCATCTACTGGCAACCTGATGTTGTGCTGACAGACAATCTGACCTGACATCAGTGGGGTCGAAAAAGTGTTAAAAAAGCCCCAAAAACCAAACCCGAAGTTTAACAATAAAATAAACAGTCAAGGCTGACAGAAGGAGAGGAGAGAATCAGAAGGGTTGCTCAGGGAACTGAGCAGCTGGCAGCAAGCAGAGGGGTGAAAAATCAACGCAGGATGGAGAGAGGGCAAAAATCTTGTGAAAGCCAAGGAGAAAAGGAGGACACAGGGAGTTGTAGGGGAGCAGGAAGAGTCTGTGAGGGTCTCGGGGGAGATTTCCTCAGTGTAGCTCCACTCCATCTACATGTGCCAGGAGTAGCAGGGGTCCCACTGTAGCTCACCACTACTCAAATTATCCTGGGCTCCAGGGAAAACACCACTCCACATACTGTTTGGAAAAATGCATTGTGTTTCACCTGTCTTGACATTACAAATAGAGGAGTGACAGGAGACAAGGGAAACATCAACTTCCATCCAGGAGCCATGGAGGAGAATGGCAGGAAGCGTGGGGGGACAGCCCATATCCCTGCCTCCTTATCTGTCATTAACCTAGGTCCTAATGAAGTGCAACCAGACAGCTTTCTTCTCCTGATGGAAAGCTCACAAGGAGCACTATTGGCTAATGAGGATATTACAGGCTGACCTCTCTCTTGTCATCCTCCTATCGTTTTAATATCAGGCTAATTTCACTATAATGTATATGAATTGGCACCTTTCTGCCTGCAAATTCCTCTGACTGTGAAAAATATTTTTGTTCTTCTGAAATAGTACTTCCCACCCAAACAAAACTGTTTCCTTGGATTTGGAAGAGAGGTAGAGAAAAGGGGAGTCTCTCTGCTGCAAACCAGAAACAAGACCCAGAAAAGGCTGAGCAGGAGGAAAAAACACATTTCATTATTCAGTGAGCAAATCCGTCTCGTCTATTCCCTCACTGGGCAAGTGCCATTCCCTCTTTGTTCAGTGTGATGGCAAGGCAGGATGAAAGGAGGCTAAATATGGCAAATGATGTGACGAAAAAGCAGGGGCAAGCATCATCAAGTGTCTGGCCCTTCAGATTAAAGAAGCCAAAAGCCCTTCTTTTTGTATAAATGTCTTTGCTCGTTTTCCTCCTGGGGTGAATTTGGCAATTCCTTTGTTTCCATCTGGTGAGCAGCCACAATCCAAGCCCTTGTTGTCCCACTGTTGTGCTGCAAGGCTGGAAAAGGAAAGGGTAATTGCACGGATCCAGACATTGGCTGCATCCAACTGAGGTAAAAGTTGTGATGGTGTAGAAAGGAGCTGTGAGGAAAACCTCCAGCTCCTCTTTAGGAGGTTGTCAGAGCAAGACTGGGTGGAAAATCCAACATAGGAAACCAACATAGTCTTCTGAGAGCTGTCTAGAAGTGGGACAGCAAATCTGACACAATGGTTGATCCATCACTGCTTTGAGACAGGAAGAGTGATTCAGAAAGGGGAACAACATTGGAGGAGTTTTGTAAATATCTTTCAGAATCTGTGGACCAGGCTGCTGGGGAACCCAGCTGGGATTGTGTGGAGCGTGGGCTGAAAAGTCCAAGGCAAAGCTGTTTTGTTGGTGCACCCACGTGTCCGTAGAAGTGCAGGTGGGGAAGGAAGCCCAGCCTTGAGGAGCAAAGATTGGCTTGGCCATGGATCTTATTCCATAGGCAATGTGGACACACCTGACATCTGCCAATGGGCCGAACACAGGTGCAGCTGGTGACAGCTAGGACAGCTCAGGCAGGACTTTGGGATCAATGATTTTCTGCTGTGAGAAATATTTTCCACCCCCAAGCATGCAATTCTAAGGTAACGCTTCCTTTTAACAAGGAAAAAAACAGGTTTCTGCAGCCTTGGATGTTCTTCATTTTTCTCATTACTGGTGCCCTAATCATGTCCCCAGAAGGAAAAAGCAAGATCCTTTTACACCTGACTAATTCTGCTGCTGTTACTCAGTGCTGCTTTCACACCACTTCCCAAGCCTGCCAAGATACCCTTGAACCTGTTTAGAAAAGGTTAGGACGCTAATTAAGAAAAGCTATTTCCCCCACCCCAAACCTGAGGGAGAAATGTAAAAAAGTGTGTGAGCTGGGGTTGGATCTGTTATTACTCTTTCTCCTTTCCCTGTGTTGTGAGACGTGTCCCACTTTTCCCTGGGGAATCCACTGCTCTTGTGGGCCCCATGTGCCAGTGTGGATATGGAACAAGAGGTTAATTTGTAGCCCTGTGATGCACGAGCTTTCCCTTTGCACAAATATTGATCCAAGGCTGTTCAAATATCCATCCTGGCTGGAATAGCAGCAGTGTGATATTGCTGCTAGAGATGCACAAGGACATCAGAGGAGAAGGGAACGAGGAAAGAAAGGAGAGCTAGGTAGAGCTGCAGGTTGGGCCTCTGTGTTCTCACCTTCTTCCCTCCCTTCCCAACTTAAATATCCTTTTATTGACATTTGTCTCACTGGGCTGAGCAATCTTTCAAAGGAGAGGGAAGCAGCAGTGTTGTTCCACCCTGGGCATTCATCAGACGATATCGTTTCACCACTTGAATTGTCTGAGCTGCCTGAGCAGTGTTTAGGAGAAGGTTAAATAGAGCTGTTGAGTTCTGGGCAAATAAATCTCCCTTTGCCAGCTCAAAACAGAGAAATGCTCTCCTGCCTCTTGCCCAGAAGAGCAGTCAGAGCAGCTCCTTTGCTGAAGGAGCATGAGCACGGCTGGTTCTGTCCCTCAGCAGCACAAAACCAGTCAGGCTGAAGAGACGCCGAGGTTTTAACCCACCCCAGTAGGTTTTGAACATGCCCTGCTTTAAGGCAAAACGCCTGGTCCCTCCGCCTGGTGGGCACCTCCTCACTCCACGCCAGAGCTCTCTAGAATTCTTTCTCCGTGAATAATGACGAGAACCCTTTATAAGTTAGTTGATTAGTCAGCTCCTCTAATTAGCTAATTACTCCGATCTGCTTTCACTTGTGCTCTCCCGTTGTTTTCCCAACCTCAGGTTGAAGGAATGAGCGCGCACGTGGCTGCGCCAAGATCTTATCCTGCTTTGAAGGCTTTAAACTTGCATGATTCAGCCGTGTAGGGCTGACACGTGGCCGACCTTACACAACTTCTCTCTTTCAACGCTTTTGTGTTGAGTGCTGTACCTGCCTCCTGTGCCAGGGACCGGGAGTCCCCAGTGCCGGCTTATGCAACCGTTCCCTCCTCCGTCCCCGCTGCCAGCAGCTATTCCCGTTAAACTCCAATCCATCTTCCTGCTCCGTGTGATGTCTTGCTGTTGCCTATGGATCCGGCAGGTTTCCCCCAGGCTGGAGGAGAGGGGATGTGTTGTCTGGAACTAGCGAGGTGTGAAGGCACGATAAGAGTCATGCAGGGTCAGACCAGGCATCCCCCAAACACAAGATCCTGTCTCTGATTCTGGCAAAGGCATGTTCCTGGAAACCTGTGTAAGTACAGGGTCAACAGTAGTGGGGATTCTCTGGAATATTTCCCCAGCCTCCTGTGGTTTGTAGATCAGGGACCTCTTCCCCCACAAGCCATGTGTTTGTACATAACAGCTTCCACACAAAAGCTCTTAGCAAGAAAAATCCAGAATTTTTTAATGAACTCTCCTGAACTCCAGGCAGGCACAGTTCCTCTGTTGAGGAGTCCCATGTCATAGAGACAGGCTGGGTACAAAAATAGCTCATTTTGTTTGTTCTGAACTGGTGGGCTTCCTCTGATGCCCCCAGTCCTTACTCCAGGAGAGATGGAAACAGCTTTTCTTGTAATTCTCAGATCTCTGTCATATCCCTTTTCAAGGCTGAGGAGCCCTTACTTAGCTAACATTCCTTGTTCCTTTGAGCATGTCTTTGCCAGCCTCTGAAGCTGCTATTCCCTGAATCTGTGATAGCTTCCCTTTAACTTTTGGATGGGGAGGAGGGGTACACAACTTCATGGAGAACTCAAGGCTGGAACAGTGCTTTCTGCGTTGTCTTTTGCTCTTCCACTTCTGCAAGTCTTTTCCTTGATCCTCCATGGAAATTTATGAGCATGGTGAAAACCTGAGAGGGTCAAGGAGAGGAGGCTGTTTTGGTCAGGGGGGGCCCAGGAAGGGAGACTGCAGGGGGAAAGTTAATGGATTGTGAAGGAGAGACAGAAGCACTAATGAGAGAGAGAAAAACCAAGGGAAGTGCCAGAAAAAGAAAGCTCTGATAATCTTCAAGTGGACATTTTCATGTGGCTTTGGCTGTTGTCCATGTGGTACATCTTCTGTCCCTTCTGCAGAGATGTGGGAGATGAGCAGGCACTGCAAGTCACACCACAGTAGAGACCTTCCCCTCAATAGGAGCTGCACAGAGGAAGCTGCTTTTATTCTGGCAGCATCTTGGACCCTCTTCTGAGATATTTTGGGGTGACTACAAGTGTAGGTGCCACACAGGGGTTGTTAAGCAGGGACCTTCCTTACCCCAGACTTGGTGTTGGCTTTGAGGGCACTGTTAAGTTGACTTTACTCTTTTGCTGCTGTCACATCGTTCTCATGAAGGGCTCAGTGATGATCCCATCTGTAATCAGGGCCAGGATTCCCCACCTCCTGCTTCTGCCTTCCCCATTTACAGATAGAAATTAAGTCTGTGGTACAGATCCTTAAGCTGGTTAGACACTTGAGACTTGGAAGTCCTTAAGCACATTAGCAGCTGGAGGTCCATTATTATTCATTGAATCTCTCCTGGGCCGATTGGAATCCTCCTTTTAATTGTGTGCATTTCCCTCTGTCCTTTTTATCATGGAAGAAAGAAAGAAAAAGGGTGAGAGACACAGCAATTGTGTTATCTCATTACCCATCCTGGCCCTGGAATGGGACACAGGCTGGAGTCTGCTCTTCCCCTCCAGCAAAAGGAGGGAGAGGTGCCCATTTTACATATTAATGGCAAAATGACATCCCCTCTTCTATCTCCCTTAGCACGCTGCAGTTAATAATTCACATTTCATTAACACATCTTTGTGGCCTTACGGTGTTTCCCTTCTGTGAATGAAGAGATATTGGGAAGGCTTAGAGGACAGGGAATTGGGGCAGGACCAGCTGAAGCAGCTGCTTCAGGCTGGACTTGAAGCAGACGAGCTTTCAGAGTGGGGAGTTTTGGGATCTCCTCTCTATATTTATGTATTAGATGTACTGGGCTTACAAGCTCCTCACCAGCTTGTAAGGAAGTAGAGAAGGTCCCTCCCAGCAGGAGGATGCCTGATAATATCCTGTTGGTCAAGCAGGAATAGGGGAGAAGTGTTGTGGACTATCACAACCTGGCCTGGCTGTAGTGACAGAGGGGAGGGAGCTGGGAACACCAAAGCAGGACATCCCCACACTTGTAGTCAAGCCCTGAACTAATCACACTCTCAGAGCACCAAGCCACTGGTGAGAGTGGTTTTAAAGGGGGTCAAACAAAATACAGAGAACTCAGAGAAGTTGGCCATACAAGTCCTACTGCCAGCTTAAAGAATTTTACATGAGGAAACTTGTCTCTTGAGCTTGGTTTTCCACACACTGAAACATTAATCAGCTTTTGAACCATGTACCGTATGAAATATTCATCTTTTCTCCTTGCGAAAAACAAACCAGAAACCCCAGCTATCTTCAAAGCTGTCTCATGGTGTTCCATGCTCTGTTCCTTTAGGGATTCCTGTGTCACTTTCACCTAAGTTTATTCTGTGATTGCTCAAGAGCTAAAAATCACTTCAAGAGGGACTCTACTGGTGTGTCTGGGTTTAAGAGAAAAATGGATTTTGGCTTGGAATTTGCTGGCCAGACTCAGGCTGGTTTTGTTTCTCTGCAGGAGAAGAAAGGGGTTTAATGCCATTTTCAAACCTAATTTCATGGGGAGCCAATTCATGCTGTGATCCACTGGCAGGTGATTTCTTGATTAAAATGTTTGAAGAGAAGGCAGCTTAGATCAGCCACCCTTGAAAGGGGAAAATTCTGTCCTGCTTGTCCTTTAAACTGGTGGAAAACCCTTCCCCAGCAGGCATTGATATCTCTCAGGAAAGGTAAGAGCCATGAGACTTGCAGGGATGATCTTCCCCTTCACAGAGATTGGTAAATATATCCTTGGCAAGGCTGCTCCTCTCAAACTTATTAAACTACGTGCACTTGGAAAGGAGCCCTCATAAATAAGCGTAAAACAAAACAAAATAAAAAATCAGATATAAAATGTCCCTTCCATTAGCAGACCTTAAGGCACTTTTAGAAACATTGGATGAATGAAGTCTCTTCCTTGCCCGGTCTGGGGTAAACAAATCCATCCCATCCTTCAGCTCGATCTGCAGTAATGTCATAATCCCACCTTTATTACATCACTGTTGTCATGGAAATAACTGTGATTTCATAAAGTCTCTGTAATGACTTTACCACAAGATCCATTAGGATGGGAAGATGGATTGTGAAGGCTAGAAAAACGCTTTCTTTAAGCAAATGCATACTGGATAATTAGCAAATGCGGCAAAGGCAAGGAATGGAAATTGGATGGGAAAAAATAAATGGATCCATCTTTAACACGGGCTATTTATTAACATTTTATTTGATTTGGTTTCAAATTGCACAAAGGCACTATTATAATATTCCAAATCAGTCTAGAAGTCCCATACTTCAGGGCATAGTCAGCACATGTTGAACAAAAAGCTGAGCCCTGCCCTAACCTTTTCACTCTGAGATTCCTCAGGGTTTGAAAGAAAGGTTTTGGCTTTTCCCTGGTGGCCCAAGGACCCCCTGCTTTACCTTTGCCTGGCTGAATGGAGGAGCAAGTTGGACATATGCTGAAGAGGAAGATCCTGGGGGTTGCCCTGGCCAGGAAGCCTTTTATGTCTCCAAGGTCTTTGGACTTGCCAGAACTATGGAGCCTGGAGTGGGTAATCCCTCCAAGGCTGGAGAGGTGCTTGATGCTGGGATCCTGGGGATCTGGAGGAGGCAGATGGTGGGATTAAACCTTGGATGAGCAGGAGCTGGGATACAAAACGGAGAATAAGCTGCTTTGGCTTGCGTCTCATTAAAGGTGTTGAAGGAAGAAGGCTGTGGAAACTCCCTGTGAATGTTCAGAGGTGTGAGAAATGAGACAACTCTTAGTAAAAAAAAATTAAAATAATTTATTGAAAACAGAAAAATTGAAAAATTACAGAAATTAGAAAAATATAAAAATTTGGGATCCTATGGCTCGGTAGATGGTATGCCCCAGGAGCGCAGGGATTTGAGATCTTCTGGCTGAGACAGCACTAGACCTCAGGTAGAGAAAAAGAAAGACCTGCAGTGCTGGGCTGGCTTTTGGCTGGTCCAAAAGTAAAAATTACTAAAGGCTCCTTAAAAGGAATAAGGCTTCTAATGCCCAGCACCGACGTCTACCACAGCTAGCCTGCAGGAACAGAGAGAGAGACCGCTTCTCTGCCGCGTTGTTTTTATAGTGTCTTTGCTCTGCCCCGGTCTGCCCACAGCCCGCCCCTTTGGCTTAAAGTGATTGGTGCTTTCCCTTTGATAGATCATCTCCGTCCACCAATGACTCATCGTTGTCAGAGGGGTGGTATTAGTTGAGATAAGGGAGCTAAAATGCCTTCATTAAAATTCAGGTTGCCACGGAGCTTGCCTACAGAGTAATGGCTCTGGGGCTAAAAATAGCTGCTGGCTGTTAGAACTGGGGTTTTTGGCCTTGGAACCAAAGTGCAAGTAAAAACACCTAAAAAAAGTATTAAAATACATCCAACACATCTTAAAACACTTGTAAAAGTATACAGTAAACACAGGAAAGATAACTCTTATGGTGTATAGGTGGTTTGAAGTTTGAAAAGGGAGCAAGTTGGTGATTTTTAACTGGGGAATTTTTAACTGGGAAGGGTGCAACTCTCTTAATAAACTGCTTTGAACAATTAAAAACACTGATAATGGAATTTGATTTTTGTAGCTGGGCTGATGGGTTAATTTTAAGATTCAATTTAAAAATATTTAACTCAAAATTAATTAATTAAAGCACTTAATGTGCAAAGACCAAGCACAAATAGGGATTTCATGTATGACAGAGGTGTGGCACTGGATGCAATTCCTGGCTGGAATGCCTGTGGTGCCCCTTGCATTGCACCCTCAAAATACAAGTGGGCAGCTCCTGCCCATTTCCCTGCAAGGAGACACGGGCAGGTGATTAAAAGTTTGATGGAGTATCAGAGCTTCCTGAACAAGAGTCCTGCATCTCTCAGCACTCCACACATCAAAGTGACCTTGCACTAACAGTTAATGCATAGAGGAATTCCCACTCTGGTTTCTTCTCTCTAAGAACCTTCTGATGCAGATGGCTTTTTCCTTATTTCTGCTTCCCTTCGGAACATTGCAATCCCGTATTGAGATGTATTTATTTTTAATTTCTGGAGAAAAATATTGTATTTGTGATAGTGAGGCACACGTTTCTTGCTGAACAGTCTGGCACACTGTGATGGAGGAGGCAGCAAAGTGCTGGCAGTGGAATCCTGCTCTAAACTGTGCAATCCCTTCCCTCCTGTCCCAGTGGCCTTGTGGCACAGCTGGCAGCACCATGTGCAGCCAGCTGCCTGGAGACACTTGAGCTCAGGGAACAGGGAGGAGCAGGGCACCGGAGTTCAGGGAGGAGGTGTGGGAACACCGTGCTTGAGAAATGCGCAGGCACCGCACGGAAATGCTCAGTTGAGGGCTGCTGGCTCAGTGCTGAAACAGCTCTCAGTGAGCAGGGGCTGCTTGTGCTGCCCTTCCCTTCAGAGTTCAGCATCTCTCCAGCTCCTCTTTGCCAGCTCTGCCTGGCATGGGGAGCAGAGATGCTGAAAAGCACTCATGAGCTAATTGAAGTGGTCACATCCTCGCCAGTAGCATTTCCCGCTTAGCCAAATTTCATCTAAAACTAATCTCCTAGTCAAGACAAATCTCTTCTTTGCAATCCTCTTATTATATTTACATACTGGAATCCAGGGATGGTTACTGAATTGGGCCATGGTGAGACTTGTGGGGATGGCTCCTGAAGTCCCTGGCACTGCTGGCTGGAGAGGGTACAAGGCACCAGTGACTCCTGCATTCCCTAAATCCCTGTCTTCCCTGAAGGGGTCTGAGAAATGGAGTAACTGGAGCTTAAAGTAGTTTTGAGCTGATGATCTGACTGTTCCTCCTGGTACATGAAAAATACCAGCTAAGGAAAATCGCCCTGTGGTTGGATTCGACACAGATGCATGATGATCAGTGAACATTATCTTGTTAATCAGATCTTGCCTAACTTTAATTGCCAGTGCTGTTACTGACTGCTGTCAAGCCCATGATGGCGACAGAACATGACTTGGCTTTGAGAAATAACAACTTTTGGTTATTAATTATTGCTGCTGGTCACGTGCAGTCATTAATAATCTCCTGGGATGTCTGGCTGAAGCGGGAGGGAGAAGGTATGAGCCCCTTGTCCTGGCTGGGCTCCAGCTTTGGCTGTGCTGCTTGGCCAGACAAAATTCTTACTGGGCAGTCAGCCATCCATCGTGGAGTGCTACGGTGAGAGCAGCCAGCCTCAGGTTGTGCCAGGGGAGGTTTAGGTTAGATATTGGGAAAAATTTCTTCGTGGAGAGGGTTGTCAAGCCCTAGAACAGGCTGTTCAGGTAGAGTCACCATGCTTGGAGGGATTTAAAAGTAGTGTAGATGTGGCGTTTGGGGACATGGTCAGTGGTGGGCTTGGCAGTGCTTGGGGAATGGTTGTATTTGATGATCTGAGAGGGCTTTCCCAAACGAAACAACTCCTTGTTCCTCCCTTCTTTCTGGCAGGGGGAGGGCAGGGTAATGTGTGGTCTGAAACATCTGTTGCAGTTCATAAAACCAATGTGTTATAGGGGAGAGAAATATTTCTGTCTGCCAAAGGTGTAGTAAAGCAGGTGACCATTGCTGCTGACAGGGGAGGGAAGAGATTGGCATAGCCAAAATGGGAATGACCTCACCCCTTCCCATGTGAATACCTCAGCCCCACCTAAACCAGCTCTTGGACACATCCCAAGTTGCCCTCAGGTGCTTTGCTGGAAAGCAGCAATATCCCAGTGCTGACTCATGGACTGGGGATTGGGAATGCCACATCCTGGCACTCAAACCCCCAGCCCTACTTCCACTTTTTGTTCCTTCTGATACCACTTTGGGACTCACCACCCTGGGCCATGGAGCTTTAGCACAGAAGGATGGTCAAGAAGGTTTTTTCCCAAGCTTTGTATCTGAGTTTGGAAATAGGGCACCAGTGAAGGGGGTAACTTGTATTTTCATTTTTTCAGTTAAAAAAATATTATTTAAAAGAAACCCACATAAATCAACTGAAATCAGAAACAAACCTCTGCATAGAGGGTAAAATGAAGCATTTTGATTCACCTTGAAATAAATTTGTTGTCTTCCAGAGCATTGGTTTTGGGGTGTGATTTTTTGCACCGCTCTGCTAATGAGGTCCTGAGGTCTGAAGAATTGGTACTGTATTGACACCTCACTCCCTTTTTGTGTCTGATCCAAGCTCTGCAGAAGTCAGTGGAAAAGAATGAATTTAACGGGAATCAAAACGAGCCTCTAATTTGTGTTTTGTTTGGGCCTGGCTGAAAGATGTGGGGATCCTTTAGGACGCGTTATGAACAGTGCCATCTTCTTCCTTCCCTGAAGTCTCTTCTTGGGCAGCTCTCAAACAACACCAATTTATTCAGATGGACTGCTCAGGGCTGAAAGTTCTGTCTATTTATTACCAGGATGTTTTCCTCTATAGACATGCTCTGCTTTTGATGAGGTCTGTAAGGAATGCTACCTTTGCCAATGTGGTGATGTTTCATGGAGTAGCCAAGGAGCAGCAGGACAGGATGTGTGGGGCATGCCCAGCCACTGCCCTGGAGGGATGTCTGCTGAGATAAGAGATTTTGCAATCTCCCAGCAGGACTCCCTAGAAAGGCAACTACTTTGGGGTCATGGCGAGGAAAGGTAGACCCACAATCCTTTGGGAGACACTATGCAAATCATTCTGTAACCCATTGGTCTATCCCAGACCCTCTGTAACCCTACTGATCCCCTGTATCCCTATAAAGGCAAGCTCCCTCGGACCCCTCGACAGAGAGAGCCCGTCCCTGGCTTCCCCCTTTGCCGGAGGGAACCCATAATAAAGCTACCTTCGTGCGGAACCAGCCACACGGGCCTTCTCGTCTCTCTCTGGTCTGGTCTGGCCTGGAGGCTGCCCTGCAGAGCTGAGCTGGGATCACGAGCTGATAATCACTAAAGAGCTGACAGCCTCTGCAAGGGCTCCTCTGCCAGCAGCTGAGAGGAAGACACCGGACCTCGGGAAGGCAATTCCTTTCGGGACCATCTCCCCGGACCGGTCATCTCTTCCTGGGTCACGGCCACAGACCCCACCACCAGCTGTAATAACGATGTATGCTGCCTCCTTGGCTGCCTATGCCATCCAGGAGAAGAAATCCTTCCATTGGGAGAGGTGTCCCTGCACCACCAGGTGCGTGTGTTGCTTGTTTACACACTCACTTATCTTATTAGCAGTAAGAAATGAGCCTTTTGGCAAATCACCAGAGACTGAAGAACTGCTCCCTGCCAGGCCGGAGGCTGAAAAATGTTTTAAACCAAGTCCTGATCTTGAACTTACCCTGCTGTGCTCACTTGGGAGCAGCTTGTGAGACAAACACCTTATTTACCACCTGCAGATGAGTTGCAGAGGTACCCCTTTGGATATCTCCAAAGAGGGATTAGACACGTCCTGGCTTTCTACCTGTGTTTAAATGGACTTGGATCATGCAATTTGCAAAACACCCCTTAGAAAGTAGTAACATATTACTGGCATAGGGAGCAATCGTGTGTCTAAGTGTGTTTTTCTTAGGTACAGTTACCTTCACACTCCTCCGTGTATCCATAAAGGACACCCTGGGTCTCACAGAGTGGGATGGAGAAGGGAGAACATGGACAACTTCTTTTTTTTCCTATAGGATCAAGTTCAGGAAGGTCTGAGTTGTCTTCTTTCCTGACTAAAAGCATCCAGCTGCTGCCACGATATTACTATCAGAGCCTCTGTTCTAGGCAAGGGAAACAACCAATATCCCAGCAACTCCCTTCCCTCTCCCTAAGTTGTAGATGTTGTGTCTGCCCCATCCCTGGAAGTGTTCAAGGCCAAGCTGGATGGGGCTTTGAGGAACTTGGTGTAGTGGAAGGTGGAATTAGATGATTTTTAGAGTCCCTTCTAATCCAAACCATTCTGTGATTCCAAGACACGTAGCTCGGGGTTATCCCTCGCCCGCTGAAGATGTGGTATATTTGTGAATGGACTTGTGTGTCAGACCTTAAGGATGATGGGGCTAATTTGCTGTATGTTGCACTTTTATTTTCCCTATCCTTTGGTTTCCCAAGGAGTGTTCCTGCCATGCTGGAGTCCTACATTTGCTGTGAGCAGCCGCAGTCAACCCCGTCTTGCCCCATGCGGTGCCCGCGAATGGAAGGAGCGGATCACGGACATTCTGAGTGCAGCTCCCAGCTTGTGCAGCAAATACACGAGGCAGAGGGTCGGCCTCATGGATCTGAATGTGCACTCCTGACCTAAACCTCAGGCTGGGCTGTGAAACCAGCTGAGACTTGTTCCTATAGCACTTCAGGCTTGGAAATCAAAGTGAGCTCCAGGGAGAACACGGGCAGCGTTTGAAGAGTCAGGAGGAGCTGGTGGATCTGATTAGCCTGACATGCCAGCAGGGGAAAGCGTGGGATCCCTCCATCCCCTCTCCCCATGCCCCTCTCCAGCCCTGGCTCTAATCACAGCTGCCTTGATTTGTGCCGGGAGAAGGGCAAGGAGGAACTGATGGGCTGGATTTTTCCCCTGCCGACTCTCTGCAGAGAGGCGCTGCCACTGTAGGTCTGAGAGATCAAGAGCTTTCCCCAGAGCCAGGCTTTGGAGGCATCGTAGCCCTGAGCAGCTCAATCCTTTCCCTCTTCCCTTTTCTATTTTCATTTCGTCATCATGTTCAGGACTGAGTGGTAACAAGCAAGTCCCCAAATAACCTGGTCTCCAGCAGAAGCCTCACTTTTCCACTGTGAGGAGAACCTGTTTCTAGCATAGTTCATCCCCATGTGTGTCCTGCATGACCCCATAGGAGCTGTGGGCTCTTTGTAGGGGTCTGGGACAAGACCCAAAGCAAAGCAAACATGTCTGAATTCACCCCATGGGGTTCCCAGTCCCACAAACCAAAAGGTTGAAAAATACCTGACTTGGAGTCCCGAGTGCAGTAAAAAGCCTTGGGAATACACAGCCAGTGATTTGTGTGAGGGAGGATTTCACTGAGCAATAAGGATTCAGACAAACTTGCAGAAGTGGAAGTGCAGCTTAATAGCAGAGCTGGGTTCATTTGTCAAGCCTCTTCCTTGCTTCTGTACTTAGGAGAGTGAAACAATAATTGGGAGCAAAGCTTAGGTTAATCTACACTGAGAACATGATATTCAGTAGCTTTATTAAAAGGGGTGGGGAGGGGGGAAGCATGGGGCTGCCTTGGCTCATTTTAATTTTCAGCTTCATCTTTGGTGCTCACAAGTGTTGGAAAATAACCCTGTGCTCCACTGACTGTGTGAGAAAGGAATCTCAGCTGGAGAAGATGGAGCAGTTACTCCCTTTCAGAGCAGCCTGCTAATTGTGAAAGTGCCATTAGACAGCTTGTGGAAGAAGGCTCTTAGGTGTGAAAACTGCTTTTCCCTGTGCAGGCTGGAAAGGTCAATGTGGCATTTACAAAGCCCTGGTGAGCGTCATTGGCGTGAAACTTCCCTCTCTTCCCTTTCCAAATCCAGTTCCCTGCCAAGCTGTCCCTGAGCACTGTCACTTTCCTTCCCTCTGCAAGCCAGGAGAAACCTATCTTTCTCCCTCTTGTTTGCTCCCACAGCTGGCTGTTTGTTCCAACATGGATCTTTACTGAACCCAGTGGTGTCTTTCCCATTGGTTTGATCCATATGATCCAGGAGGCTTTGCTGAGTCAGTGTTCACCCAAGAGAGGGAATAAATGCCAGTGTCTTCCGAATCAGGTTGTTTTATTGAAAGAGAAGTGGAAGGGAATATATCAGAAGGGTGAGGAAGGCTGTGGGAGAGGGAGAACATCCCCTCCCCTTCCGCCCAGGTCTGGTCAGGCAGCACTTGCACCAAGCTGATAAAGGACTTCTCAGGTGTTAGGTTGTCCCTTGGACCCCTCAGAGGAATTGTAGAGCCATAACCCACAGCTGTTGTGGCGGGAATCTCCATATATACAAGCACCTGTCAGGCATTTATTCCTTATGTATTTTTACAGCAGCCTTTACAATAGGTAGAGAAAAGCTCCAGCTGCCTCTGGAGACCTTTTAATCACCAAGGGATGCCTTCAGCTAAAAGCCCTATGCCTGAGGTGATAAACACCCAGCCCATTGTTGGAGCCTTTTGGCTTGATGAGAGTTGCATGACTCATTCTATCTTTTGTGGAAAGGAGAAAACACAGCTCTCCATCCTCTGTGCCTGCGAAGAAAGCAGTTCTGGAATACAGGTGTGGCAGTGTCTTTCCTGAGTCAAGAAAATCATGGCAAGGAGTTATTTTTCATTTAAAGCACCTCTGGTGGGTACCTGGGTACCATGTTTGCCAGTTGGTGTGAGGGCAGGGCGTGGAGGAAGGCAGGCTGCCTGCAGTGATGTTGAGGGATCAGTTTTCCCTGCTGCACAGTTTGGGAGAATCCTTTTGCTTGTATCAGTACCAAAGGAATGGACAAGGGGCAGTCCACTGAGGATGGATGGTTGTGTTCTAGCAGTGCTGGTTCCCAGCGTGGATAGTGAGAAGGGATAAATTTCTTTGCGGGCTTTCAGAGGAGCCCTTTGCAGGTCTCCAAAACTGAAGCAGACCAAGTTCTACTTCAGCAGACACCCAGACTGCAGGGATTCTGATCTGCCTCCCTAAATAAAGCCCACTATCAGCCAAAACAAGAGAGTTACAGCAGTTTGCTCTAGATAAGTGGCTTAAGAGCCTAAAATTTTGCTTTCAGGGAAATGCAGGTCTCCTTACCAGGTTGCCTGGAAGTATAGAGAACAGAAGTAGGAAGGAGATAAGCAAAGAACTTGGTGCTCTAAAAGCCAAATAACTGTCTCAGAGTTTCACAACTGGAAGATGATGTATGAACATGCAGAGAGATAAGGGAATGGGAGCTCCTGAGATGGTCTCATGCTATTTTAAAGGAGAAACAAACAAACAAACAAAACTGTTTGCTGGAGTCCCATATACACTGTACGAAAAAACATTCAGGTTTTTTGGATCTCTCTTCTGCGATTCCCACTTGCTGAAGAGAGACAAGGGCTTTATGTTAGCGGAAGAGTTGGGCTTAATGTGACCAAGTGAAGTCACCTTAGTAAAGGCCTCCTTCTTGCCCAAGAGGGGCTTCCCATGTGAATTTTATTTCCCATTTTAATTGGAAATTGAGAAGAAATGGGATTCAATTTCCGTTTACCAGCATTACTGCTCCTCACCTGGGTTTACAACTCATGTATTTTAGAACCTAAAACAAGCACTGCCATGCAGATAATGGGTTTGAAGTGTCAAGCAGCTTTGTGCAGGATCTTCTGGAATTCCAGATTGTTAATGGGCTCCAGCAGAATTCAAGTTCAAAGAAAGGGTCCAGCATGAGACTTTAAACAGAAGCTGAAAGCTAGCATCTGGCTTGGAGTATGCAAAGAGCAGGCTGCTGTGAGAGTGTGTTGGACTTGCTCTGTTTTTATTCCCATTTCCAATATTTCTGCTGATGAGCACAGCCTATGCAGGAGATGGGTTGGATGGACTTTGAGTGTGACACTGAGCTGCCACAGTGATGTCCCTTTGCTTGCACATCTGGTGACTGTTACCACCAAGGTGACAGCAGAGAAGGGTCCTGCACTGACCCTTTTCCCTAACATTCCTAGGAAACACAGGCAAGTTTTTCTTGTAAAGCCTCCTCCAGGTTTTTGTTCCTCCACGAGACACAGCCATAGCTCCTGGGAGCTTCCTTGCTCAACTAAGAGCCAGGCTAAATTCAGTGTTCCTGGGAAATGTCTCTTGATATATTTTACAGTTTAATATTTGTCCTCTGTGAAGCATCTTCCTTTCATGCTAAATGTGCACCTATTATATGCATGGCTTATTTTTAAATTCCTGGAGGAGGCTGGAGGCTCAGGCTGTCTGTAGCACAGAGGAATGCATCCCTCCAGCAGGAAGGCTCCCAACTTTATAGAACTCTCAGCCCTGTGAGCTGGATTTTCCCTGTGCCTCCTGGATTATTTGGCTAGAGGATGCATGTGCAGGCTTTTCCCAGGTACAGGCCATGAGCATTAGCCAGAAGAAAACATTCTGGAGGGGCAGTGTGTTGTTTTTCCATGTGCTGGGGAAAGCCTTTACCTCTGGATTTGGAGACGTGACTGCCTGCAGTCACTCTGTGGATTTAGGAATCCTACCCCACTGACAGTGATTGTTTTAACCAACTTGCCAGAGCTTGATTTTTCCTTTCTAAAGCTTGGCTTATTTGTCATTAGTTCTGGGGTCCTGCTAAAAGAAGAACAAACCTGAAAAACCAACAAGTCCTAGACTTTTACTCTGCTGGTATGAGTTTGGGATTGATTTAGGATTGGAGGCTGTAGGTGCCCCATCCCTGGAAGTGTTCAAGGCCAGGTTGGATGGAGCCCTGAGCAACTTGACCTAGTGAGTGGCATCCCTGCCCATGGCTGGAGGTTGGAACTGGATGATCCTTAAGGTCCCTTCCAACCCAAATACAGGTGGGAATAAAATCTGTGATTTTATTCAAAAATCTCCTCCAGTGCTCCTGAATTTCAGTGCAAGCTGTATTCTCACCTCCTTTGAAAACATAAATTCCTGTTTCCATGCTCCCACTTTTCTCTTGACAAGAATCTGACCATGCAGGAGATCAATCTCTTCTTCCCCTGTGGAAAAAGGATAGCCCAGAGAAAATTCCCAGGTGAAATAACAGGTACAAGGTCATGGTGGGAAACTCTTCTTACCCCGAGCTGCTCTGCAGTGGAGATCAGGACATCGATCGACCCAGGGGGTCCCACCAGGATCATTCCCACTGTAAACTAGTTCCAACCACGAGGGACTCGTGCGAAGGTTGCTCTCCCTCACTGCTCGTTTGGGGCTTGCAAGACAAATGTCAGATTTGAATGACTACACTGTGGGCAACCAGAGCAGAAAATCAATTAAAATACTAAGTAGCTTGGAAATAGGAGCTTTAATTACTCACAGACAGGTCTCTAAAGGGGAACAAAACCATCAGCCCGGAGTAAGGCCTCCTCTACCCTTGGGCTTTTTATTCCAGAGGTCTCAGGATGTCTCCATGGAGTGTTTTCCACGCATCCAGAGTAGGTGGCTGGATCTCTGTGCTGCTTGTTTGGGGGTGTGTGAGCTTTGTCACCCCAGGACATCGGTGGGGTGGGGGCTCCCTGCAGGTTGGGGGGGTCTGGTGGTGGCCAGGTGTTGCCAGCTGGGTTTGCAGCAAGGGATGAAGCTGCCTGGCAGGGTGTCCCCATGTCTGTGACTGGGATTGGGGCTTCCCATCCACAGTGAAGGTGGCTCAGCAATAATTTTGTTTATCAGTGGTTTGGGTCTGCAAGCCTGGGAGACAAATGATGCCCCAGCACATACAGACTTGCTGACAAAGTGATGGGCATTAGAGGGGAAAAAAAAATCATACTTTTCTCAGGGAACACCAGGCTGCAGAGCCTGTTTATCCTGTCTGCCTGTTTATTTGCTTTCTGCTGACTTACTGTAATACATCCGATGTGGGCCTTCAGCGAGGGCAGGAACCACAGGGATTTCAGTGGCTCTTCAATGGCCCAGCTCCTCCTCCCGCTTCAAAGCAGCCCAGTGCCATTTGTGGGGCTGTTGCACAACCAAAGCAGTGTGGTAATAACACCCTGAGTGTGGAAAGTACAGAACAAAACACTGATGAAACTCTTGCAGGCTTTCCAGATGCCTGTCCACATCAATGTCCTGCTGGGAAGTACACAGAGTGAAATAAGGCTCAGTAGGGGCCAGCCAGGGAATGGGTTGAGCTTCTCCTCTCCTTTCCCAGCCCAGCGGAAGAGTCTCAGGACACAAGGTTGCTCTGCAGGATGTGCTGCTGGCTGCCAAGAAGAAGGAGGGAGCCTGGGTTTATTTTTATGTAACTTCGGGAAGGAAAGGCGAGACAAGCTTTGCTTTGTGCTCTGAATCAGAAGTTTGGACACACAAACTTTCAGCTCTTCTTCCTGCCACAAGCAATTCTGAGTCTTCCTGGGGGCTGCCGCCTGACTGTCATTCCCCCACCCTAAAAGGAGACAGGATGATTTAAACTCCTCATCTAGAGGAAAAATAACAATAATAATAAAAAAGGAATCTGCCTGGGAAGAACAGAGGAGGCTTCTGCTTGCCTGCAGGGAGGAAGACATTTAAAAATATTCCTTGTTGACAGAGAGATGAGTTATTGCAATCCCTGAGCAGCCAGGGTGGGGCAGAGCTAAGAGGCTGTGCTGGGCAGTGGAGGGGCTATTGGGGGTCTGCAAAAGGGGCTCCCACCAGTGACTGCTGCTTTTTGGTGCTCCTGGCCTGGATTGCAGCAAAACTTGTCATGGATAGCTCAGTGTATTTGCACCATGGTCCATTATTACAGCTGGTGATGAGGTCAGTGGCTCTGACCCAGGAAGAGGTGACCGGTCCGGGGAGATGGTCCTGAAAGGAACCACCTTCCTGAGGCCTGGTGTCTTCCCTCAGCTGCTGGCAGGAGGGCCCTTGCAGAGGCTGTCAGCTCTTTAGTGATTATCAGCTCGTGATTCCAGCTCAGCTCTGCAGGGCAGCCGCCACGCCAGACCAGACCAGAGAGAGACGAGAGGCTCGTGTGGCTGGTTCTGCACGAAGGTAGCTTTATTGTTGGTCCCCTCTGGCAAAGGGGAAAGCCAGGGACGAGAACTCTCTCTGACAGGGGCAGAGGCCTTAGCTTTTACAGGGATACAGGGGATGGGTGAAGACCAATGGTTAGAAAGGATCTGCATAGGGTCTCCTAACGGATTGTGGGTCTGTCTTTTCTCGATGTGACCAAAGAAGTGGTTGCCTTTCCAGGGAGTCCTGCTGGGCGATTGCGAAATCTCTTATCTCAGCAGAGATCCCTCCAGGGCAGGGGCTGGGCATACCCCACAGTCCATGGTTTCCAGGGAATGATGGAGCCAGCCTGGGGAAGCTGGAAGGAGCACACGCTCTGACATGGTGCTGGTCTTCAGAGTGCTCCAGCAGCTGGAGCTGTCTCTTGCTCTGTGATGTTCTCTGCTTTTGCTTTTCCTTTCTAAAGAAACTTTCCAGGCTTGAGGGTGCAAAAAACATCCTGAAGGCAAGGAGTTGAACTCAGCCCGTGGCTTAGGAAGAGCAGTGAGACTCCATCACTGCAAATCTCTTCCTCCTGCTGAGGGGGAAAGGACTGAATGTGCCTTATGGAGCACTGGGATAGAGCTGGTGCTGGTCCAGGATAAGTGGGACATGACTGTTGGAGTGAGTCCAGAGGAGAGAGCCATGAAGGTGATTAGTGGGATGGAGCATCTAATGAGGAAAGGCTGAGAGAATTGGGATTGTTCAGCTTGGAGAAGAGAAAGCTCTGGGGTCACCTAATCGTGGCCTTTTAGAGACTTTTAGTACTTAAATGGGCTACAAAAGAGCTGGAGAGGGACTTTGGACCAGGCGGAATGGCTTCACACACACAAAGGGCAGGGTTAGACTGGGTGTTAGTGTTGCTGCCTGTTCTGAGCTTCCCCTCCCCCTCCCAAAGACATGTGCTCCGAGCTCCTTTGTTCCAAGCGCGGGCAAAGCCAAATGTAACTCAGACTCTTCAGCAGTGTCTGATTGGCCGCTCACCCCGGGTCCGCCCCCAGTCCTCCCCTTTCCCCTTCTCCTAATAAAAGATGGTCGAGGGGAGGCTACGCCCTCTCACTCAGCTCAGCGACTTTCCTGCGAACGTCTCCGGTTGTCTGTCTCATTTGAAAGCTTCTAACTGCAGGGAATTGAGCGAGCAGGGAGCTATATTTCTCCCTCTTTGCTTCTGCTGATGGTATTTGCTCTGCAGCTGATTCAGGTACCGATTTTAGAGCTACTAAAGTGCTAGATCGCCCTTGCTACCTCTCAAGGCTGCTCGAGGCTTTCTAAGGCATTGAAATACAAGCGCTAGCCGGTATAAAGCTGAAAAGATACCTTCCACATGTTAGGAAGAAATTCTTCGCCATGGGGGTGGTGAGGCCCTGGCACAGGTTGCCCAGAGAAGCTGTGGCTGCCCCTGGATCCCTGGAAGTGTCCAAGGCCAGGCTGGATGAGGCTTGGAGCACCCTGGTCTAGTGGAAGGTGTCCCTGCCCATGGCAGGGGGAGTGGAACTGGATGATCTTTAAGGTTTCTTCCACCCCAAACCAGTCTGTGGTGATTTTATGACAGGATTCCCTTTGGAGTCTCTTCCATGTCCGCATCAGGGACTTGGGATGCGCAATACCCAGCACAACCCCTCGCTCCCGACTGCTGTGCCCAGCTCTCCTGCAGCTCAGGCCTTTGGAGGGTGTTGTTTGGGCACTGAGCTGTGTGCCATAGCCTTGTCCCCAATCCAGGGTCAAAGCACTTCGGTTACTCCCAGTGCTGCAGGAGTGCCAGGGACACGGAGCCCATCAGAGCTGCGTGGTGTAAATGCCAGCAAACAATGCTTCCCACGTGCTGGAGCCAAGAGATGACATTGCAGAAACAGTCTAGTCAAAATAAATTACTTTCTGGCATTCTGAGATTATCTAAACCCTTCTTTTCCTCAGGATGAAAGGGAACAAAGGCTCTTGCCTGCTCAGGAAAGAGCCTGGAATACCATTTTCTGCGAGCCATGAGAGCTTATTGGGGGTGAAGGTAAACAAAGAGATTTGGGGTTAATTTACTCAGGATGGGGAGGAGGGAAGCAGAAGCTGTTGGATTTTAAAGCCTGCCATTCTCATGTCAATACCAGCAGGTTGCTGGTGTGGTTGTCACAGGCTACAGTGTCTTTCCAGGGTATTGACTGGCAGCCCTGGGTGCTTTCTCTAATGGCACATTGATCTTCCTCGGATCCCTTCCAGCTCCACAGCTGCCCAGTGGATTAAAGTGGTGGCAGTGCTACCCTCTCACTTCTGACGGGGCTGGAGGGGGCTCTGACTCAGCCCTGGCTGCTGGGAGGGATTTTTTTTCCTGGAAGGAGCATCCTGTGGCCTTTTTCCACTCCCACATTTGCTGTGTTTCCCAGCTCACACTCCCAAGGCAGCTTCCTCTGCTCCTGCTGTCTCTCCAACAGCACCTGCCAGACCATCTTTGGAGACAGAGGATGATGGATGTTTCAGAGCTAGCAGGCTCTGAATCCACCAACGAATCCCCATTCTGGGTGAATACAGAGGTTGGCAGATGCTGGAAGCTGTTGGTACCTCTGATGGTGGCACTGGTGTTGCCCTTCTCTCTGCTGAGGTACAAAATCATACAGAAAAAGCAACTTACCAACCTAGATGTGGATTAAAAATAATTTGAAATTTTAAAGGGAATGACTCCTCTGGGACAGGTGGCAAAACTTTGTCAGAGTAGTGTTCTGAGCCTCCACAGCTGGGCATTTTCTCTGAAGTTTTGTAAAATCCTCATTTTTTTCATAGAATCATAGAATGGTTTGGGTTGGGAAGTGACCTTAAAGATCATCTCATCACAACCCCCATGCCTTGTGCAGGGATTCATGCCTCTGGCTGCTGCAGCCAGGTGACAGAAAAGATTCGTAGGCTTTGTTGTAACACAGAGAAGTTTGCTCTGCTGGGTTTGGAAAGTGGAGAGACATCTAGAGAGAAAACCAGATTTTTAAAAAATTCTTAAGGGTTTGGAATGATGACAATTAGTCATAGTGGAAGCCTTTTTTTCAAAAAGCACGTTAGTTCCATGTTACTGCAGTCCACGGAGAACCACAGCATGAAGGGAGAATTCCTTATTCCTTGCTGTTGCAGTGGGGATCCTGCAACACGCATATATCAAACCAGGAGTCCCGTGGAAAGGAAATATATATGGACAGACAGATTCTTGATAGCTGTTTCAGAGATGTTTATTTCTCCAGCCGCATGGCCGGAGCTCTGCCCAGGAACTGTTCCAGTCACGGGACCAAGGGTCCTTCTGCCCGCGCAGGGAACACAAACCAACCAATGGGAACGAGGCTGAGCAGGGGCAGGGAAGCCCCATGTCTGTGCCCTCAGGGCCCCTCTCCCAGGGCTACACGGCAGGGGAGGGACCCCAACACCTCACCCGTTTTATTTTAATAAAAGGAGAATGAAAACAACTGGATAAACATAACAAGAACAGTTTCAAAACAAAACAAGCCACCCTCCTGAGCCTTTAAATGTCCAAACAGATTCTGTGGAACATCTTAGGGCTGACAGAAGGGAGACAGGACTCTCTGAGCATGCTTTGTGGGGAAACTGAGGCAGGAGAGGGTTTAACTTCTTCCCTCCCCCTTTTCATCCCCCACTCGGCATTGGAAAGGGATTTTTGGGGAAACAATTGGCAAAAGCATGGTTTTGTGAGGGAAACCATGGATGAAAAAACGGATTGGGAATACACTGGGGGTAATAGGACATAGGGTAAAAGGGAAAGGTGGGATTAGGAAAGGGAGACTGTAGGGGGGACTTACAATGGAGATATTGTCTAACATGACTACGATTTTTTGCATATATACTGCCTTTTACAGAAACACCATCAGGCCCAGTGACCTGCGACGCTTGTAACCCTTTTCTACCTCGTATAATTTTGAATTCCACGACTTCTCCATCTCCCAAGCTTGGGATGCATTTTTCAGGGTTATTCTTTTTAATAGCAGTTCTATGCACGAATATATCTTGCTGGTTGTCACACCTTGTTATAAAACCATAATTTTGCTTAACATTATACCATTTTACTATCCCTAAGGTCTTAGTTACTATGATCTTCTCCTTTTTCCGAGTGGCTGCTGTTTTCTGTCTCGCTGCGTCTTTGCTCTCTCCTGTGGTCGCTCCCGTGTTGGAATTGTCGGGGCTTCTCATGCCTGCGCGCCCTTCCCGGGGTCGCGTTCGGGGCTGCGCGGGCCAGGCCGGGCCGGGCCGCGCCGCTCAGTTCTCCGTGCGTCGCCTCCTCTGCTCTCCGCTTTGCTGCCGATGCCAGGCGCTGTCTTGGTGGACCTTGCCCACGTCTTCCTTTATTTTTTCTTCTTTTACCACCCTTATTAATTTTTGCATTCCCTCTCCCCAATTGCTATAAATGCTCCGTGCCACACTAAGCAAAGTCTCTAGATTCCGGGTTGTTGGACCTTGCATCTTCTGAAGCTTCTGCCGGATGTCTCCTGTGGATTGTCCTAAAAATAAATTTACCAATTGCTGCACTCCTTCTTCCGGTCCAGGATCCGAGGTGGCATGGCAACGCATCGCATCTCGCAAGTTGTCTAAAAATTCAGAAGGTGTTTGAGAGGGACCCAGCTTCATAGCATACGGGGCTGAGCAGTCTATGGCTTTAGGGATTGCTCTTTCTAGCCCTTTTATTATGAATCCCCAGTACCTTTTTAACTGTGCCATTTCATCTGGCTCATTAGGGCCCCACTCTGGATCCTGAAGAGGAAGTACCTTTTTAACATCCTCCTGTGTTATCCTGCAATCATCTTCAGCCATATTCACAGGTGTCTTTATAACTAATTGCTTTTCTGATTCAGGTAGAGCATCAAGCAGTAACTGGGTATCAGCCCAATAAGGATTGTGTTGGTTTGTTGCAGTGGGGATCCTGCAACATGCATATATCAAACCAGGAGTCCCGTGGAAAGGAAATATATATGGACAGACAGATTCTTGCTAGATGTTTCAGAGATGTTTATTTCTCCAGCCGCATGGCCGGAGCTCTGCCGAGGAACTGTTCCAGTCACGGGACCAAGGGTCCTTCTGCCCGCGCAGGGAACACAAACCAACCAATGGGAACGAGGCTGAGCAGGGGCAGGGAAACCCCGTGTCTGTGCCCTCAGGGCCCCTCTCCCAGGGCTACACGGCGGGGGAGGAGACCCCAACACCTTGCCATGAGTTTCCAAGCTGTGAAGTGTATAAAATCCCTGCATCCTCTTTCCTGTTTGGTTTTTTTTTTTCCTTTTTCCCCCCTGCTGTTTCTTCTTGTTTGTTTTCTCCCTATTTCTCCCCTGATTTCCTTTTTTCCCTTTTTTTTTCCTGAGTTCACTTTAGTAAGTGCTTTCCTCCTGCTTGGGCATTAAAGGAGAAGGGTCTGTAGCTTAAAGATATATCTTTAGGTCCCCACAGCTCCTGTTGGGGTGCTGGCAAGAGCAGCTTGAATGGTGTTTGTATCCACCAGAGCAGGGTTGACCTGCCTTTCCCCTTTGGAAGGAAGCCTTTGACTTCCAGAGGAAACCTGATGCAAAATTGAGAGCACTTTGATTTATCCATGGAAATACCTTGTTTTAGCAAAGAAAAATCTAAAAACTTATTTTCTCCCTCCTCCCTTGGCCCCCCCCCTCCCCCCCACATTTTAAATAGCACAGCAGATTTGCCTGCTGCTCCAGCTTCTTCCAGCTGCCTGTGGGATTCCTGAGGAGGAAAGGCCATGCTTCCCACCTCTTTTGTAGAGCTGTGAATACCTGTGTGTGTTGGTTCAACAGCAAACATCTGCAGCTTCCCCCTCTCCCGTGGCAGAGCTGTATCGTGCATGGCAGGAGCAGCACGGAGCAGGTGGATGGGCTGCCTGGTCCCTTGCCAGGTGAGTTGGCAGGAACCTGCACATTATTCCTTGAAATTCTCTGTGGGGTTTGATGGATGTTCACTGCTCAGAACATTTTGGTTCTGTTTAATTGGCAGGTTTTGATGAGCAGCCGCTGGGGCAGGAGGTTCTCACCTCTCCCTTAGGGAATTCCCAGGGCTGGCAGAAGCCATGAGGATAATCCTTTGAGTTCTTTTATTTGGAGCAAACATTTGCATGTGGGCTGAATTTTAAAAGGGTCATCCTTGGTTATCATCACCCAATGGTAAAAGGTAAAACTTGGCTCTTTCCACCTTCACCTTGGGCAGATGAAGCCATGTTAGAAATGACCCCTTAATTTTATCCCTCAGTGTGTGAAAACAAAAACCTGCTGGGGGACTGAAGCTGAAAGTCACCTTTTTGGGTGGACTCAGAGCTTCCAGAGAGAATCCCAGTTCTCATCCAAAGCTAATAGAGAGAAAATTTCCCTAGGAAATAGGGACACAGGCCTGAGAGCATTAAACTGGAACTTTATGCCAATTAATAGCCAGATAATTACAACCCGTTCCCTCCTACTTACTGCTGACTTCCCCACGTAATTTTCTTCTAATTTTTGCTTATTAGGCACGCAGAAAAGATGAGTTACTCAGCGTGCTGCTTGCATTTGATACGTGGTAGACTCCACAGTAGGGAAGACTGATGTTGTCCATCCATCCTGGATCAGCCTCTTGGGAGCAAGGAGCATGCTGGACAGACTGATGGTGCTTCTCAGCTTGTCAAGGGATGGAGAAACTTAAGGAAAATGGTGGAGGAAAAAAGTCAAGGCTGGACAGAAAAGGCAAAATGGTGAGTAGAGCGGGGTGCTGCTTCAACAGGATCATAGATTTTCCTCAGTCTTCCCCCAGGCCCTTACTCTGCTCTGAGTCTGTTGTAGCAGCCAGAACCCTCTGGTCTTGCTCATTTTCAAATCTGAAAAAGCAAAACTGGCATCTTCTCCACCCATAAGAGTTGCCCTCTCCCTTGCAAAGGGAGGAGTCGTTGGCCCTGGCACAGGTTGCACAGAGAAGCTGTGGCTACCCCTGGATCCCTGAAGTGTCCAAGGCCAGGTTGGAAGGGCTTAAAGCAATCTGGGATAGAGGAAGGTGTCCCTGCCTATGGCAGGGGGATGGAATGAGATGGTCTTTAAGGTCCCTTCTCACCCAAACTATTCTGTGATCTTATGATACCGTGCCAGCCCTGACATAAAAGGCAGAGAAACTTCCACCAGCAATGCTCTGTCATACCAATTCCAAGGAGAAAAAGAAAAAGAAGAAATCAGCATTGCAGACTTTTATGAGCATTAAATTAAAACAGTGCACGGGGTCTGTTTTGGTTCCCAGGCACAAACATTGTCTCAACTCTCCCCCTGCCTGCTCTCTAATAACGGTGGTACCCACAGGTTAAGCTCAGCCTGGGGGTGATATGCAAAAAGAAGGGAAATAAATAAAAAGCACCAGCCTTGTGGAGCCTGGTAAATGTAATTTCAGGTGTCTTGGCCTCTCTCATTACTCCTGTTCCCTGGCTTCCAGGAAATTAATCCTGCAGAAGGAAACCCCCAAATGTCTGAGTCACATTACCCTGGAAGTGGTGGGAGCTGGGAGCTGCTCAGCAAACTCACCTGTGTTAGACAGTGGGCCCTACACAGGGAGCAGGGATTTCAACAAGTCATGGAGTGGTCTGGGTCGAATCTTTAAAGCTCATCATGTTTTAAACCCCCTGCCATAGGCAGGGGCACCTTCCAGGGTGCTCCAAGCCCTGTCCAACCTGGACACTTCCAGGGATGAGGCAGCCACAACTTCTTCTGAACAACCTGTGCCAGGGCCTCCCCACTCTCACAGTGAAGAATTCCTTCCCAATATCCCATCTGACCATGCTTTCTGGCAGTGGGAAGCCATTCGCCCTTGTCCTGTCACTCCATGCCCTTGTCCAAAGTCCCTCTCAACCTCTCTTGGAGCCTCTTTGGGCACTGGAAGGGGCTCTAAGTTCTCCCTGAAGCTTCTCTTCTCCAGGCTGAACAATCACAATTCTCTCAGCCTTTCCCTATAGGATAGGTGTTCCTTCCCTCTAATCATCTTCACGGCTCTCTCCTGGACTTGCTCCAAAGATCCCATCCTGTCCCTTATCCGAGGGCAGCTCGTTTCCCTGCTGCTCCACAGGGTTTGATACCTCTCCCTGATGGGCTTGTTAAAGTAATTAGATAACTGCTGCCAACACTCATGTTCACTTAATAAGTATGCTAATTGGTATTGACCAGTGTGTGGCAGGCACTTTGTCACGTGCCAATTAGGAGTGCCTAAGAGGTGCTCCAGAGCCTGGTGATTAGACCTCCGGGTGGGGATCCAAGGAAATGCCCAGGCAGGACCTAAAAGGGGTGGAGTGAGCACAGGGGTGTGTCAGGCCCTGATAATCAGCCTTGAAATCATTCAGGGCTTGCTTGTGATGGATTAATGTGATCTGTATCAACCACACACAGTCGTTTTAGTTATGCCACCAGGGGTGTGGGAGGTGGGTAAAACAGTTGGATACACAAGGCAGGGTTAGGGCAGACAAACAGGATCGTGGCTGTGGAGGAGAGTTGTTGGAGTTCAGCTGCACATGGTGGTGGAGCTTATGCTGAGCACTGAAGAGGGATGAATGGTCAGCCACAGCTGCTGTTGCTCCCCTGGGATGCTTCGTGCTGGCCCATCCTCCTCTTGCAGCCCCATTTCACTTAGTGTATCCAAAAAAAGCAAGTGTTAGCTCTTCCCCATTTATTCCTTCCCCAGAAACGTACTGCAAAACGCTCTGCTTTCCCTATATTTGTCTTCTATTGTGCTGGCGGCTGCTCTCATTTGTCTGGAGTGGTTTATTTATTGCCACCATTAATTAATTTCATTTGGGTAGGAAGGACACATCCTCTGGGATTGTCTGTGTGCTGGAGACCATTACTGCATTGGTGTCACAAAAGTCCCTGGCTGCTCCTGGCCTGGCACAATTAATCAAGTGGCGCCACTCAGGTCCGTGTATAACAAGGCTGGCCCTGGGATCTTTTCCCAAGAAGGAGCCCAGGCATTGCATGGAAAAGGCCACCTATTTCTCCAGCTGGTACTCAGGAGCTCCTACCTCCCTCCCACCCCAAAATGGGAGCTCCTGCTCCTGCCTTCTGCTGTGGGATTGGCTAAGAGCTGAGCTGAAAAGCCAAAGCAGAAGTTTGTGATGGTCCCTCTTGACTTGGCCCGAATTCACCAATTTAAAAAGAGAACAGCCCTTGCCTTCTCCAGGCTGTGCCACTGTCTCAGCACATGTAGCCAGTCCTGGAGCACCACAGGAAGCCTGAAGGAGCAGGGGCTGGTTGGTTTCAGGAGCACATTTCTCAGAAATACAGTGACCTAATCTCACTCCTATTGATTTTGAGCTATATTTATACATACGCATGGGGACAGACAAGTGCTGCTGAGAATACAAAATCCTGTACTCCTGGAAGGGCAAAAAATTGTTTCCTCCAGGTTTGTTTTCAAGCCTAAGGAAATAAAGGACCAGGCAGAGAGCCTGACCCAGTTTCTGGTGGGTCTGTGAGACGGGTCCCCATTCCCAGCCCCTGCCAGCACTGCAGGAGCATGGTCCAGGTTGTATTAAGGAGGTGCTCCTTCCCAATCCCAAAGGTATCCAGCTGCCAAAAAGCATCACCTTCTGTTATTACTGCCTCCCTCCCTGGGGTATGTAAAGTGGGAAGAGAAAAAGCCCCAGAAAATTAGGCAGAGCAGTTTATCTGACAGGCCAGCACTCTCCCAGATAAAGGAACAAACAGAGTTTGTCTCATGGTCAGGGTGATGCTTAGCCACAAAAGAAGAACAGGGAGAAGTTAATTAAACTCTGAAGAAGCCATTTATTAGGGAGGGGAAGTAAGACATGGCTTTTCTTCAATACTGCAGAAAGGTTCATTATAGAGGAAACCCATCCTTTAGTAGTTAATAAAATATTTTCTCCCACCTGGCTTTGAGGGATGGCTACTGGAGGGCCCATGGCTCATTTTAATGGGCACTTTTCCAAAGTGTCCATGGCCCATTGGCTAAAAGGGTTTAGAAAACAGCCGTTTCTGAAAACCAGGGAACCACAGAACTTGGCAGGGCTGTAAACAAAGGCAGAGGAGCCTTTTGTGGAGCCTTTTCCATTTGCCATTTCCATCTCCAGTGCTTCTGTGCTCCGTTCTGCTGGACATGCTGGTGGCCCATTCTGTCGCTGGGAAAAAAGGGTTTTTCTCTGTTCATCCCTTCAGTGAGAGAACAGGAGCCTTCAGCAAGGACACAGATTAAAGAATTCATAGCCACTGTATATATTTTTCAGAATAAAAAAACCTCAACTAAACCTGATTTTAGATGATGAAGCCCCAGCAGCTCTAAAGCCCCAGAACCCCCATGCTGGGAAACCCTTTAAATCCTGAGTCTGTGTTTGCTCCTAGCTGCGCTCGACTCACCCTGGTAACTCCCTCCCCTGGGGTGGGAAACTAAAACCTCTTGTTTTCCCCAGGCTCTGAAATCACCCATTTTCAGAGTTGCTGGTAAACATCACAGTTACAACTCCAGAGGAGAATTTAAAAGGAATTTGAAAAGACTGCTTGTTTTAGAGAGGCTTTTTCTCATTTCAGCTTGTGTTAGCTATGCTAAAATTCAACAGTTATTGAGTTATTATCTATAAAGCCACTGTGCATGGTGGTAGATGTGACTTTGTCACCTGCATCCTCTACCCTGTGGAGCCTTGAGAAGATGCTTTTGCACTTACTTAGTGACAATTTAATATTGACAGGCCTTTTATTGTGCATCAGTCCCCTGAATCTGGGGAGTCCAGGTGGGTCTGGGAGAAAATTTAAAAAAAAGAACATTTGATGGCAATGCTTAGTTAATACCAAAAAGATTAAAACACAGCCAACCTCCAAGAATGGGAAAAGGACCTTATGATATTTAGTGAGCAGATAATAAAACAGCAGATGAAATTCAAGGATGCTAAATGAAAAACAGTGCACGGGGGGAAATCATTGGTCTCTGAACTGGCTGTTACTGCTCAGGAAGGAGATCTGACAGTTATGCCGGAAATAATCAAAATGACACTGCTGGTCCATGGTAGTCCAAAAAAAAACCAGGGAGGTAAGAGAGGCCAAAATGGGAAATGTTTTTGTGCTGCTTAATGAATGTCTGGTATCTCCTGCCTTGAGTAATTTGTGAGTAGCCCACAAAAAATGGATGGGAAGAAGCCTAGAAAATTATCCACAGAAGGCAAGGATTGATAAAGGCAGGGCCAGACACAAAATTGTTTGTGTTGTAAAGCTGAAGAATTAATCAGCAATGATGGCTTAGTCCAATAAACACTTGGAATCAGGAGTGTTACAGAATCCCAGAATGGTTTGGGCTGGAAGGGACCTTAGAGATCATCCAATTCCAACCCCCTGCCATGGGCAGGGACACCTTCCACTAGCCCAGGTTGCTCCAAGCCCCATCCAACCTGGCATTGGATACTTCACTTGTTGAACTTCATGAGGTTCACACAGTCCCACCTTTCCACCTGTCCCTCGAGATGCCATCCCTTCTGTTCTAGATACTGGGAAGATCTAGAGAACTTCCAAGAAGCAAAGACAAACTCTTTACCCAGCAGCCCGGTAGAAAGTAGGACTCATTGCCACAGGAAATTTTAGGTACTGGAAGCTTACATAGACTTGGAAAGTGATTAGATATTTTCACAGGGGGAAAAAAAATAAGGGATTAAATGGTTGTTTCTCCCCATCCTGTTCCAGAGCAGTTGGTGTGAGAAGACAAAGGGAGCTTTGCCAGAGGCTCACTAGGACCTGTCTTGTGTCCCATCCAGTTGGTGGCTTGGACTCTCTGCCTTTTCTACCTCCATCAAAACCCACTGAACTGCTTTCTGAGGATTCTGAGTGGACTGAAACAGCCTCTGGAACAGCTTTGTTAGCCGAACACAGAATTAAACTCATTATTTTTACTGTGAATATTTAAACCGTGTGCTGAAGGTGCCCGTGGTGTTTTCCCTGTATTGCAAATCCACCAGGAGCAACCCCTCAGGCTGCTTGGCTGCCCAGCTGCCCTCTCCCCAGGGGATTTGTGGGATCTGGGTCTTGTTCCTTACCGCAGAGGGAATCAGCCAGGGTTTTGCAGGCACAATACCCTTGGAGCTGGGAGGTGATGCTTCATTCCTCAGCAGAGCCCGGCTGCTGGAAATAATCTGCCCAATGGTCCCCTTTATGGCCGGGCAGACAGGCTGAAATTCACAGCCACCACTTACCAAAGAATAATGGAACATTTCCTGAGATGGCAATAAATATCCCCTGCCATGACAACCCTCACCAGAGCCTCTTCGATCCAGGGAAATACTTTAAAACTCAGCAAAGTGAGACTTTTTTTTTTTTAATGCCTCTTTACTTGCTGGTTGCAGCTGTTCCCAGTCAGGGTGAGGGAGCATGGATGGGGTTTGTGGCTCCCTGGGGAGTTCCAACACTGGCCCAAGTGGCCCTGTAAGGCAGAGGATGACTCTGAGGAAAATTCCTTCTCCCCAGGCTGATGGAAAGGGAGAGGTTTGCAGCTGCTGTTCCCTACCAAGAGGTTTGTTCTGGTCCAGAGCAGCTCTTTCCCACCATGAGAAGGTGATGACACCACGGTCTGCTGGAAATATAGTGTGGTCTCAACACAGCCAGCTTGGCTCCTTTTCCCCAGGACAGTTTTCCAGTAGTGGGGGTGCTCAGCATGGCCTCTTGGTTGTTGGGCTGATGCAGATTGCAAAGAAAACCCATCAACTGGTAGAAAAATGCTCTCTGAGGGTGTCTGGGCCCAGCCAAATGTGGTTGAGTCCTCTTTATGCAGCAGCAGGTCTGACTGTACTGGATGCAAAGCAGTCTGTGCTGGTTTCCCCAAAGGGCTGGGCTTCCCTCACTCTACAAAAACAGAATTGCCACAGCCAGGAGAATGCTCCATGACAGGGACTCATCCTGCCTCTGCTGCTCTGATGAAAACCAGCCTGGAGCCCAGACATGATGGCTAAACCTGAGGCCTCATGCACAGGCTGAAACCAGGAAGAGATGGGGATGTGGCAGCACCAGGCTGGGGGAGCTTTGCCACTTCCGATCTGGATGAGAGCCTAGGCACAGCAACCCTAGGGAAGAAATGCTCTTAGCAGCCCTGGCCACAGAGGGAAAAGGAGGTGTTTGATAGTGGAAGAAAAGCTGATGGTGGGAAAAGCGATAGATTTTTCAAATGCAGCCAGTGAATCAGTCTCATGGCTGTGGTCACTTTAAAATGGATCAGCAGAAATAAAGTGGGTTTAGATCTACAGTGGGAACATGCAGCAAGGAGCAATGGGAAGCGGGAGACATCAGATGGCAGCACCCAGCAGAGAAGATTGACTTAATGGGATCAGCCCTCATTTTGTTCTTATTATCAGCGCCTTGGGAGTGCAGCTTCTCTTAATTAATTCCTTTGGTCTCTCACACATGCAGCTGAGGTCTGTGTCCCATCACTGGCTGCTTGGGCTGGTGCCTGTGGGTCAGGGCAGGTAGGAAAGCACAGAGGTCCCTGTGCAGTCAGTGCCAGCATCCCAGAATGGTTTAGGTTGGAAGGGACCTTAAAGCTCATCCCATTCCATGGGGAATGAGGCAGGGACGCCTCCCACTAGACCAGGTTGTTTAGAAGAGTTCTTAATCGTGATTGGGAAAGAGGGGCTTTTCCCCCAAGACACTTGTGGAACATTCCAAAATCAGCATCTATTTTGAATGCATTTGATTGTAATATAGAATTCTCTTACTGGCTGCATAACTGGGCTGAAATACAGACAAATCTCGCCCTCCCTTCTCCTGCCATGGCGTTGCAAACAATTCACTAGTTTTTGGGGAAAAGTATTTCCCTCAGTCTCCCTTCGATGGTTCACTGTGTTTTTAATGTGGAGCAGGAAGAAAGAAAGAAAGAAAGAGTGAGCTCAATTTATGTTCTTGGTATCACTCAGCATTTTCTACACCTATGGTTAAGTTGTGATTGCTATCAAGGCTATCAAAATCTCCAGAGGCTGAAAATCAAGGTGAAAGCTTGCTTTCATGGATTATTTCCAGTCACTTTTCTTCTGGCTATGCTAAAAATAACGCAGGAATAGCTTTCTTCGAACATTCCTATTCCCTCCTGGCTGGAACAGAGAAGGTCAGGAGGATGAAAGTGAACAGCAGTGTGAGGAAGGAGTCACGGCAAACTCTTTGCTTCTGTGGGTTTGGATGAGATTTGTTTGCTGGTTTGTTTGAGTTTTTCACTTTGATCTCAACTTGATTAACTTTCCTTCTGCATTTCTTCCCTTTAGCCCATGGTGGGGAAAGCTGGGTGTTTTGGTCCTACTGAAGCAAAATACTTGCCGGTTTTAACCATTTCTGTTTGAAAATCTATGAGAAACATCCCCAAATCTAGATGGGGATGATAATATTGCCTCCAGTGTTTTAGGATCTTTTTAGGATTTTAGGATTTTATCCAAGACCTTGGGATGATGCTGTGTTCTGTATCTTGTGTCAGGATAGCTGACCTTTCCCTTGCAATGGTTATGGATTTTCTTAATTACTGGTTTGGTCCCTAAATTTTCTGCATCTTTTTAGTCTGGAGTTTTTCGTAGGATCTAACAGGAGATACTGGTACTCCAGGAGACAGCCAAGGTGTTATCTCAGGGTGGGCATCCAGGAGAGGAGAGCTCCTGGAGGCCACTCAGAGGAGGAGATCCCACTGCAAGGCAGCTGGAGAGGGAATTTCTGCCATGGCTTGGCTAAGGAGAGCCTGACCCCATTGCTTGGATGGACCTCAAGTTGATTAGAGGGGGAAACAGCCTTTCATTTGCAGATGATATGCATTTCCTGCTGGTTTGCTGCTTGCCCTGAGCTGGCACAGCAGCGAGAAGGAGCTCTCAGGGGGTCCTAGCCTTCTTTCCCCAAAATTTCTGCTTTTGAGGTGCTCTGGGGACACCCAAAGAGCTGGCTCCCACATGGAGGAGATGCTCCCAAAAGAAATTTGCAGCAGGGTGGCCCCTGTGGAGCCAAGAGAGCCCTGCTGGTCCCACAGGAAAGCTGTTACAGGGATTTCTTTGGGTTGGTGCCAATTCCAAGTCCCAAGTTTCTTTGATCCTGGGCTATTGGTACAACCACAGGAGTTTCTGCCTTGTGTTGTCCCAACTTTTTCAAGGAAGGCTTTCCAGAAACAGTCCCAGGATACAAGTTGTGGGATGATAACCTTGGAAAACCAAAAGGAGAAGCGTGTATTTCTCCAAGGCTTGTGATACAAACCCTGACTCAGGCAGGGCTTCCTTACAGGCCTTTTCCAGCTTTCCAAGTGGCTTTCCAAGCCAGTTTTCCCTATTCTGGGAGAAAGGTTTAGGTTTTGAAGCAGCGTGTGTAGATGTATAAGACAAGGATCCTTGAGGGTGTTAGAGATGGTCCAGGGAGAACTAGAAGGGAGCAACAGCCAATCCTGAGGCAGCAATAATCCCTGCAGCTCTGGAAGGCACCAGGACATAACCCAGGGCAGAGGCAGCATCAGGGGAGTGCTTCCCAAGGCAGCTGGGAGTATCAGGTGGGGTACCAGGGACAAGAGCTCAGGTAGACTTTAGAAAGAATTTTTTTAAAAAGCAGCATATGGAAGCATTTGGCAAAATTCCTACTGAAAGGAGGAAATACATACTTATATTTATGTGTTTAGATATAATTCAGCAGCTCTGCCAAAACTGTGATCCCCTTGTTTTTCAAAGGGGAAGACAGCCCACCTGACAGGTAAAGTAAGGCAAATGCAATGCTGCATTTTTAGGGGGGGAAGCATTGCTGTGTTGAAGAGTTAAGCTGGAGCTGCAGCCTGGAAGATGTTCCCAAAGATAAGGATCAGACAGGCACTTACAGAATGGAATCTGACAGGCCCTTACAGAATGGAATCCTCAAATAGTTTGGGTTGGAAGGGACCATAAAGACGACTCAGTTTCAGCCCTGAAATGGGCAGGGACACTTTCCACTAGACCAGGTTGCTCCAGACAGCTGGATCCAAAACTCTGCAGTAAAATTAAATATCATTGTCTTGTAATGTAGTTCTCTACCTCATTCTTAGACCAGGAAACTTTATCTTCATAATAACTTTTTATGTTATTCTAGGGTGCAGGAGGCTTCTTTTATATTTATCAATTTTCTTCTCATCTCCTAAGCGAGGTGCTGGCAGGCAGAGGAGGGAATTCAGCCCCAATCCTGAGGCTCGTGCTCTCATCCTGAGTGTGTAAATAATCCAAGCACTGATGGGATGGCAAAGGCTTGGCATTAAGGATGGCCTTGAGGGGATGTTCAGCCTGAGATCCTGCTCAGTGGGCACTGAGCCAGCATTAGCCCATGGATCATCTGGGGTGGTCACTCCAGCTGTTTGTTATTCCTTATTGGGAGCGTGTGACTGATCACCAGCATTACCCGCTCTGGCTTCTGTGCTCTGATTAGATTCCTGCAATTTTGTGAGAAGTGGGATAATAAATAACAAATCCTGAGGAGTGAATAACAAGTGCCTCTGTGCCAAGGGGTCCTTCTTTGCATGCCCAAACGAGGATTTTTCTGCTCTTGCTCTTCTCTGCCTGCAACTTTTTATTGGTGTGATGGCTTTGGGGGTGTTGTCCCACTGGAACTGGAAGCAAAGAGCTGTTTGGATGTGCATTAGCCAGGCGAGGTGGCAGCATTTTGGACAGGTTGCCCAGAGAAATTGTGGGTGATCCATCTGTGGAAGTGTTCAAGGGTGGAGCTTTCATCAGTGGAAGGCATCCCTGCCCATGGCAGGGAGTGGAACAAGATGAGCTTTAAGATCCCTTCCAACCCAAACCATTCTGGGATTCAGCCAACTCAGAATGCCACTGCTGTCATAGCTCTGGCCATGTGCTGGGAATGTGTTGGGTTGTTTTTTCCTCTGGTGCTCTCTGCCTGCTGCTTCCAGCTGCTGGGATGGAGTCACCTCCTTTATCACCCCTGCTCTGGTGTCCTTTCAAAGCTGGCAGTGTCACCTTTTCAGAGTGCGAGTGCGAAGCTGAAACTCTTCTACAGCTTTGCTGGAATGCTGGGGGAAAGTGGCAGGAAGGGTAAGGGACATAAATTTCCTTTTCCTGCCCATCAGAAAAAAAAACTGGTCTCCATGATGCCAGCTTGGTGTGCTGGGGACAGGATGCCACACTGGAGTTTTGGGGTGGCTGCAACCATGTTTGCCTTTTTTTAAGGCTGTTATGCATGCTGAGCATTTGCAAGGGCAATGCTGGAGGTACCAGTGATGCTTGTGAGGCAGCTCCCTGGCAACCCAAACCATTCCCAGCCCCTTTCCTACCAGCAGGGAGTTAAAGCACTTGCAAACCCCCGTGTCTTGCTCTGGGGGTTTGTGCATGGTAACAGCATTGCAGGCTCCTTTTCCCTCCTATTTGATTCTGCCCAAAAAAAAATCTTATTTTCCCTAAGGACTTTTGAAATATTCTGTTGATTTTTTGGTCCCCCTCTACTTTTGAAAAGGCCATGAGGAAGGTCTTGTCAGCAATTTAATGGGGAGATAAAAGAAGATAGAAAAAGGGGATTGTGAGCAGAGGCAGAGTGCCTGACATCTGGACAGGGCTAATGTGTGATAAGACGGGAGGGTCGTAGGAAATCCTCTGTGCTTGATCTCTCGCCAAGGCAGGGCTTGGACCTGACGGCTTTAAAGCCAGGTCCATGTGGATAGAGTCTGGGTTGCCCAAATCCCTGGCGGTGCCTGCGGATCAGGTAGATGGAGGCCTGGGGTCCTGCTTGCTCAAGTTAAAAGTCTCTTCTGATTGACTTCAAAGGGATATAAGCCCAGATTATCTGCACTGTCCATTTTGACTGGGGAGATAAAGAATTAAATAAATAAAAAGGAAGCTGCTGCTTCCAACCTGAGTCCCCGGAAGATGGAAAATGATTGTAGGACCAGCCAGAGGCTTGGGGGTACTGATGTCCTTCCAGAAATCTTTGTGATCCACCCAAATCTGCATATGGAGGTGGTTAGAACAGGCACTAGGAAGAGCAGTCATTACTTTTTTAGTTATTGAGCTTGTTAATGATTTGATTTGTCTCGGTGTTTTTCCATTCCTCCAAGGACTTGTGGATGGAGCAGCTGGTTTTCAGTAAAAACCAGGCAACCAAACAGGGATATGTTTGGATGTTGCTTTGGGGCTTCAAACACCCTTTGGCTCCTGCAGAATTGAGTGCCAGTACTTCAGCTAACAGAGTTTGTAGCAGAACCCTCACCTTGTCCTCAGCCCAGCATGGATCTGGGGGACAGCTCCAAATCCAGGCTCGGTTTTACCACTTAGGCCCCATTTTGGGTTTCTGCTGGTCTCCTTCTGCAAAGTTTTGCTCTGTGCCAGAGAAAAACCCAATGACAAAAGCTCAGCTTTTGGGGAAGGAGTTTTACCATGAGTGCAGAAGTTTGTGTGCAAGAAGAGCAAAGAAATTGTAGTCAAATGCACAATATCTCTTTTTTTTGTCCAAGATAGCATTTAAAAAATTTTTTTTTTTTAATGACAAAGAAGGCAATGATGAGGCACAGAAATAATTAGAGCTACTGCCTGTGTAGTAGAGATGCTGGCTCAAATGTTTCTTTCTCTCCATCCACAGGTGAGAATAACTTCAAAACTTAAATCCAATATAGAAAGGCAGAGAGGGAAAGGTTTAATTGTCCCAACTCTGCTGCAGGCTGATAAGCTCCCATTGATTTTCTGTAGTCAAGTCTCCAGAGTGAACGTGGGTGATGTTTGTGCAAGTAAGTGCACGAAAGTTTCTCACTCCTTAGGTATTCCTAATTCTCCATTTCCTATTTCTCATGGAGAGAGCTTGGTGCTTCCTCCAGAAAATGACCATTTGCAACACAAATTTTTTAGGGTTTGGGTTTTTCTCACTTCCTTTTTATGCTTTCTATTGGTTTCCTATGAACTTCCCATCAGAGTGGGGAGAGAGGTCTTAGGAAAAATGTCCCTTCAACAACATGTGTCCCTCAACCTGAAGCTCAAAGCAGCTTCATGTTCACCCTGTCCTTTAAAACCATCTGTTCCAGTGGTCTAATCCCTGCCTGTTTCTGCCTGCAAACTCGGACAGAGGGAGTAACACAAAGGCAGTACCCAACTGGGGATTTCTCAATAACTTGAACTATTTCGTTCTGAAAAGCAAAAAAATATCCACTTGACTCTTTATCTATTTATTTTGAGGGTTTGTTGGAAAGAAAAATAAATGAACACAGGAAGAAGAGATGATCCAGCAAGTTTTTTGTTCATTTCAGAAGCCTACAAGCTCCAAAAATTTTGGGTGTCTACCTGGAACCTGGCTGCTTATCTCACCTGAGCCTCCAAACCCACTGAGATTTTTTTTCCTCAGTGCTAATTATAAAAAATTGGTTTGTAGTGCTGGAGAAATGTCCAAAGGAGCCAAAAAGGAGACAAGCAGCATTCAGATTGGGGGGGGGGGGATAGAAAGAAGAGAAAGCACCAACCTCCCTGGAGATGTAATAGGCTTAGTAGTCCTGCTTGACACATGTCGGATAAAATAAAAAAAACCCACAACAATGTTTATAAGAAGATTAGCTTGAACATGGTGTAATTTCTCCAGGGACTGGCCATGTTTGAAGCCCAAACCACCAACTCCCAGAGCCTTATCAGAGTAATGAATTTCCACCACTTTGGGCCATTAAAAATCCTCATGCCAGCCCCCTTCCCTACCTGAAACATCTTGGATTTGGGGCACATCTGCTGGGGATGGTTGGATTTGTGCTGTGCCCCTCCTTGCCAGGCTGGAGGTGCGTCGTTGGAAGTTAACTCACTGGAAATAACCGGATGTGACTGTCTAATTTGTGGCTGCCATCCCTCTGGGAAAAAAATCCCTGTTTCTGGGCAGCAGATTATCCTTGGGCTCATTACAACATTGTTCCCAAACAAATCCCCCAGGCTTCTGCCTGTAATCACTTTTACATATGTGTAGGCAAATATCCCTCCATCCATGTCCGCAGGTGGGGATGGAGCTGGAGCCACATGATAAATGGGAGAAGGGATGCGGCCACAACCCCTTGGACAGTGTCTGGAAACCACCAGTGCTGACCAACTGGTCAAATTTGACCACTGGTCAAATTTCAAATCAGGTTTGATTTCCCTGAAAACCAGTAGACATAGGGTTTTTGGCCTTTTTCGTGGTTCACTGAGTTTGGAGTTTTTTTAAGAAAAGCAACTAAACAGCAAATGTAAAGCAAGTGGCTTTTAAACATTCAGCCGAAATTATCAGCAGGTATCAGTCTGGGGGAGAGCAGAGAGGTTATCCTGTACTTCCCGTGGCTATTTTAGCCCCATCCAGCAGTGCCATGGAGCTGCTCCAGTGCTCGGTCCCTGCAAGCATTGCCTGGGGCTATGTTCCTTAAGCCCACTTTTCCCATGAGTGGTCTTCTGGTAAAATCCATAATTCTCATGGTTTTAACCCATATATTTTGGAGTATCAGAACCAAGACGCAACAGCTCTTTTATATCTGCTTAATTAGGGGGATGTGCTGGCGATGGTGCCAACCCCAAAAGCAGGATGGTCACCTGTAGCCAGTCTTTAGAGCCTGTTTGGGGACCTCTTTGGTGATATTTTGGTGACAATCTCTGGGGGAACATGTCAGGGTACTGGTGGGGTTGATGAGGTGTTTTGTAGATGCGTAGTGATGGTGATGATATTTGTGGGGTATGGGGTGAGCAGTTTGTGAGATTTGGGATGTTTGTGAGATATGGAGGGCAGGCTTGTGGTACTCAGGGAATTTGGATGGGATTTGTGATATTTGTGCATTCCAGTTTGGAAGGTCTGAAAGAGCTTGTGGCATTTTGGAAATGCCCAGATCCACACTGGAGCAGCTGGTGGGGGAAGATCCTATGCCAGCAGGCAGCACTTGTATTCCACTTACCCACCCCTGGCAACCTCCTTCCATGGGATTACAAGTGATTAATCAGGTGTGGAAACACAGCCACCCTCACTTGGCAGGCAGAGGCAGGAGCAAAAGTGAGGAATCCCCTCACCCTTCTTCCCATCTTTCCCCCTGCTCTCCTGGTCATCCACGGGGATGCATTTCCTGCTGGCCCTCCAGACTCATATGGAAGAGTCATGCAAAGGGCTAGGAAGTTGTCCTTGCTTTAAAAATTTGCAAGAATTCTCTATGGCCAAAGCGCACTTGCTAGAGCAGATACTTGAATTTGCGTGGTGCTCCATGAGAAACTCCCTGAGAGATCTCTGCCTTTACCTCCTTTCCATGACTTACGATCCTCCTCTTGTCATTTCCCTGCTCCACATGGTGAGGAAATTATTTATTTATGAAGGGAGGGGCTGTTAAGGGAGATGGATTATTCATTTGTGCTTTAAATACAGGGGAAAGGGAGAAAATACTCTTCTTCCTTCTTCTTCCCTCCCCCTCCATCTCCCATGGTGGGCTTGGGCCTACATCCCCTATTTTTCATCCAAATGGAACGGTTTATTTTTATCTCTCTTGAAAAATAAGCGTTAAAAGATCCAAGATGGATCACCCACATGCAGATCTTCCAGGGCTGCAGGGGAAGGAGGCTGTGGGGAATATCACGGCTGAGAGGAAGCCAAAAGATTAAGTCAGGAATATGTGTGGAACTGAAGGGTGGCTGGACCATTCATTCCCATTAGGGAGAGGTGCAGCACCATTAATAATCATTTTAACAACAGCAGACCTGAGCCAGCAGGGCTGGGCTGCATTTCTGGAGAGGGAATTTTTGTTTAATAAAAGAAATAATGTCATGCATACAAATGAGAAGGGGCAGCGGGGCTCACTTCTCCTACCTGATATTTATTATTGCTCTACCTGCCTTGAAATAGGAACATTTATTTGGCTAACAAATATTAAAAGGGCTGTGTGTGCCATATTTCCTTTCCTACCCCAGAATCTTTGGGTTTAAAGCTCCAAAAGTGCTGGTTTCTGAGCAGCTGTAACCCTTTCAGGGAGGAAAAGACCATCTCACCTGGCTGAAAGCATCTAACCAGCAGAAATCCCATGTTTTCAGGGGGTTTTTACACATCTCAGAAGCCTGAACAGTGAGGCTGGAGTTGGCCAAAAGGTCTCATTTTGCTCAGGTGTGCTCTTTGGAGCCCATTTTTTTCTGTAAAATCAACAGAGTGCAGGTCCCAGAGATGGAGTGTCACTGCATACTTTACCCATACCCCCAAATGGTTTAAAATAGATAAGGCGTTCCTTTTTAAAGGAATAAAGGAGTAGAAACCTTTGGGTCTTTTATGAGGCAGCCATCGGGAAGAAAGCTTTTAATCTTGGTGATTTAAGAGGGCAGGGGAATTAGCTTTTAACCAGGCACTCCTTGCCTACTCTATTTTTTAGGGAAAAAAGCAGCAAGGTAAAGAGCCAAACCTGAGAAGGGATTGGGAGCTGAGCGAACTGCTACAATCCCTGCTCCAGCTATCTTCACAAGGTGGTGGGATGTGGGACGGGAGCTCTCCCTGCTCTCAAATCATCCGTGCTCCCAAATTTTGTCAGAGTCCTGATATTTGTGTCCACACATGCCAAGGCAGGGATGTGGGGATGTACAGCCATTGGATCCTACTGATGGGGTGGGCTGTGATGCCTGGAAGTGCCACTGGGAAAGGTTCAAAAGGGCAGAGAGGTTGGGCAATGCAAAGTTCATTTAGACATGAAGGCTGTGTGTGAGAAACCTCTTCCAAACAGGAAAACTCCGGAGAAGGACTATCCCAGGGAACTTTTCAGGCCATGGTGGGGCCAGAACAGTCCTGTTCTCCTGGCACCTGATTCAGTGCCACCTCGATGGGCAGGCTCTTCTCAAAGACCAACCTATAGCTCCATTAAGGTACTTGGATTTGGATACAGTTTGCCTGATGCTGCTGGCATTAGGATTCTGTAAGAGACGGTCCGAAAATCCCTCATCTGCCTCACGATCATCGCCGAAGACAGAGACTGAACACAGCAGTCCTGGCCTGGCTGAGGTGGGATTGTCTGCCAAGTGTTGCCTACGGGTGTGCCCACTGGGAACTGGTACGCATTCCTGAGGAAAATTAGTGCAGGTCACAATGGACTGTGCCGTTCTTGCTGCCCAGGCGGGAAGGACTGCGCTGAAGCGGAAAGGAACGACCTGTCCTGTACACCTCTCCGGTACACCTGTCTTGTACGTCTGTCCTGTACCTGTTTCCCAAAGCAACGAACCCCATAACAATGGCTGTAGATTCCCCAACCTCTTGGCCAGTTGCCCCTCGCTTCTGAAAAGGACTATAAAGGGACCTTCTAAAATAACCGAGTCCCTGTAGCTCTTGCCCCCTTTTCCCTCTCTCTCTCTCTCTCTCTCTCTCTCTCTCTTACTCTCTTCTATCGCATTACTGTGTTGTGGGCACTTAATAAAGGTGCACTGCTTTGATTAAAACTGAAATCTCTTGTGTCCTTTTACACTCTGAGATCGATAAACGAACCATCACGACCCCCGCTTGCATTAGCGGATCGTGACAGATTCCAAAGTGAATTTAACCAGTTTGTCCTGAGGAAAGTGTGGGGGTTTAATGAATACAGAGAAAAAAGTGAGAACACAACATCAGCTGGACTCCTGCCATGTCTGACAGCTTCATCTTCCCCTCCTGGGGAAGCTCTTGGCCGGGCTGTCTAGGGAACATGTTTGATGTTTCCTTCTCTAGATGGGCAGGGATAACTGATGATGGTCTCCTGCTGAGCACAGGGAGCCACCCCTGAGGTGACAGACCCACTGGGACATCCACACTGGGGCTGGTACAGACAGCAAACCCCTTATTCCAGGTAAAAAACCCTCTTTTCCCAGCTTGTTTCCCTGTTAGGACCCAGTTATCCAAGCATTAGGCTTTGGGAGGTGACTCGCTGTGGTGAGGACAGTGTATCTGGCTGAGGAGAGTGGAGGTTTGGATAGTGCCAAGCTGTTCTTTGGAAATGAAGGTGATCTGAAGAGCTGAGGGACAGGGATGGCTTGCTTTCATTAGTCACCGCTAAGACCTTGGTTCCTGGATCTCATAAAGGCCAGGAGAGGCTGAGGATTTGCTCTTTTCACAGTGTGGCAGCAGTAGATGCTGCAGGCTCAGTATCCAATGGGAAGTGGAGAGTGGAGGAACTATCTCCCTGGAGGATCCAAGGAGATGGGGAGATATCTTCTCCTCCTCGTTTAGCTGAGCCACTTCAATCCTCTTTCTAGAAAAACCCTTTCCCATGGTACTACCTTTGTTTTGCCTTTAGCAGGGACACACAGGAACAGCTTCTCACAGCATTTGCCCCAAATTCAGAGAATCAGAACCATGGAATGGTTTGGGTTGGAAGTGACATAAAAAATCATCTTGTTCCAACCCCCTGGAAAGGGCAGGGACACCTTCCACTAGACCAGGTTGCTCAGGGCTCCATCCAGCCTGGCCTTGAGCACTTCCAGGTATGAGGCATCCACAGTTTCTCTGGGCAGTCTGTTCCACCTGTTATGGGGATTTGCTACTTTGAGGGCAGCGGCCTCTCCACAGATTTCCTTTAAAAGAAAACAGAGTGAAAAGCCAATAGCAGGGGTCAGGCAGACAGGAGGGGGATCCCACGTGCCTTTTCTCCTTAGGAAATGAGAAAAAAAAATGTAAATTACTGAGATTTAGGTTTCCTCTCTGATGATCCACAGCCTCCTGCCTCACCCAGTACCCCAGCTCTTATCTCATACCTGCTCTTTCCATCTTGGAGATTTTGGAAATTCAGTTCCATCTGGTTCTTTCTGATGGAAAGATAGTGTATCACAGGCAAGGCAGGCAGGGCTCTGTTAATTAATGGTAATCCCTTAATCCCAGGGAGATGTGAGAGACTGAGCTGCCCATTGAGTGCACAGAGGTGTCAGACCCAGACCAGGAAAACTGTCCATCCAAGATGGCACCAGAGAGGTTTTTTCCCCTCTGATTATCTATATTTCTATTATCTATAGTTCAATAATTAGGTGTTATCACAAGAATTTTTCCCCCACCGTTGGTTGTCATCATCTCGTGAAACCACTTTTGCCAGCAAAAAGAAAAGGAAAATTATTTCTTTTGCAGTTTTAAGGGGAATCAGAGGTGAAGTTTGCTAGGACAGCTTTTCTTCCCATCTGCCTTTCCTCCTGGCATCAACATTTTTATCTAGAGAAAAGCCCTGATGCCAAAAAGCACCATTTCACTTGGACAATTTACCATGTTTAATCTGGAACATTCCTCAGTGCTTTCATCCAGTCAGCCAAAACTGTTCAGCTCTCAGCTTTGCAACATAAAAATACCCCTTTCCTTTTTTAAAAAAAATTTTGTGTATGTCAGTTCTTCAACACCAAAAACAAGCAAGAGCAGAAAACATCCAGATCATGTAATTCCCATGGAAAATTGCATTTGAATGAAAAAGTTTTTCTTCCTAGAATGTTAGTATTCATTAAAAAAAATTAAAATAACATATATATTGACTGGTTCTGCTTCTGCTGGTGCCTGTGTTTCCTTCTCCAGCAGGAAAGCACCACATCCCACTGCATGCCAGGAGGCACAATTGGGCTGTAGGATTAAGGCCACAGTGACACATCCTACATCGTTTACCTCTCCTACTTCCCACTGGCAGACTTTGAGCTTTCAAAGTCACTGGCCCAGCAGGAAACAGCAGGGCAGTGTTTTGATGGCCTAAATTTCTTCTGAGTCACCTTAGCAGTGCCCTTCTTCTCTTTATTTGCTCTGGGTTTGTTGTGTTGCCTGTTTCTGTGTTTTCCATTGTCACTCAGCCTTGGGTTGAGGCCAACATTAAGGCTCCAAAGGAGCTTGTTGGGCCTGGCAGAAGGGTGAGTTTTATCCCTGGATTGTGCTGACCTGGAATTTAAAAAGCTAGGAGATCTCCCCAGCTGGGGAGTGATGGAGCTGTGCCCAGGGTGGATGCTCACACCTGCTCTGACTCCTGTGGGCTGTCATGAGGTCAAGCAAAACAGAGCATGAAAAGGAGGGTGATGTTTTGCTAAAATTTGTTATCTCGTGATGTGAAGCTCCTTGGGGTGGCTCACACACTTTCCAAGGATTCTCGATAGACCTTCTTCTCTAGGGTGGTCTGTGCCCTCTGCCAGACTCCTCAGGAGGGGAGGATCCATCCTGGATTTGCTGGGGTGTAAGATTTAGGAGCTTTTACTTTTTTCTCAGTATTAGCAGGGTTGTAGGAAATCTAAAATCTGGGCTTCAAATTAAAAATTTACACCAAAACCATTCCTGGTGCATGCCATTAAAAAAATGCTGGGTTAAACAGGTACAGCACAATTCCACACACCCAGCAGTGCTATTCCAGGTCTAATGAAACCTTTCCCTCAAACACAGGGAAGTCTGACTGTTTCCTCAAAGCACTCTCCTTAATAAATCCATCTCTGCTGTAAACTCTGGTTGTCTTCGAGGGTCTCTGACCTTCCTTTGCTTCTCAGCTGCAGGGAGATGGGATGGGATAACAGGTGAGGCACATTCCCTGCTAAGGCCATTTTGTTGAGTGGACCCAGTTGGTGGGGGATAAAAGCGACCACCTGAGCAGCTCCAGGATGGTATAAGCTCCTCTTTGCTGGGTCTCTGCAGGAGGAGCTCAAGCTCTGCTGTATTTAAGGCTTGTATTTACTATCCCCTACTCCACTTTTTCCTTTATTTTACGAGCTAAAGGACTCTCTGGCTTTCTGCAGCTCTTCTTTCATGGCATAGGAGAAGATTTTGGGAAAGTAGAGCTCATCTTTTCATCAGTTGTTAAGAGAGTTGAAAGCACCAGCTTTTCTTTCTCTTTGGTGCTTGAATTCCCTTGTCTTGTGGTGCTTGGAGCAGCCTTTTGGCTTATGAAAGCTGTATGTGGGGATGGCTGGGAAGCCACAAAAGGTGCCTGATAGGAAGCCAGGAAAGATGCCTGCTGAAAAGCATCTTGGCCTGAGCATAGGAATAGCAGCAATCCTTCATATGGGAAGGAAAAAATAATGCTGGTGCTGTGATATGTGCTGATGCTGTGTGTGTGTAATTGCTGGGATGTTGATAAAACCCCAGCTGTGTTTAGCTTTAGTTTTATATTTCTTTGGATGGCTGAACCGGAAAAGGAAAGAAATGAAGAAAGAGCTGCACATGCATAAAAAAATAGAGATGGATAAGACCTAGGTCATCTGCTCAGTACTTTCCTGCCACCAGATGATTGTGCCTGGACTCAAATCTCTGCTCTAAGTTGTGGCTGGGAATACATTAACCTTTAAAACAATAGTATTAGAATTTTATATATTTTCTTTAGCCAAAATGCTGGAAACCTGGTAAATGTGAAGGGCAGGTTGTGTTGAGCGAGTGATACCTCACGAAACTGGATTTCAGGGGGTTTATTCATGAAGGAGTACTCAGCCTGTTAGAATTCCCTTGGAGGTGGTGCTGACCTGGGGGACTGGGCTCTGTCCTTCCAGGACTTTGTGGCCACCAGTGAAGCCCAGGCAAAGCCAACGGGGTCCCTGTGACAGCACTGGTTCTGCTGTCTGGTCTGTCCATGGGAATTCCAGCTGGAGCTGTAGGAACAGCTCATGATAGTACAGGGAGTAGAGAAAGTGTTGCCTCAAGGCATATAGTTTTTTTAAGCTCTCATGTAGACTAATTAAATGGTATTCGGGAGCTGTAGAGCTCCTGTGTGATTTCCGCAGCTGTTCCCTGGAGTTGGGTGGCAGGGAAATCATGGAATGGTTGGGGTTGGAAGGGACCTGAAAGAGCAACTAATTCCACCCCCCTGCCATGGGCAGGGACACCTTCCACTAGACCAGGCTGCTCCAAGCCCTGTCCAGCCTGGCTGTGAACACTCCAGGGATCCAGGGGTAGTCACAGTTGCTCTGGGCAACCTGTGCCAGGGCCTCATCACCCTACATGTAACAATTTATTCCAAATGTCCCATTTAACTCTGCCCTCTGTCAGATTGAAGCCATTCTCCCTTGCCCCATCACTCCATCCTTTGTCCCAAGTCTCTAGCTCTCCTGGAGCCCCTTTAGGCCCTGGAAGGGGCTCTAAGCTCTCCCCAGAGCCTTCTCCAGGTGAGCACCCCCAGCTCTCTCAGCCTGGCTCCAGAGCAGAGGGACTCCAGCCCTCTCAGCATCTCCATGGCCTCCTCTGGACTCACTCCAGTAGTTCCACGTCCTTATGTTACCTTTCTTCCTCTCTCCTCATTTCACAGCAGCATGGCAACCAGCAAGGAGTGTGTCTCCTTGAGTTTTGTTAGTGCCCAGGGAGTGACTTCAGTAGGAATGATTTGTCTGTGGCTTTCAAAGTGGTGCCATTAAATTTCCATCACTGTTTTTGCTTGTTTCACAGGCAAGACAACCAGTATACCAGATTGGAGGAGCTCTGTCTGGTGCCTCATCCTCTGTGCATTTCTTATCCTGAGCCTCTGCTACTGAATTCTTGTGTGCTGAGATGGTGCTGCAATTTTAAGTGGCTGGAAACCTCTTCCAAAGGAAGAGCAGGTCCAACTTGGAAACAACATATTTTTTAATCTTCTCTTTGGACTGTTGTCTGCTGCTTTTCTGAGTTATTCAGCAAGTTCCAACACAAAGACACAAAGAGAAATGTACTGTTATTATTGGTGGTTGTTGTTCCTAAGTCTTTATTGATTTTTATGAAAGAAATAATAACAATGTGCATGCAGTATCCAGCTAACAAAAGAGGTCTTGCAGTACTGATCTCAAATTAAATATAGAGAAGGAGAATCCAACTGGGATATTGACAGGCAAATACAAAGCCTTGTGTTTCAGGGCAGTGCTGGAGTGAAAGCAGGACTTTGCCTTGTCACAGCCCACCTTGATGAGAAGACAGCCAGCATTGTTCTTCTCTACAGCTCCTCAACAAACATGTCCAAAACATCTCCTGAGGCCAGAAAGAAGGATGTTATCAGTAGGAGGGAGCTGCTCCCTGAGACTCGACTTGACTTTGGGCTGATCTGTGATACCTGGGGGAAACTGGGGTGCCCCCAGGGCAGCAGGAGTGGGGTGTGAGCCTTGTAATGCCTTAAGGTACCTCAGTCAAACTGCTGTGCTTGAGCACACAGATGGGTTTCTGTAGAGGGTTTCCTCTTTGTCCGAGTTGCTGGTGTACATCAAAGCCAGGCTGCAGGGGGCTTGGAGAAACCTGGGATAGTAGAAGGTGTTCCCTGCCTATAGCAGGGGGTTGGATCTAGGTGATCTTAAAGGTCCTTTCCAACCCAAACCATTCCACAATTCCATGGGGAGCTCAGGGCATCCTTTCAGCAATGAGAAAGTCATGAGGAGGGAAAGCAAAGAGAAAATCTGTTCCTCATGGTTGGTCTGACTTTCTTCCTGTTGGATTAGCTTGCCAATTCTGAGTCAAGGGTCGACTCATCCCAAGTAGGGAAGGGTGTAAGGGACCAGCTCTGACATTGCTGCTGATCTGAACTCCATCCTCTTTATCCAACCCTAACAGATGGCCTGGAAAAGATCTCTCTCCTTTTTTTCTCTCCTTCCTTTCTTTCTGCATGTTCTCACACATGTCAAGATGTAACTTACATGAGAGAGATGGTGTTGCTGATGTTCCACCTGAGAACAGGAGCTACTAGATGCCACATGAAAAAGTGTCAGTCTTTGTTGCTGGATTCTCACCCCAAAAATGGTAAGTTCAATGAGGCTCAGGTAATGTCAGAATTTGTCTCTCCCTTGACTTTACAAGGAATTCCTGAGCACAATATTGAATCACAACCATATTGAATCACAACTGTATCTCTGCTCTTAAATAATTTCCTCTAGCAAAACATCACCCCACAGAGGCAATCCTTTCAGTGAAGACAAAAGTGAAAGTGTTTATTGGTTTGAAAAGATCCCTCTGTGTGCCAGAATCAGTGTGAGAGAGAATGGAGTGTGAGTGCCTCTGGCAATGCCTTCACAGGGCGGTTTATCATGCTGGCATGAGAAGGAGCTGAGCAAACACAAATATTAAACTAATATTTTTGGCGCGCAGTGAATTTTGATTGTCAGCTTGCGGTGCCCGAGGCAGCAAACAGGAATGAGATGCATTATCCTTAAGCTTTGTATTCATGGCTGAATTGATGCTCCTTTTCTATTTATTTATAAGTGTGTGTGACTCTAGGTATTGCTATTTATATGTTGTGTGAGGGAGAGATGCTAATGAGGACCCAGCTGAGGCTGCCGAGTCAAGAGGTAAAACAGCAAAACCAATGAGGTTTGGTCCTCAGGATACCTAAATCTACACCAAATTGATGATGTGGCAATTTTCTGCTCAAATGTGACTGGAGAGAGGGCCAAGGATGGTTAGGATGAGTGGAAAAGACTCCACATTTTCCAGATCTCTGCAGTTCAGTGTCAAGAATCCTTCATCCTACCAAGATGTGGGGCAAAAAGGAAAGCTGAGGATTGGTTGATCACCAGAAGGTCAAGGCTAATTCAGAGGCTTTTGCTCAGCTGTGGGATGGAAACCTGTCTTCTGCCTCCAGCTGTGCCCCAAATTGGTGCTGCCAGACTTGACTTCAAGGAGCCGGGATGATATTTTTTGGTGTGTTGTTTTCTTTTTTTTTTTTTTTCCCCCGTTCTTTTTTTTTTTTTTTTTTTTTTTCCCCCGTTTTTTTTTTTTTTTTTTCTTTGGACAGACACTGAGGAAAAAAAACAAGATTGTCAACCCATGACCCTTCTGAAAAGATGGGACCACCTTTCGAGCTCCAAAGAGCCCTGCTGTTGGTTGAGAGGCATTTTGTGGAGACTGTACCAATTATGTGGGATTTTTCAGAGTGTGGGAGCTGTTATTTTCTTGAGTGAGCAATGAAGAGGCTGAGAGGTATGAGAGGTGATAGACAGCTTTGCAAGGGAACTGCAGTTAACCTGGAGTTAAATTGAACTCCCTGGGAGCATTGGGAGCCAAAGACAAGTTCTGTGTGTTGCTGCACATGGGAAGAAGCACTTCCCAGGTCACTGCATGTGGCTTCACAGAGGGAGCTTGTCCAGCACCAGGTTTGTTCATCTCCCGGGTCATCCTTGTGGGAAAATGCAAGAACCAAGCTCCTTCCTGTGGGGAGATTCAAGAAAATTTCCATGTTGTGCTCCTTATTCAAACCTGGTTAAAAAAATGAGCTGAATGGCAAAGAGAAAAAGGACAAGCAGTTCTCTTTTTTTTTTTTTTTCTTCTTAGCCATCTTTGAGGGTGATTCACCTTCCCCAAATTCCTGACAATTTCTCAAAATGACCAGCAGCTCTGTCTTGTAGTTTCTGACTCATAAACTGCTGGAAGTTTCTTGGGCTGAATTCAGACTAAGAAAAATGTAAGCATTGGGTTTGATCCTGCATGAAGTTGTTTTGTAGAGGGCAAGGGGCAAACCAAGAGGGGAAAAAGCAGAAGATGTAGTGAGAAAGAGGTAAAGATGAAGGAACAAGAGGTAAAACCCAAAAAGGAAACCTGTATGTGGATTTTGAGCAATGGAGAAAAAAAATAATCTGTTCTGAGGCCAAACAAATGTGCAAAATTATGAATGATGCAAAACTCGGAGCTGTGGTTGGTTTCCTATTGTGGCAGTGATATTAGTAATAAAATCAATACCAATACTTAGCTAGGCCTAATAACTACACAGATCAGATTGGATTAGATGGATATTACTTATCCTAATAACCTGCTTTTGTTGCCATTGCACTCTAGGTAGGGATAGGGATCATGTCTCTTACTTGTAGTCGTAACTGGAAATGGTTGGTCCATACCCCAGCAATTCAACCTGTCCTGAAATGAAAAGAAAGACAGATTCCATGGAGAATCCTCTGCCTGACAGCCTTGGTGCTATGGCACATGTGACAACCCAGTGCAAGGCACTGAGAATCAAGGTAATTAAGACCAGGCTTGCCCTGAGCTTTGGACCACTAAACCCCTCCCAAAATAGGCTTTGCAGCAATTTTTGGAGGTTCTGACATCAGGTTCCAAGGCTCCATTTGATGTTGGAGCACCACCAAAAGCCCTCGGCAGGTTTGTTGAAGAAGGCTGTGTTGAAATGTCTGCTTCCAGGTGAGGCAGGTCAGGCTGGGGGTCATCACCCCTTCCAGCTCAGGGTGACCACTGCGCCCCACGTCTCATCTTGGAAACCTTCCTGGCAAACTTCTGGCCTTAATCAATACTCTTCCATGAGGAACACCAGCTTAGAGAAAACAGCATATTTAAAAGCAAAAGGCACGCTGGGGTTTCTTGAATTTGTTCCAAACAGTTCTACATTCAATCACCCAGAAACTGTCTCCCTGCAGGCAACAATATCTTTTACTAATGAGGGTGTGGAATAGCTGGGCTTGTACTTCACAAGTTCTTTGCTCTGACTCTGCACCTGCCCTGTTGGGGCTCCTCCCTCCTTTTTTGGGTCTTTTTCGGCTACTTTGTGTCAATGAAATCATCAGCAAAAGGAGGGGAGGAAAAACCAAGGGGCGAGGTCACTTTAGATCTGAAATGAGAAGGATGTTCACCTCAAATCTGGGCCCTCTGAGCTGGGAAACAGGAATTTGGCTTGCTCTCCTGCTCTCCAAGTGGCACCAAGGGGGCTGCTGGGTGTCAATTCCGGACGCTTTGGAATTAACTCCAGCCTTGGGACAACTTTGGCCCTGCTCCACAATGTGCAGGGGGTGGGTGAAGGATGCTCTAAAAATCTCTTCATGGGCATCCCCCCCTGAATATGCACCCACATCAGTGCCTGCGGGGTGTCCCTGCTGAGCAGGGACACAGGGACCCAACAGCATCATCCCCACTGCATTGCTGCTGCCTCATTTCAGCTGGCCTGGAAGTGCTTTCAGCCTAAAAATAGACAGATTGTCCACTTCAGCTGTAATTACCAGCTAAAAAGAACTGGTGGGCAACAGGAGGGCTGGAAGATGTAGAAGGGAGGACAGAGAAGGAAAAGAGGAAAGGGAGAAAGTAACAAAGAAATGCATTGCTGGGTGTGATTGTATCCATCATCCAGGTTGCTGCCTGTGGTCCCTGTGAGGGATCCGGAACCAAGGAGGCTAGACCTGTGACTTCCTTGAGGTGCAGAGGAAGGGCTTCTGTCCTGAATTACCCATCTGCCTCAAATTATTCATCCACCCCATTCCTGCATTTCCCAGCAAGCAAGGCTGGCTGGGATTGTCTACCCTTACCCCTGGGCCAAGGTAGGCTCTTTTTCAGGCAGCATGGAGCTCTGTGGTGTCCTTGACTCGTCTTCCATCAGCCCTGGCCTGTGGAAAATGCACAGAAGAGGAAGAGGGAATTTCCTCCTGTCAGGAACCAGGACTGAAATACACATACATGCTGGATCCATGAGAATTTTTTTTTTTTTTTTTTGGGGGGGGGGGGGG